>NC_134893.1:13277038-13302038 GCF_041734735.1 Babylonia areolata | reverse complement strand
AACCCACTTTGGTACGTGAACATGTGAACGGGTGCACTCCAACATTAGAAAGGAAGAAGTGCCCGACCGTGGCAACGTGAGACGCGGCCGACTTTAAGACTAAATATTACAATATCAAGGAATACAATACAATACAATACAGTTAGATATCAGTATAATACGATGCGAAACGACGTGACATATCGTACTACAACCGTTTCTACCACATCAAGTATAGCACCAGTCTATTCTTTTTAAAGGGTGTGAGACGGGCCTTAACCTGACAAGGAAACAGCTGCAGACGTTACAGTTCAGAGGATGACCGGGTTGATGAGAGTTTTCATTAATTAATTAAAATTAAAACCTGCTGTTGGCACTAGAAATGAAATGGTGTCACATTTAATTTTCAAAACTTGTCCAGTTTAGTTTCTGCACCGAAGCGAATTAATCTCATTTTCCGAGTGAATGCTGACAGGACATATTCCCGATCCTTACTGATTTTGAAGTTACAGATAAATACACATTTTGTTCAGCGCACGTATATATACACGAGCTCACACACCTGATATGCGCGCGCGCGTACACACACACACACACACACACACACACACACACACACACACACACACACACACACACACACACATTCAAACATGATTTTGAAGAAATGCCAGTGGTGTTCACACATTAACGGACGTTGACAAAAGGGAAGCAGTTCCATTGAAAATGACAGTCTCAGCAGGCGACACATTTTCAGTTTGACAAAAAGGAGGCAATTCCAGTGTTAATGACACAGTCTCAGCAGGAGATACATTTTCACGTTATTTTGGTTTTTAACCTATATCACAATCAGCGAGCATGGCCCAACATGGGAAACAGCTGACCCTGGACCAGACAAAGGAGCAACCCATGGTGTCATTGGGAGTGTTACTATCTGCATGGAAGTGTAAACATCGATTTCAGATAAAAAAAAAAAAAACAAAGAAAAGATTTCGATAAACTGGATCAATAGAATATAGGCGATGAAACTGACGGAACGGACGTGAACTCTGGAATTTCACTGTTTCATCAAAACAAACCAGATACAAAATCCATGTGATTTAACCGTTTATTACAACTCACAATGACCTCTCAGATCCAGTCGCACAACAGCGAAGAAAACCAACATCGAACAAACAAAAAAACAAACAAACCAAACAGAAAAACAAACCAAACCAAAAGAAACAAGCTAGAACAAAAAGTGACCAGAAAACTGGCCTCCTGTGTTCAAACTATGAGGAGCGAAAAATGGGATCCTTCAGGAAGACAATGCCGCCGTTCACCGGTTACATTAGACAGAAATGTGGAATAGAGACAACAACGTACCTATTCTTTGCAGGCCACCACAATACCCATGACCGTCAGTAGTCCAGTTGAGTACATTTGGTTCGTTCATTTGGAAAATAAGCAATGCAAAGATAAACGAATGAATGAATAGATAAATGAATTGTTAAAAAAAAAGAAAAGAAAAAAAAGTAGATCTCCAAGAACAGAGGATTAAATATTCCAGATGAAAATGTGTTGCTGTGTAAATTTCCGCATATTCGGTTTGGAAAACACACAAACGCGCGCGCGCGCGCACGCACGCACACACACGCACACGCACACACACACACACACATTCTACTCTGTCCAGCAAATATTTGCCGGGTCCTTTTCTTCTTCTAAGCCAGTTACATGCGCAGAGGGTAGTTGTGGTTATAAGTGTTCCACAATTTCACTTCTGTCTCAGTTTCACTACCCTTCTCTATCTCTTGCCCACCCCCTCCCCCAACCCCTCCCCCCAGTGATTGGGGGCACGGTGACCTTGATCCGGGGCACACTCACAAGTAGCGTGTTTTCTCGAGTGCTTAAAGGATTCTGACCCTTGAACTATAATTATGCTAATGTCAGTTCTGCTTTCCCGGTGAAAATCTCTGTTCTAGTTGTGAGGATGCTATTTTTTCACGTTGCTACTAAAGGAGAAGAAATGAAGAAGAAAAAATCCTATGCAATCCCATTACTTGTTCAGGGTTATGTCTTGTTAAACTCAAAGCAAGTCTGCTCAGATTCCTGCAGAAATTTGTTGCTCCTGGTATCAAGTTTGAAAACGTATGGCGTAGTGTCATTATGTGACCACTGATATCTGGTAAGTTACACGTAACATCTGACGAGCGGTGCCCAGTTACAGCAGAACTGCCAATGTGCGGTGTCCTGATTAAGCGCAAATAACCTATGTGCAATGTCACATTAAAGCGTTACTGATGACGCGTTACATCGTCCTGTTACATTGTAACCAGGCGATGCGTGGCGTCCTGTTTGTCCCTCAGCTGATGTTTAGTGTCCTGTTACAGCCTGATATCAGAGACCGAAAAAAAAAACAAAAAAACTACGCTCTCTGCTAACATCCCAGTTGTCGTTTTACTGCCACGGTCTGTAACTAAAGTCACATTGTGGGTGGCGCAAGCAGCAATGACTTAATCATGTACCCATGTCTCACCTATCAAATGCTCTACGTATATAACAACATGCCGTAGTATGCTGCAAACAGCCTAAACTTCAGATGTATGGTGCCTGTCTTGGTCCTTGCTCTGTGCTTCCGAAACTGGGAACAGGATCGCGAGGAAGAAAGGAGATGGTGGGGATGTGGTGGTGGTAGTGGTGGTGTTCAGGCGAAAGGTAGATGGAGGGGGAGTTGGTTTAAAAAAAAAAAAAAAAAAAAAAGACCACGCCTTATCTCAGTGACATTCGATGTAAACCTCAGTCGGGGCGTATTGAGGGCGGGGGTCAATAATACAAGAATACAAAGCCTTGGCGCTTGACCTGGTTGGTGATGGGTTACGTGAGGACCTATTCCCCCCCCCACCCCCTCCAACCCCCACGTCTTCTTCCCAAACCTCCGTCAGTCGGGTTGACCACACTTGAGAGCTGAGTTGAGCCGACGCGAAAAGTCTGAATGGCTTTTTCCACTGGCATCGGGACTTCCGTCTTCCCCTCACCCGACCCATATAAACAACAGCAACAACAAAAAACAACAACAACAACAAAAAACCCCAACAACAACAACAACAAAAATAAAAAACAAAACGAAAAAACCAAAAAAAAAAAAAAAAAAAAAAAAAAAAAAATATATATATATATATATGTGTGTATGTGTGCGCGTGCACATCGCTAAGTGAGTTGTTTTCAGAACCAATCTATGAAACTATTAAGACAGGAAACAAACAGTTAAGTACAAAACTGGACAGCAAAGGGAATCTATTGCATCGCACACTTTCTAAACAACGATGGAACATTTCCAACACAAAACGAACTTCACAGAAAATATGAAACTGATGCGCATTTTCTAAGTTTTATCGGATGTTTACAGGCTATTATGAAATGCACACAAGAAACAAAATCAAATGTATCAAGTAACCCAACACCCGATACAACGGCAGCGTTGAAAAACCATGTACTCTGTATCAAAAGGAACTAGGCCATATTATGATACTTTGTTATCAGCTTCCTCACAGCTGCCATAAATGATCTGAAAAATTAGGAGTGTTTTTTCGAGGGAAAAAAAAGTGATAAACTGCAGAAAGTAGATGACTAAAAGCTGAAATATTTTAGGCTACAAGCACGTACAGTACACAGATTTCTTGAAACGAAAGTATCCCGAAAGAGATAGGAGTTGTAGATAATTGCTGTGACTTCTGCAAGGAAGCAAAGGATAATGCCGAACATGTATTCTGGGGATGTAATAGCTCAAACACAGACACATACACACACACACACACACACACACACACACACACACACACATACACGCGCGCGCTTGCGCGCGCACAATTATTCACGCACGCACTCTCGTGCGCACGGATAGGTAGAGGAAGAGGTAAGGAGAAAGGAAGGAAGGAAGGGGGGGGAGAGGGAACGGCAGAGGGAGAGAGATGGTGAGGACGGAGGGAAGAAGAAGAAGAAGAAGAAGAGAGAGAGAGAGAGAGAGAGAGAGAGAGAGAGAGAGAGAGAGTTCTCGCTGTGTATGTATGTATATGGTGGTGGTGGTGGTGGTGGAGTGTGTGTGTGTGTGTGTGTGTGAGAGTCTCTCTCTCTCCTCCCCCCCCCCCCTCTCCCTCTGTCTCTTTCTGAGCGTGTCCTCTATGTCAGTCAGCCAGTGCCAGTGACAACGCGGCGCTTTCTCGATCTCCGTCTCGTCACTTGTTGAAGAGCCAGCTGTGCGTCCTGTCGCGTCCTCTGTGTCTGTGTGTGTGTGTGTGTGACGGTAGGTCCAGGTTTTTGCTTCCTGTGATTGTCGTTCACACGAATTCTTTTTCTCTGTGTATTTTTTGGGTCAGTTTTTACCCCAGTGTTTATTCGTTCCTTCATTCGTTTGTTGATTGAAGGATTGATTTACAAATTGATTCACACATCCATTCTTCCTTTCTGCCTGTTTTTGTCTTTATAGAAAAAAAAATCTGCTTTCTCTCTGCATTCCTCTCTCTGAGCCAGTCTGAGTCTCTCTAAATAAACGACAAATCGTTACAGGCAAGGACAATATAAACTGCAAGTGTCGAGCGTACAGTGTCTCTCTAAATACTGACGTCTGTCTGTCAGTCTTTTGTTCTTTCTTTCTTTCTTTTTCTCTTATCCAGAATGATTTCTTTCCTTCGTGCGTTTATCCGTTCTCTTCAGTTTTTTTTTTTTTTTTTTTTGTTTCTAATCAGTTTCTTTCGTTTTTATTTTGTTGTTCTTTCCATCTTTTTCTCTTTTCTTTCAGTCAGTCTTCAACTACAAATTCACTTTTTGGGCATTCACGTGTGAAAGACACACGCGTTGAAGTAAATGCAATAATTATGGTCTGATATTACGGCTAAAATTTCGAAACGTAATCTTTGACTTTGACTTTGATGGATTACGTTGTAGCAGCCACGTCGCTATACACAACGGGGGTGGGGTTGGGGTGTTGGGCTGTGTAGCTTCTACACAGCACGCATGCTGCTACTATACTGTGACGGTGGTCCTGCACCCTTGCCAGCAGCTGATCGTCGTTCAGATTGTTCCAGTCTACAGCTGTTCTAATAAAGAACGAACTCTTAAATTGTTCTGTTCTTCTTTCTGGAACTTCTAGTTCTAGTGTTCTATTGTTCTTTCTGGCTGACCTCTCCACAATGTTCCTGGGGACAGTCAGCAAAGCGCCTAGGCTGGATGCGGCGTCTGTTTCTTGCTTGTTCTTTGATGAACTGGCCAGGTGGTACAGACGGCACCTGCCCCTCAACCACTCATTTTAGGAAAGAGAGACGGAGGTTTTGTCGTCTCTCTTGCAGGCTAGGAAGCTGTAGATCCTTCAGCATAGTTGAGACACAGCCATGTTCTCTACTTCTGTAGTCTCCTTTGTTGAAACGTGCTGCTCGGTGTTGTTTTCGTTCAGTCTTGTCTACACTGCCTTTGTGGCAGGGGCCCCATACTATTGCCGCATACTCGAGGATGGACCGCAAGAGTGTTGTGTATGTCGTCTTCCTACAGGTTTGAGGGCAGTGTCTCAAGTTTCGTCACTAAAAGCCGAGGGTGGAATTTGCTTCTTTGGTGGTCCTAGCAACCTGAGAGTGCCACTTTAGGTCGTCCGATATGATCACTCCAAGATAGGAGTTTGTACTGACTTGCTGTCACAGAGATTGCAGAAAAAGTCAGTCTTCTTCTTGATTGTGATGATATAACACTCCTTTGCACTGAAGGGCATGCCCCAGTCTTTTGTCCACTTCTCAAATACACATTTGAATACGTATTTGTTTATTATTGTCTTTTCTTTATTTCATTCTTTCTTTCACTCTGCAAGTTTTCATCCTCTCCGCTTATGCACTGTCGGTGGATAATCTTTTACCGCTTAAAAAACCACAACAAAACCCAACCTAACAAACAAAAAAGCACGTTGATTAGGATGAACGTGTGTTCGAATCGTCTCTTAGTTTCAGTTTCAGTTTCATACTTCGGGGTGTCACTGCATTCCGACAAATCCATATGCGCTACACCACATCTGATAGGCGAATGCCTGACCAGCAGCATAGCCCAATGTGCTTAGTGATACCTCGTGTGCATGCATATATAATTTTGTGCGCCTATCAGAGTGGATTTCTCCTAAAGATTTTTGTCAGAGGACAACCCTTTTTTGTTGTCATGAGCTCTTTTTTCAGTACGCCAAATGCGTGCTGCACACGGGACCTCGGTTTATCGTCTCATTCAAACGACGGGCGCAATAGCCGAGTGGTTAAAGCGTTGGACTTTCAATCTGAGGGTCCCGGGTTCGAATCACGTTGACGGCGCCTGGTGGGAAAAGGGTGGAGATTTGTCCGATCTCCCACGTCAACATATGTACAGACCTGCTAGTGCCTGAACCCCCTTCGTGTGTATATGCAAGCAGAAGATCAAATACGCACGTTAAAGATCCTGTAATCCATGTCAGCGTTCGGTGGGTTATGGAAACAAGAACATTCCCAGCATGCACACCCCAGAAAGCGGAGTATGGCTGCCTATATGGCGGGGTCAAAACGGTCATACACGTAAAAGCCCACTCGTGTGCATACGAGTGAACGTGGGAGCTGCAGCCCACGAACGCAGAAAAAGAAGAAGAAGAAGTAGTCTCATTCAAATGACTAGACTCAGTTTGATTTTCCATTCAAACTCGGGAGAAAGGGCGATAGGGGGAATCAAACCCAGACCCTCACGGACACCGTATTGGCAGATAAGCGTCTTAACCATTCCACCTCCTTCCTCCGACCTCGTCTCTTCAGGTTCTGTTATTCTGATTAGTTAGGGATCGGTTTATTTTTTATCATTGTTTAGTTCCTCATGTCGGTGGTGGTGATGTGTATGTGTGTGGAAGTGTAGGTGGGGGAAGATCGGCTGGAGGAAGGGACGCATTGAGTGAGGAGTTAGGAGGAGCGTGCGAGCGCGCGCGCGTGCGTATGTGTGTGTGTGTGCGGGGTGGTGGAATGGAGGGGGAGGGAGGAAGTCTTACTTTTAGCCTTAGCACCGAAACAGCTCGTGCGGTCGACAATGCTTCAAACAACATGGATTGAAATTGAACAGTTATGTTTTTGTTGACGTGTGCTGTTTTGTTATGATTATTACTCCCGTAACGTAGGCCTAGGCACTTTCTCTCTCAGCTTGCACCTCTTCATGTGTGTGTGTGTGTGTGTGTGTGTGTGTGTGTGTGTGTGTGTGTGTGTAGAAACCCCCCACATAATTTCACCATCATAATTTTGCAGTAGGTATTTCAGTGTGTCAGTGTCGTCCACAAAGTCGAACTTATTTGCATATGATATGAGGAAGTGGTTGGATTATTCTGTAACTGTTGAATATTTATGTCCAAATTAGTAAAGACTAGTAAAACTAAACATACAATTTCAATGATAACCAAAGAGCGACTGTATTCTGAACAATGTAATGAATAACCAGATGCGAAGCCTTGATGGCTCACGCGTGATTCCTGCGATACGAAACCGAAATCGCGGGTGGTGAGGAGGGAGGGAGGTTGAGGGCTACCAGTACTTTCATGTGTTGTCAAAGACGTGCGTTCTTCCACATAATAAGATTGAGATCAAACTTTTCAACGTCCACTGTTTTCATCACCGCTTTCCGGTTTCGATTGATATATCGAAAGAAACGCTTTAAAAGTATCGGTAATCTCCTGTATTAGGGTTATTTTCTTTCCAATTTACAATTGAATTACTGCAGTCAGACGATCCACAAACTGTAAGCTGATCAAAATCATATTTTTATAGTTACTGTCAAACTAGAATTTGCGATGATCTGTTGAAACAATGTGCTGCGTTTTGTGCCATACAGTCAGCCTGATCTGCATTTCACTGACATCCAAATAACTCATAGGTATCCCATGGGTTACGGGTGGACAATTTTCCGATGTCACAGGTCAACGTAATTTTGTCCTGATCTCTAGTGCCTTAGCCTCCTGTGTGTGTTTTTACAAGAAGATGACCAAATGCACGTGTTGAAAATCCCGTGATGAAATGCACGACGCGATCCATGTCGATTGTGGGTGAGTTATGGAAACAAACATACCCGCTCACCCCCGAAATGGTAGTATGGCTGCCTACAGAGGGCATAGCGGGCAGTAAGTAAACAAGTACAACAAAGAATATAGATTAGAGGAAAGAAGAAAACGTTTAGGATAAAAGCCAAACATCTTTGCTACTTTTGCAAGAATGGACACTGAACTCCCAAAGACAGGAAGCAGGCAACGACCGTACGTGCTCTGATGAAGTGAAATCACACAAAGACGCGACAAAGAAAGCAGCGGAAATGATTAACAATGGACTCCCAACGACAGGTCAGAGGAGTGCCGATCCTGGTCAGACATGACAAAGTCCGTGCACAGACAGATGGGGAAAAAACAAAACCAACAAAACACCGACAACAATGAAGAGTTCACAAGCTACACTTTGAACCACGTTGAGGTTTTCTCGCGCTTATGACCTCGATAATCCCACACCGCTGTCGCAAAGACATTCAAAGACATGCACTTATCAAACGAAACCTCAACGGGACGAAAAAGAGTTTGTAATTAAGAGAGAAACAGATTTTCTTAAAGCTCATGTCAGTGCTGCATCGCGCTTCCCGTTAGCCGAGAGAGGCAGAATCGAATCTTCAGATAAAGTTGATTGTTTTGTTGCTATGTTCCCGTTATTTCACATTGCATGTCGGTTTGTTTTTGCAGAGTTGGGGAAGCACTGCATGCAGCGTTAACTAAAAATAATGCGCGCCTTTGGTTATCGATGGAAATCATTGCACTGGTTGTGTCTGACCACTGTGTAGTGTTCTCTGGCTCATGTTTGGTCCTAACTGTGTTTTGTTCTTTCTCAGGCAGTCGCTGAAGCTGTTGAACTGGGTTGTAATCCGTCAGAGGAAGGGCGGCAGAAGGGTTTAGACTCTTATCTGGCAATACAAAGTCCGTGAGGGTCTGGGTTTAAATCCCCGTCTCGCCCTTTCTCCCAAGTTTGATTGGGAAATCAAACTGAGCATCTAGTCGTTCGGATGAGACGCGATAAACCGAGGTCCCGTGTGCTGCATGACTTGGCGCACTGAAGAAGAACCCATGGCAACATTAAAGTTGTCATCTGGTAAAATTCTGAAAGGACATCCGCTCTGATACGTACATAAATATATATGCATGCACTCAAGACCCTACTAAGCGTGTTCGGTTATGCTGCTTGTCACGCATCGGCCTAGCAGAATGTGGTGTAGTGTATATGGATTTGTCCGCACGCAGTGATGTCTCCTTGAGAAACCGAAACTAAAACTCTGTGCGTATGTGTCTGTGCGTGCGTGTGCGTGTGTGTGTGCGTGCGCGCGTGCGTGTGTTTGAGAGAGAGAGAAGAGAGAGAGAGAGTAAACATACGCTTGCTTTTAGTCTCTAATTTCCAGCATTATGTTGTTTTTCCTTCTTTTTTTTAAAATACTTTTTTTGTGTCTTCCACGGACAGAGCTGCTGAGAGAGCCACGTGACAAAGATGGCGGTGGACGTGGCAGGCGTGATCTCTATCGTTGTGTTCTACGTCATCATCCTGGGGGTGGGCATCTGGGCGGGCCGGAAGTCTGCACGGAGCGGTTCGGCCACCCAGGTGTTCCTGGCGGACCGCAACATGGGCCTCATCGTGTCCTTCTTCACCCTCACCGGTGAGTCCCTCACGCTCCGTCCTGGATACTTCCTCTTCTTCTTCGTTCGTGGGCTGCAACTCCCACGTTCACTCGTTTGCACACGAGAGGGCTTTTACGTGTGTGACCGTTTATACCCCGCCATGTAGGCAGCATTACTCCGTTTTCGGTACTGTGCTTGCTGGGTATGTTCTTGTTTCCATTACCCACCGCACGCCGACATGGATTACAGGATCTTTAACGTGTGTGTTTGATCTTATGCTTGCGTATACACACGAAGGGGGTTCAGGCACAAGCAGGTCTGCACGTATGTTGACCTGGGAGATCGAAAAAATCTCCACCCTTTACCCACCAGGCGCCGTTGCCGAGATTCGAACCCGGGCCCCTCAGCTTGAGGGTCCAACGCATAAACCACTGGGCTATTGCGCCCGTCTACCACATTACAATACACCCACGCCGGCTTGTGGCCATCTAGGCCGGTGTGTGCCATTATGCTCTGCACGTGGTCACGGTGACTTGTGTCAGTCGTGTTTTCACGATTAACAGACCACTGGAGAGTTCCGTACTTACATGACTTATAGAGGCGCGTCACACGATATGTGCTCTGGAGGTTGATTGGCTCTCCGAAATTTTCGAACAACAAAAGCGATCGATGGGTGCAGAACGTGTGAAATAGCAGGCTTTTTTTCTGCTCTTTTTTTATGTATGTGCATACGATGGCACTTCATTGACCACGGTTTAGTTGTTGCAATGGAAGCTCTCAACGAAAGAAATGGAGGACAGCACATGTTTGCAGCTTTTGTCGATCGCCTTTGACATTGCTCGAATTTGGAGTAAAAGTTAGATGCGCATGCGCAAGATCCAAGATGGCCGTGGAACTCTCCAGCGGTCTATTGCCTCACGAAGTATTCTCCATTAGTATTCTAATTTATGCCATCTGTGTGTCCTGCTGACTGGTTGTGCCATCACACCGTTCTCGTTAATCTGTGCCCGCCGGTAGGTGTGCACGTTGTTGACCTGTTTACGAAGTCTGTGCCATTGCTGTTGCCGCCAAGGTAATGAAACGAAGGGATCAAGGATAAACAGGGTCAGGGTTCATTGCTGTCACATGAGAATCGTCGCTCTGTAAACCCCAACAGTGTTTCCATCAACTCCTCTCCCATACATGCTTGATGCAGCCCCCCTTGTTGTTATCCTTGTCCGATTTGTTCAGATCGAAGGAACAAATAGTTGTTTAGTTACGATTGCATTGCTTTTTATTCTTCGCACACCTGATGGTGCTTAAAAGCCAGTAGTGTTGCTCAAAGGCAACGAGGACTAAGAAGAGGATTGGTGATGAAGTGAAGTGTTTTGAGAATAAGAGGCTATGATCTCCAGGTTGTAGCACACACTCAAGGGAAAGGGCGGAGGGTGGTGAATATATACGCCTTGGGAGCGAAAGACCTCCCACGTGAGTAAGATACAAATGAAATTGTTTTTGAAGGGACAGAAAATTGAAGAATATACCTAGTTGTTCTTTCGTTATAGGAGAGACATAAATGACATGTCTGATTTGTGCTAAGATAAACAACCGTGCTGATGAAAAAGGAAGAAACATCACTTTTGTCACCAAAATGAACTAAAAACTTTAAGATATCCGAGTGCAAGAAAGAAATGTTGGTATTTATTGGCTTCAGATTTTCCTGATCTTAATTTCACATTTGGGGCGCTCAGTATTTTGCGTTTACAAACCAGTTAAAAAAAAAAAAAGAGGACCCGGTATATTTGATTGACTGTAGGAATCGCGGTGTATGATAAACAACAACAACAACACAACTTTTCTTGTGAATGGGAATCAGGTGGCGCTGCACTTCAGCTATCTGACATAAATAATCGAAACAACACTATACTCGTTAATGCGCTACCTTGACAAATCAACGAAGGGACTAAGCTGAAAATGAAAAAAAACAAAAAAAAAAACAAAACTGACGGACGACACAAATTTATTTCTGAATATCAATAAAGAAGGTGTGATGGAAGCGCTAAATGTGATAAGTGATTTTATAAGTGGACTTTATATCTAGAAAACAAAGCAGCGGATATAGGTGCAAATAGAAGTCACAAACAACCTTGTAAAGCAATCGTTTTCATAAGGGACATGTTTGTGGCCTGGTAAGTGACCCAGTTACATGTATCCCTGTTCTCGTGACCTTGTTCTGTGTGTTCGTTGTTCAGACGATTGATAGAGGTGCACAGACGTTATAATGATCTTTCTTGTCTACAATGTTCTGATGTGAACGTATTTACGTGGGGGGCAAAGTTCATCTTCGTCTTCAGTGCACTCACGTTCAGGTTTTCTGGTCCAGGTCATGGTATCTTATTATGACCTAGTTACAAACCAATAGCCTTCGCCTTTTGCCGTGGGTAAAATAAACCCACGCATTCAACGTCCATAACTTCGTAACGTTTTGAGATGTTATGACTTTGCACACTATATTCTTCTGTAATTTGCTTGAAAAAAAACAAACTTGCACCCCCTCCGAACACACACACACACACGCACACACACACACACACACACACACACACACACACACATATACACACACACAACAACAACAACAACGTCTAGATAAACAAAAACATTATTAATTGCGTGTCATATAAACGCTGTGGGGAAAAAAAATCACCCACACAATTTAAGAGGAATCTTACGCGCCAAATGCATCATGGGTGAATTTTCACTCTTAACATTGGAGGGAACTGATAGGCAGATCAAGGCCAAGGCACATCGCAGACAGGTGAACGTGGCGCTTGAAACAATCCATAGAACACGTCACAGATACAGATAGCGTCACAACTAAATTCTCGCTTTGTCAGCAGATTGCCAGAATAAATTTCTTGGCTATTGCCCTCTCTTTCTCTTCATCCACACACACACACACACACACACACACACGAGTGCGCACGCACACACAGGCACTGTCACGAGTGCGCGTGCGAGAGAGAGAGAGAGAGAGAGAGAGAGAGAACATTCAAGTCAAAAAGTGAATGAATCCCACGCAGGCACACGGGCAATCGCGCAGTAATCTATCTACCAATGTATCCGAGAGAGAGAGAGAGAGAGAGAGAGAGAGAGAGTAGACTAGAGAAGAATAGTAATAGTATTACACACACACACACACACACACATGGCATACACGCGCACACCATAACAGAGAGGAACGCACACAAAAGGACTGGTAACCAATCCGCTGACCATGAGAACTGTCGCTGTCAGCGCTCGCACAGAGTAGAACGTGCCAAAGTCAGCACTCTTGAGTAAGAGGGCCCAACCATGTGTGATTTTTCACCTACAAGGAGCAAGGAAGGGCAACCGTTACATAAAAACCAACAAAAAACAAACAAACAAACAAAAATATATGGGTGACATTTCATCCATGACGCAGACTATGAGACGTTTACAATGTCAAAGGCTATAGTTACTTTTCACCAACATTGCCTGCAGTGTGAAATTCACTGGAAATGAGGAACTCGGATGGATATACATATTTTTTTTCTTTATAATAGAATAGAATATGTCTTTATTACCAAGTGTACCGGGGTCACAAGGAATATTGGGGGGGATAGTACATAACAAGGTGCGAACATAAATAGAAAATCATACACAAACACAGATACAGTAGAAATTAGGATACATACAAGTGCATATCAATATAAAAACTTGTGCATACTCACGCACTGCACACACACACACACACACACACACACACACACACACACTCTCTCTCTCTCTCTCTCACTATTAACTACATATTTTACAATGATGTGTGGCGTTACAAAGACGTTTGGCATCATACCACGAAAGTTTGTTTGCCTGTTTGTATTTTGTTTTGTTTTGTTTGTTTATCATTATTTATGGTCTTATCATCAACGCCATTCCAGTGGAATTGCCATCTGCAGTTTTGTGTGACTGCGTCAGTCGGAAATAAGAGACAAGTTTGCCGAACTTCTTAGTTCGTGGGCTGCAACTACCAAGTTCACCCGTATGTACACGAGTGGGTTTTTACGTATATGACCGTTTTTACCCCGCCATGTAGGCATCCATACTGCGTTTTCGGGGGTGTGCATGCTAGGTGTGTTCTTGTTTCCATAACCCACCAAACGCTGGCATGGATTACAGGATCTTTAACGTGCGCATTTGATCTTCTGCTTGCGTACACACCCTATGGAGGTTTAGGCACAAGCAGATCTGCATATATGTTGACCTGGGAGATCGGAAAAAAATATCCACCCTTTACCCACCAGGCGCCGTTACCAAGATTCGAACCCGGGACCCACAGATTGAAAGTCCAATGCTTTAACTCTCTCCATACGAACGGCGAAAGAGACGACGTTAACAGCGTTTCACCCCAGTTACCATCATCAAAATATTGCAAGCGGAAGGCTCTTATACTGAAGATGTGAATGTTGACAAAGAATACCACAGTTCTAACGACGGAAGCTAAAGGTTGGGTCATTCAGACACCCACTGGACATCCGAGGGGTCTGTGTAGAGGAGAAGAGAGGACTGGCCGTACTGAGTGAGTTAACCACTCGGCTGTTGCGCCCGTCTGCACGCTGCACTTCGGAGACACGGTTATTATTATTGTAAAGAAAGTGGAAGTGTGGAGGCTGTTCTTTCATGAATGAACTCCATTCGTCGGGTCACGTATAAGTGCATAATTTGAGCATTCCTTTATCCAAGACTCTGCGCACTCAAACGAGATAAGAATAGTAATAGTAACACATTCCTGGTCCAAGACTCCGCCCACTCGAACGAGAGAAGAATAGTTATAGTATTAAACACATTCCTTGTTCAAGACTCCGCCCTCTCTAACGAGATAAGAATAGTAATAGTATTAAACACATTCCTCATCCAAGACTCTACCCACTCGAAGAATGAAACCTTTAGAAAACCAAAAACCAAACACTGGACAAGGTCAAAATTCAACTTCAGTCCATGCTAAACAGGTGTGCTCATTATGCTCTCTCTCTCTCTCTCTGTATTCATTTACTCACATGCACCTTCACGTACTTGTTCCAACGACATGCAATCACCGACACGACAAACAAAAGAATCCTTAAGTAGTATGGGGCAAAAATGTCACAGGGTCCCTTGTGATAGGTGAACCTGCAAAAAAGCTGACAACCCCGACAAACAACCACAGTCTGAAAACTGAACACCGGGTGGACTTGCAACCCATGACTGGCACGAGTGTAGCCCTTACCTTGCATCATTAAACAAAAGAAAGAAAGAAACACAGACGCATATCTTAAGTCCTTGATGCTTGTGAATACAGGAGGTACGTCACATCAAAAGCCAGGTGTCAAGGCACGCTTGGTGACGTATACCGACCCGAATTGGTAAAAATGTTTTGTGTGATTGACTTTACTGTAGTTTGCTGGTTTCCTCTTTTGTTTTTAAACACACCCACCCATAAACTCACCCACCCGAGCGCGCGCGCGCGCGCACACACACACACACACACACACACACTGGTAGTTCAACAGATCCTTCTGCGAAAGACTCGAACGTATTTCCGTGGACGTCCGCAAGACACTCCTTTGTTAGGTGGTTACCCGTGCCCCCTGTACAAAGATGATTTGTGGTATAAATCATTAAATGTCCACAGATAACCATTTTAGCTTCATTCGTTATTTCGATTGTACCCTGGACATTTTATGCAGCATTCCAATGACGTGACATCACCGGTTAATTCCTCAGGACATCTGTTCTGGTATTTTTCAAACGTCACATGAACCATTTTCTTAGATCTTTTCACGTCGAGCCAGTTGCGCAGTTAGGAAACATCCTTAAAAAGGAAAACAAATTTCAAAACTTGCAGAGTCGTGACTGTCCTCATGAAGTGCCAATTTACGATAATGTGTAACGCTGGAAAATGCACAGTGTGAGCGGTGTGTGTGTGTGTGTGTGTGTGTGTGTGTGTGTGTTGGCGGGGTGGGTCTGTGTGTGGGGGTGGAGAAGTAAGGCTGTGTGCGTGTGTGGTGGGTCTGTGTGTGTGTGTGTGTGCGTGTGTGTGCGCGCGCGCGCGCGTGTGTGTGAGAGAGAGAGATGACGTGACATGACATGGCATTTTTATTGCCTTCAATTAAGTAAGCCATATAAAGTCAGGGGGGTTGAATATATGTCACATACATGTCGCATGACACAAAGAAATAAAAAGGATGAACACTATCTTCCCAGTTTAAACAATAAAACTTCGGCAAGTGTATCAATAAGTGATAGATTAATTCGTATCCACTAGCTCAAACATCAACTCACTCGTAAAACCATCCCAACCCTCTATCCCCCCCCCCCTTCCTCCTCTAACTAACCCAGATGCCCTTCCCTGCTTCCTGCCCCATCCCCTTCCTGGGCAGGCATGCATGCAGACCCAAACCTCACGTACGTAACTTAACTCTCTCCATACGAACGGCGCAAGAGACGACGTTAACAGCGTTTCACCCCAATTACCATCATCCAAATATTGCAAGCGGAAGGCTCTTATACTGAAGAGGTGAATGTTGACAAAGAATACCACAGTTCTGATGACGGAAGCTAAAGGTTGGGTCATTCAGACACCCACTGGACATCCGAGGGGTCTGTGTAGAGGAGAAGAGAGGACTGGCCGTACTGAGAGTTAACCCCTTTCTTCGCATACCGCCCACCCCTTTACCTCATATTCACACTCCCCTACAGAACACACATACAACTCATGCATACCACGCGCACACACACATACACACACGCCCGCGTGCCGAGAGAGAGATAACTGAATTTAACTGAATAAATGTTATTTTCTGAGGGTAATAGAGTAAGCAAGACAACGAGGAGGACAGTGTTTAGGGGATGGTGTCACTGTCTGGAATTCCGCCCGTGCACAGTTCTCAAAACAGAGGGCTTAGCTACAGTATCATGACTTGGGGCGGTTTGATGGTAGGGAATTGTGTCTGTTTCTGTGCTTACATCTACACTTGTAGGTTTGTCCTGAATCCTGACCCTAGCTGTGTTTTGATGGACTGGTTGTCTTTTGTTAGCTGTTTGTTTGATGCTTCTAGTTTTGTGAGCTGAGATTGCATGTCATCCAGTTTGAAAATGAGCATGTTGAATTTTTTTCAGAAATATTGATACGTAATTCGTTTTTAGTGATAACCTTGATGTCTTCGACAGCTGTGAAAATGTTATTTTGTAATGTAGATTGTGCACTAGATAAAAAATCAAACTGCTGGTCTAAATCGAAAACCTTCTGTTTCAGTTCTGGAAGTGAACCGACAGCCTGTGTATGTACTGTTTGGAACAATGTTCGCTTTTTTGTAATCTAGTCCTTCTTCCCACTGGCGTTACTGTTTTTTGTGGCTTCTGGTTTCTTTTCCCTTGTGAGGGTTGCTGTGCGCCACAGGTGGAGTGGGCGGGAGGACGACGATACCATCTTGGTTCAGGGTCTGTCAGTAGATGTGATGGTGGTGGGGTGAAGGAATCTCCACAAGATGTCGGTGTCCATGGAGACAAGTCAATGGTGGGTGTGTGTATAGTAGGTGAACCAGGGAACGCACTGATGAATGTCACAGGAGTTTGGATCAAGAGTTTAGATAGTTTTTCAATATTTTTATCTCGCATGAAATTAGACACCACTTATTTTTTTTATTTAAAAAAAAAAAAAAAAAAATCACATTCATCTGAATCCCTGAGTGGGCAGTCTAAACCTTGACACAGTAAAGTTCCTTCGGATTGTGATGAAAAATACAGGGTAGTAGTCACAGATTTACATGACTGATAAAAAATACGAATCACTGACTTGGTAAGAGTGGAAGGAGACGGCACGGATACAAACAACGAGGAAGCGACAATACTGAGTCATTGTGATCATAGTCAGTGAGCTGAACTGAAATATCGGACTCGTGTAATCCAGAATATCGGTAAAAAAGACAGTTTCTCCACACTGTAAGTTCATCCTTGCTGCAGGAAAACCGTTTTTGGATTATGTCGAGTGTAGGTTGTAATTTTTTGAGACTCTTGACTTTGCAAGGAGAAGTTGAAGCAGACATGATTACACGACACAGGGACAAAGACAATACATAATACTCACTGTGCCGGAGTTGTTCATAATTTCACACTAAAACAGAATCCATTGCGATGAAATGAAGATATACCACACTCACACACACAACAAACACAGCACTGTTCACAGGTCGAGGAAGGATATCCACAGAACATGACCCGTGACACACACAACAGCGGCTGTCCGTGTTTTGTTTGTGTCCGGTACAGGTGTACTTTACATCATGTCGCGGAAATCACTTGTTTTTGTATTCAAACAAAACAATTTTTATACCACTGTGCACAGAATTGATACAGAAAAGCACATTAATCACTCGATAAGGTGAAATAAACTGAATAATCACACTGAAGAAATTAATTTTGCGGAGCGTCATAGAATGGCGTCCGCTCAGTCCATGAGAACAGCTCAGAGACCTCAGAGAGAGAGAGAGAGAGAGAGAAAGAGAGCACTGCGCGTGTACTGCATGTATCTTATATATATATTTTTAACTTTCAGCAACGATGGTGGGTGGTGCATTCATCAACGGAACAGCAGAAATCATCGCCACTGGAGGGTTGGCATGGACGGTGGCTCCCGTTGGCTACTGCACTGGCATGTTTATTGGTGAGTTGTGACAACCAGTCCCGCTTGGTCAGTGCCTTCGTCTCACATTGGTGGCTACCTGGTTGCTGAATGGTGTATTCATTCGTTCGGAACATGACCTTTACGGCGTCAAACGATACGTCATTAAATTTCTTTACTATGATATTTTCACTCAAATTGATGTGAGGTGAATCACAGATACTTGACACAAAAACTGACATTTTCGGTGCCCATCATCCCTTGGAGTCGTTCTGGTGGTGTCTGTCTGTTGCTTGATAGGTTCCCCCACCCCATCCCCAACTTGCCCAGGACGATTATCCCTGTCGGCCATATCACCTGAGGTGGACTCTTGACGTTTAGCAAGAAAGCGACTACCAGATTTACAGGTGTCTGTTTACTTAGCTCGGCTATACGTTACATTTGCATTTCGAAGGTTGTCTGGTTGAAAAAAGTGGCATCCTAAATAAAAGATGAATATTCACCCAGCCCATGTTGACGAGTCGTCCTGATGGTGTCTGTGTAGCATCAGCCAGACCCCTTCCCCTCTGTCTTAACTCACTCAGTACGGCCAGTCCTCTCTTCTCCTCCACACAGACACCTCGGATGTCCAGTGGGTGTCTCAATGACCCAACCTTTAGCTTCCGTCGTCAGAATTGTGGTATTCTTTGTCAACATTCACCTCTTCAGTGTAAGAGCCTTCCGCTTGTAATATTTTGATGGTGGTATTTGGGGTGAAACGCTGTTAACGTCGTTTCTTTCGCCGTTCGTATGGAGAGAGTTAACATAGTTATCCTCTTCGGCCATATCACCTGATGTCAGTGTTCACGTTAAATCCGACAGTAACCTAACCCGCCAACCCTAGACAAGTAGGGGACGAGGATGAGCATCTGGATTGTCAGTCACACTCACTGTGTGGATGTGTGTTCCTTAGCCTTGCTTCGGTCAGTAGAAACTTCCGGTGCCCTGGGGTCCGGGCTTTCGCTGCCTATCCATGACTGACCACAAGGTGAGAGTCACCCCCGTTACACCTGGTGACGTTGTGTGATCATCGGCTGTACAACGTGCAAGAGAAAGAAGCGAAAGAAAATAAGGGAAGAACGACATTAGAAAATACACGGGGGAGAGAGGCAAAAAGAAAGAAACCCGAAAAAAATACGACAGATAATCTGACTGACAGAAAGAAAGTAAGAGAGAAAAGAACAAAAGAAAGGACAGAAAGAAAGTAAACTTGTTATTGTTTAGAAGAAAACAGGAAAAGTAAGGCCCACGGTGGGTGTAAAGAGAACGTGCAGACGTATCCACCGTATCCATGATGAAAACGAAGAGTGAGTAGTAACAAGAGGAGACAACTATCCTTCCTGTCCATGGCATGGAAAGCTGGCAGTCCAGTCAAGAACATCAGTACCGCCCAGTCTGCCCGGGTGCCGTGTCTTCCAAAGACAGCTGTCCTGTGCATGAGTAGCTTGCTTGTGATCGACTCGATCTTTTATATATTTATTTACTTATCCATTCATTTATCTATTCGTTTATTTATTTAGTCAGTGCTGCTTACGCTACCGATTCAACCAGCAATCAGGTAAATGAAAGGTACATTGGAACATACATGTCAAATGATCGGTATAAGGACAAGCCCAGCGCTTCCTTTTTTGAGGAAGTGTCTGGGTTTGTTCCAATGCACCTTATATTTACCTGTGTGCTAGCTGAATCGGTAGTGCAAGCAGCATTGGCTTGAAGTTGTGTTCCTTGTGAATGGAGAGAGTTACCACTCTTTATTTTTTGTTAATTAATTATTTATTGTTTATTGTTTATTTTGTTTACTTATTTTATTTTTACCTGGTAGTTTCCGTTCCAGTGTGCAAATTAACCTAATTTACATGGTTGTCGTTGTACATGTTTACGAATATCTCGATGAAAAACTGGTAAAAAATGATGGTGATGATAATAATAATGATAATAATAATAATAATAATGTAATAATAACATCAATAATGATAACAATAATAATAACAACAGAAAGCGAACATTGTACATTGCACAAGCAACCCTTCCTTCGCTGATGTAGGTATACAATTAAGGTGAAGAGAAAAGAGGACTGTACTGTGCCCGGGTGTTGACCAGAGGAGTTGAAAACACTAAGACCGAAGGGCTGTTCAGCGCCATTATGATAACAGCGTTTCAGATACCATGATTTTGTTACCTTTTGGGCTTCTTCTTCGTTCGTGGGCTGCAAGTCCCACGTTAAATCATATATTACACTTGTGGGCTTTTACGTGTATGACCGTTTTTACCCCGCCGTGTAGGCAGGCATACTCCGTTTTCGGGGGTATTACCAGTTGATACATGTTGGTTTTGTTTTACAGGGTGTATGTGAAAGGCACAGCTTTGATCATGCTTTACAGGGCGTGTATATTGTACACGTAGTGGTAGCTACGGTTTTTTTTGTGTTTTTGTTGTTGTTTTTTTAATAGTAGAATTTATTGTACGCATAGCTTTGGTTGCGCTGCGTGTTTCAGGGGGCATGGTGTACGCTCCCAAGATGCGGCGCGCGGGTTACGTCACCATGTTTGACCCCTTCCAGGAAGTGTACGGCATCCGCGTGGGGGCGCTGATGACCATTCCTCAGTTCATGGGAGACGTGTTCTGGACTGCTGCCGTTCTGTCCGCTCTTGGTAACTATCTGTGTGTGTGTGTGTGTGTGTGTGTGTGTGTGTGTGTGTGTGTGTGTGTGTGTGTGTGTGTGTGACAGATAGAGAGAGAGAGACAGAGACAGAGACAGAGAGAGTATTACCTTCAAAAGCTGTCTGCCGTGCAGAGAGATTCCAACAAACAGACAGACAGACACACACACACACACACACACACACACACACACACACAAAACCACCAACACCACATACATGCATACACTTACATAGACACGGACACCCACAACCACACAGACATACACAGTCACGCACACACGCACGCGCGCGCGCGCGCGCGCACACACACACACACACAAACACGCGCGCTCTCAAACACACCGACAGACACACACACACACACACACACACACCAACCACACACACACTCGCGCGCGCGCACGCACAAACACAATAATACATAAACACAGACACACAGAGTGACACACACACACACACACGCTCAAACACACAGACAGACACAGACACACACACACCAACCACACGGACACGCACGCAGACACATACACACACACACTAGTACATAGACACAGACACACAGAGCGAGACACACACACACACACACACACACACACACACACACACACAAAACAAACAAACACGCACACATTAAGGGGGACTGTACGTGTCAGGGTCCACCATCTCTATCATCATGGAGCTGGACAACACCCTGTCCATCATCCTGTCCGCCGTCATCGCCATCGTCTACACCTTCCTGGGCGGTCTCTGGTCAGTGGCCTACACCGACGTCGTCCAGCTCATCTGTATCGCCGTGGGCTTGGTCAGTCACTTCACTCCCTTGTCCCCTCCTTCCTGCCCCCCCCCCCCCCCCCCCCCGTCCGATATTTGATAATTATAATAAAAAAAAGGAATGTTGAAGTGGAAAACGAAAACTAACAAAACAAACAGAAATACAACTAGTACTACGTCCACCACTGACAACAACAGCAGCAGCAACAACAACAACAGTAGTAGTAGTAGTAGTAGTAGTAGTAGTAGTGGTAATAATGATAATAATAATAATAATAGTAATGATGATACTACTACTACTACTACTACTAACAACAACAACAACAACACCAGCAACGATAATGATAATGATGACAATGATAATGATGATGATGATAATAATAATGATAATAATAATAATGATGATAAGGATGATGATGATGATAATGACATTGATAATGATGATGATGATGGTGATGATGATGATGATGATGATGATGATGATGATGATGATGATGGTGATGATAATGATAATGATGATGATGATGATGATGATGATGATGATAATGAAAATAATAATGATGATGATGATGATGATGATAACTGTAACGCCTGGGCTTGGTCAGTTTTCTCTGTGTCCCTGTTCCCTATTTGTCTCGCTCTGTTGGCCTGTCTTGGAAGGACTGGCAATAGACTGCTCATTGATGTCGTTGATATGACGATATGTTTCATGGTTGTTCATGAGCTGCTGCACTCCATCATGAGGAGCAAAGGCCTTCACGTGATTGAACTATCCGTGTTCTTATCTGTTTCTTTCTCTGTCTGTCTGTCTGTCTGTCTTGCGGCTTTTCATTGTTCTGTCCTCTGTCGTTGCTGTCTTCACTGGCCACACACACACACAGACACACACGCACGCACGTACGCGCACACACACACACATACACGCACGCACGCACACACAAACACATGCACGCACACACACATACACACGCACACACACACACACACACACACACACACACACACACACTCGTAAAAAAAAAGCCAAAGTTAAGAAGGAATCACGATAATAAAGGACAAATTAAATGGAAAATGTACGCAGAAGGTTTTGTTTTAGTACAAAGATATATAAGAAAGCGTTACACTAATCCGAACTTTACTAACACGCAGAAGCATAGGAACCCAGTCATCCACCCATTTGTTCTTAACAGCACACACACACACACACACACACACACACACACACACACACACACACACACACACACAAACACACACACACACATACACACACACACACACATACACAAACACACACACACGCACACAAACACACACACACACACACACACACACACACACACACACAAATACACACACATACACACACACACGCGCGCTCGCGCTCGCGCGCACACACACACACACACAGTGATGATTGTCCCTCGGTTCACCTCTGTTCCTTTGTTGCTGCACTAATTGGCTGCTTTTGCGATCAATGGGGATGGGTCAGATGAAGGGTTCATTCTCTGGTTAGTTCTGTGCATATATGTGTGTATGAGCCTGAGTGCGCGCACGCGCGTATGTGTGTGTGTTTGTATGCATGCGCACGCACTTGTTATGATTTTTGAAGGCAGGGGGTAGAAGATGGTGGAGGTGGTTGAACTTGGTGGCCGGTGGTGATGAGTTGTTGGTTTTTTGCTTTTTTTTTTTTTTTTTTTTTTTTTCGTTTCAACGGAAGTACTTCGATTTGGAAAAAAGTAAGTAAGTACCGGGAGAACAGTTGGTGTAGACAGAAACATAGATGTGCAACAGTCCCTATCCCCAAGTTGCAGCCCAGATAGTCGGTACAGCAGTTAGTTACCTCCTCTGCTGTTCTGATGGTCAGAGTCGAACACGATTGACAATCACACATACATCCCCAGTCCTATGCCTGTAAATCTCATCAAAGCTCGGGACTCAGGCCTCTTCCTTAAAACAGGCCCATTTGTTTCTCGGACACTTCGTGCCGTGAATACGTAGACATATTACCATCTGAACTCTTGTTTCAACCTCACAGCTTTTAAAGGGCGCGTATTTCCGCTCTGTTCGCTGAAGGCTGCAGCCAGAATGAATGCACTCGTGAGAACAAGGACTGTGACTGTCAGTGTGCTCCTGCCGACATCCGGCTTTCAAGTCAAAATGTCACACTGGTGGGCCGTTCTGTTCTCATGACCTTAATTAACGTGCCAAGCGCATTCAGGCCGGCGTTACAAATGCACTGCAAGGTCCAGGCGCTATCGTTTTCGTCGTGCCTTGCCTGTCATGTTCAGATTGATCAGCCACACACACAGAAAGTGAAGTGATGGCCTAGAGGTAACGCGTCCGCCTAGGAAGCGAGAGAATCTGAGCGCGCTGGTTCGAATCACGGCTCAGCCGCCGATATTTTCTCCCCCTCCACTAGACCTGGAGTGGTGGTCTGGACGCTAGTCATTCGGATGAGACGATAAACCGAGGTCCCGTGTGCCGCATGCACTTAGCGCACGTAAAAGAACCCACGGCAACAAAAGTGTTGTTCCTGGCAAAATTATGAAGAAAAATCCACTTCGATAGGAAAAACAAATAAAACTGCATGCAGGAAAAAATACAAAAAAATGGGTGGCGCTGTAGTGTAGCGACGCGCTCTCCCCGGGGAGAGCAGCCCGAATTTCACACAGAGAAATCTGTTGTGATAAAAAGAAATACAAATACAAATGCAAATACAAAAAGGGAACCCCTTACCGCCCCCTCCCCCCCCCCCCCCCCAAAAAAAAGGAAGCAACAACAACAACAACAACAACAACACACAAAAATTTCAAGTTTTAATTATCCTTTCACTCCTATTGGAGTATGGAGGATTACTGCAAAATAATCTTTTCGTGCCCAGAACAAACCTTTCCAAATACACAACAATGTCACATAAAAGTTGAGAAAACACAAATGTCTTTTAACTCCAAAAGTATAACTAGGCAACATTTGCAAATCTAATCATCTTACTTACAGCTAAAATGACTTTTTTTGCCCTCCTTTGAGCATATTACAAAAATTAAAAACCGATTTTGGAGACAAATATTTTTTAGGAACATATCTATTTCGTAACTGATCATAATTGGGACATTCCATTATAAAATGAAACTCATCACCAATCACACACACACACACACACACACACGAACGAAAGCAAACAAACAAACAAACAAACACACATTCATACATACATATACATGAACTAAGGGAAGA
>NC_134893.1:13244538-13274538 GCF_041734735.1 Babylonia areolata | reverse complement strand
AGATGTATGTCAGTGCAATCTCCGCATCCCTGATCAGTTTAAAGGGTTGAACAGAATGAATTGAGAATGTGTCTTACATGATAACTGATGTGTGGCGTGGTGACCAGGGAAGGGTGGTGTGTCAGTTACTGGTTCGTTTTTCTTTTCGATATCTGCTGGCGGGCACATCGAGTGAGCCGAAAAGAGAATTTTCTGAGTTGAAGCAGACACTAAAGTATTCTGAACTGAAGTAAACTGGGTTGCGCGCAGACTGGAACCAGACGGCGTACGGACAAGAGCTGAGTCCTGAGGACTACAGCTTCATCCTGCCCCTCGCCCTCCACTACCTGTGTCCCCCGGCCGTCGGGGTGCTAGGCATCGGCACTCTGTCGGCCGCCGTCATGTCTTCGGCTGACTCCTCCATCCTGGCCTCTGCCACCGTCTTCACCAACAACATGTACAAGAACGCCATCAGGCCCGTGGTGAGTCAGTCGTGGTGGGCCGGAGTGTTGGTTGTTTTGCTCTCAGTGCTGCTTTGTTCCGTGTGTTCACACGGTCTCTGTCAGGGTCTCTCTGGCTGTCAGGCTTTCCTCAGACTGACTCTTGACTCCCCCTCATCACGCCCCCCTCCCGCCCACGGCCTCCTGCTCCTGTGTGTGTGTGTGTGTGTGTGTGTGTGTGTGTGTGTGTGTGTGTGTGTGTGTGTGTGTGTGTGAGTTCGTTTCTCGATTTTACGTCTTTTATTTAGACGCGTGCGTGTGTGTATGTGTATGTATGTGATGTGTGCATGCATGCATGTCAGCCAGTCAGAAGTCTGTTGGCTTAAAAATATATAAAAATGAAGTCGCAGTTTTGAAAATTAGCTCCGATAAAATTTGTCAAAGGGACGCCGTCGCAACCGCAATCGTTAATTCATATCAACGTACTTAATTCCCTTCTATAACCAGCTCACTGTCACCGAACTGGTGTAATGGTCAGCTCTTCCTTGTTCATAGTTGTTGGTTTTTTTTTGTTTGGTTTTTTTGCATCCTGTTCCAAGCTGCTCAGGAACATAGCTATCGAGGTAAATTGTAATTGTATACATACATATATTCTTGTATTTTTGCAAACCAATTTTTTTTCCAAGACAACCACTGTTTTGTATTACTTTTTGTCACAACATTATTTTCTGTGTGAAATCTCAGTTTATCATCATCTCATCTTAAAGACTATCACCCAGACCTTGCACCAGTCAGGGTCTTGTGGAGGGGGTTAGTAAACATCCAGGTCTGGTGAGTGATTCGAATCTGCTGACACCTGCTTTGAACGACAAACACACACACACACACACACACACACACACACACACACACACGCGCGCGCGCGCGCGCGCGCGCGACTTACCTTTCTCACCCGTCTTCTCCAGTCAGACAAAGCTTCATTCTATGTTGGCCTGAAACAGATCACTGAAGCACATGGCCTCAAAAGCACTTTGCGCGTCAAGGGAAATAATCACAGCCAAAGGCATTGTTTCACATGCACAAACTGTATCAAGGGAAATAATTGCAGTCAAACGCAATCTATCCCTATTAACTTATTTATTTCCCTTTAGAATACTCCCATTGATTTCTCCAAGATATAAAGGAACGACTGCATGAAAGCCTTTTCCGACACCTTGCTAAATGCCGTACCTATTGTAATGTGCACCCCGTCCCTTTTATTGCCTCAAACATGGATCCTTTGGGAAATATCGTTAAACCTTGATCACATAATTATTGTTTAAGGACAGGGTCGTATGGACTCCTTTCACATCAGCTTAATGATATAAGGACGCTAATGTGTCACCACCTTCTTCTTCTTCTTCTTCTGCGTTCACTCGTATGCACACGAGTGGGCTTTTACGTGTATGACCGTTTTTACCCCGCAATGTAGGCAGCCATACTCCGTTTTCGGGGGTGTGCATGCTGGCTATATTCTTGTTCCCATAACCCACCAAACGCTGACATGGATTACAGGATCTTTAACGTGCGTATTTGATCTTCTGCTTGCATATACACACGAAGGGGGTTCAGGCACTAGCAGGTCTGCACATATGTTGACCTGGGAGATCGTAAAAATTTCCACCCTTTACCCACCAGGCGCCGTCACCGTGATTCGAACCCGGGACCCTCAGATTGACAGTCCAACGCTTTAACCACTCGGCTATTGCGCCCGTCTGTGTCACCACCGATGTTCAGGAATGGGCATGAAGCCATTATGTCCAACCCCCATCCTCCCACAACCCCGTACCACCCCTTCCAAACACACACATACACCCAGCTCATTCAGTCTTCTTTTTTTTCAAACATTTTTTTTATATTCAGTTTAACATAATGCTAGACACACAGACAAATAATTACAATATTAATATCAAGTGTGTACTATGTAAACTATGTACACACACAGACACAGACACACACAGACACACAGACACACACACACACACACACACACACACACACACATATATATATATTTCCTCGCATTTTCAATGACATTTGTTTTCACATATTTCCCTGCTTAAATTGTGTTTTTACCACGTTTCATGGGTACATCTGAAAGCACATCAGTCATAATTTGTGAACAAAGAAAGCGGGTGATTTCAAGACCAGTGTGTTGTATTATTGTCACAAGCTACTTTGTAGTTGCTATTTTACATCATTCAGACCAGTGTGTTGTAATATAGTCACAAGCTACTTTGTAGTTGATATTTTACATCATTCGGACCAGTGTGTTGTAATATAGTCACAAGCTACTTTGTAGTTAATATTTTACATCATTCAGACCAGTGTGTTGTAATATAGTCACAAGCTACTTTGTAGTTAATATTTTACATCATTCGGACCAGTGTGTTGTATTATTGTCACAAGCTACTTTGTAGTTGCTATTTTACATCATTCAGACCAGTGTGTTGTAATATAGTCACAAGCTACTTTGTAGTTGATATTTTACATCATTCAGTCTTTGGCGTGGTTCACGTTTCAGGCCTCAGACAGGGAGATGGTGTGGGTGCTGCGGATAGGCATCGTGGTGGTGGGAGTGGTGGCCACGGTCATCGCCATCAGCGTGAAGAGCATCTACGGGCTGTACATCATGTGCTCGGACCTCATGTACGTGGTGCTCTTCCCGCAGTTCACCAGCGTCCTCTTCATCCCGGGCACCAACCCTTACGGCGGCCTGGCCGGCTTCTTCATCTCCCTGCCGCTCAGGCTGCTGTCTGGTGAGCCGCTCATCAGCATGCCGCCCCTCATCAAGTACCCCTTCTTCGACGACATCCACGGCCAGGGCTTCCCCTTCAGGTCCGTGGCCATGCTGTCCGGATTCCTGGCCATCGTTGTCGTGTCCGCCATCACCAACGTGCTCTTCCGACGCCACTGGCTGCCTCCTTCCTTGGACGTCCTGGGCTTCTTCTCCAGGACGGCCATGCCCAAGCTGAACGGCGCGGACAAGTACCGGCTGAACATGGAGGTGGACGTGGCCCAGGAGATGCTGGAGAAGACTGGGGAGGGGAAGCAGGACGGGGTGGAGGAGAACGGGGGGAAGACGGTGGACAGGGACGGGGAGGGGAACTCCAAACCGCTGCTGACGGCAGACACGTCGCTCCAGCCTACCCGGGCCTGAGTCTCTGCGGAGCGGACAGGGTGACTGTCTCTCCCTTCAACACCACCACGGGATGGCTCTGGTTCTTCAAGTGGCTCAGGGTCATTCTGGTCCCCTGAACGGGTGAAAGGGGAGTCAGTTGGAGATCTACCCAGCTCTGATGCCATACCTGTAGCACTCTACCCTCTCCCCACACTGTGACCGGTGCCAAAGACAACCACAGACAGCCAGGTTCCAGTTGTACACAACGGCTGGTTGACTTCGTGATACGCCGCTTTCGTCTTTGTTTGCTGAAACCATCTTTTCACCCTTTTAATGCGTAGCAGCCTGAAAATTTCAGGCGTATACTTTTGACAGTGCCTTATGTTTTAACAAAATTAATTAAGAGTCGGGACAGATTTCAGCTGTCTTTCAGACTGTAGTGTCTGCTGAAAGTGTTCATGATTGATTTCGTTAAGAAATGCGTTATTACTTTATCATAACCTATCCTTCTTTGTAACCTTCGTTGTAGGTTTAACGTGCTTTAACTTTTGTGACCCTAAATAACGGTGTCAAATCGTTAATTATGATACATGGTTAACAGTGGTGTTGTCATATCACTAAGAGCAGGCCCATGTTCAGGTTTTTGAATAACGACAGAGGTTGTTGTTGTTGGTGGTGGTGGTGCTGTTGTTGCAAAGCGTGCTGCAAGACGTTCTGCAATATATGTGCTGTCAGATGTGGCACCAGTGTCCCTCAGAGGTATTAGTCAGATGGCTCGTGTTGGCAGTGCACTGCTTTAAGTTATCAACTGTTGCTTTAGTACATCATCTGTGATTATTCATTGACTTTCGGCTCTCAGACCAAATCCAGAGTACATGTGAAACACCCGATGAATGAAAACAACAACAACAACACACACAGAGACACACAGACACACAGATAGACACACAGACACAGACACACACACACACACACACACACACACACACACACACACACACAAACACACACACAAACCCACTGATTTATATATAATTATGGTCATAATTGTATTTTTCGTGTGTATCAACATACACTATCAGAGTACAGGAAACAAAAGGATGCATACCAAGGTTATATACGAAACGGTTTTTCTACGTTGGACCTGTGCGGTCGGCTGGGCTTAACAATGACGATAATAATGATACTACTTTAGAAGAAAAAGATAGAATCAAAATATATACGGAAATAAATTTGATATGCATGTTTTTGCCCAGTACCCCTTTGGTGATAGTAATCAATGATGCTGACACATACAAAGGCTTGGAAGTTTTTGTTGTTTTTCAAATTACAAGTCATCTGTGGTGTTGCATTGGCAGCTTTCTATCATATTCTCTCCCCCCCTCCCCCCCCCCTCCCCCATATTAGAAATGTCCTCTCATTTTCTACTCCTCTATTATTTGTCAGCTTTTTCGTTTCTTTTTCATCATTTCATAATATCTCCTTCTACATGTGTTCACATTTATTTATGTTTCCCAGAGTGTCCTCTCCATTTGATCACAGGCTACCATTGCAGACAATGATCAGCTGGCAAGTCCGCTCCACGCAGAAGACTAAGTATAGAATGTACACGCTGGGATGGGTACCGGCAGCCCACCCTGCGCTGTCGTCAGTCAGTTTGTATATTGAATGAACTTGGCCTTGATGCGTTTATAATGGATTTAATCACTCTTGTTGTGTATTCAGAAGGTGATGTATCGAGTGAAATAGCTTGTGCCAGCAGCAGAATCTAGTCTCCATTGCATTGAAGTGTTTCAGAGGCTAAGTTAGCAACCAACATCCTTGAATGCATGTTGTTGGTTTCTTGTTGCAGAACCCCGTGTATCCTCTTGCTCTTTGATTGCAGGATATGTGTATGTGTGTGTGTATGTGTGTTTTGTCTTTTATTTTCGTAATCATCGTGTCTCAGTCCTTAAAGTGGACTCCGCGATAGGGGCTGTTAACTGTGAACAACATTAAACAGATGAATTGATAGACAGACACGTGAAACAATGAAATAAGTATAAATAAAATTATTCAAAATAAAATAGTTTAAATCAACAAATAAACAAAATAAATATATGAAATAAAGTAGGATAATGAACAGTATAAATAAACAGATTAAAAAAAAAAAAAAGACATGAAATTTTGTAGACAGATGAAACTTATCAACGTACATCAAATTTGGTAAAGTGTTGAATGATGATGGTGGGTGTGGTGGAAAGTCGATTGAATTAACTCTTTTGTACCAAAAAAAGATCAGCCCATCTTGAAAAGGGACAATCCTGCCGAAGGACAATCAAAATGACGCAGGGAACTGTGACTGCTGTGTGTTTGGCATTCCGGAAAAGTAGCTGATGAATAATTACGGCATAAACTGGATTATTGTTGTTGTTATGATTAAAAGAAATCCCTCTAGTATTGTTGTTGATGTGATTTTAAGGACATCCATGTATACTATTTTTGTATATAAATTTCATGAACTCAGTGTTTATCTTTTAAGATTCTTCACGAAGTCTTGATTAATTCTTTAAGATTTTTTATGGGACCCACGAAACTTTCATAAGTGAAAGTACATGATTCTTATGACAAAACGGTGTGTATGAAAAACAATGCATCACAACAAAAGTCTACTTTTCCAGTGGTTTTTGCTGTCCAACTTTGCTCTGAAATCATAACGTGTATTAGAATAATCTAAAGTATGTTTGATTTTGATGGATGTATTTAGATAATTTAATGTATATGAGTTCGATTTTTTAAAAATAAACCACGAAATAATACACATTTATTTATATCTAATAGTTGTTTATGAGTGAATGCGTGTGTATCTGTGTGTGCGTGCGTGTGGGCGCGCGTGTGTGTATGTGTGTGTGTTTGTGTGTGTGTGTGTGTGTGTGTGTGTGTGTGTGTGTTTGTTTGGGTATGTATGTGTGTGTGTGTGTGTGTGTGTGTGTGTGTGTGTGTGTGTGTTTGGGCATGTGTGTGTGTGTGTGTGTGTGTGTGTGTGTGCGCAGGTAATACGTCATCCGAAATGGATAATAAAAAGAATCAAATCTATAAATACATCATATTTCCTATTACAATAACCTCTAAATTACTAAACGAGACAAACAATAGCATATTTCATTCCCCCCACCCCCACCCACTCACACACACACACACACATGCACACCTGAGCTCTGCCCTCTCTCTAAAAGTTCTAAAGTGGGTTTGTGAACCAACAGCGAACAGAGCAACCAACCCCACAATAACAACAAAAAACCCCACAACAACAACTTCTGCTTCTTGTTCGCAATTAAAAGGAAAGAAATACAAATTCTTGACATAAAACATGCAATGACACTTAATGAACCATCGACGTGTTTACTGCATATGAATATTCTAAAGTGGACGCTGAATTAATGGTTACCTTATTTTTCTTTTTGTAACTACATCTATTTGTGCAATCTTGCAATGAAATTGCGTTGTTTCAAGTTGATTACTAAACAAAGAATGCAATTTATCCATTTTATTTTGAATAAAATTGTGGTACTGTTCATTTTGCTTTGTTGAATTTGACATCCTTAGCAAGTGTTGAGTAGTATATTTGTGTCCAGCGACCTATCTGAGTATCTGCCTATGATGATAAAATTGTTTATTAATGTAATATTGACAGATGAGATGAAAGTGACAGTATATTTCAAAGAGAAGAACTTTCATAGCAAGGGAAACGGTTGAAATGGACACGCGGACATATGAGATGAAACTGATAGTATTATTTCAAAGAGAAGAACTTTCATCGCAAGGGAAACGGTTGAAATGGACACACGGACATATGGTTATTAATAATGACAGTAATAAAATGAATTCATATAAAACATACTGTCTTAATTAGGCTGTAAGCGCCATACTAATACAGGCAAATAACCCCCCCACCCCCACCCCCGACACACACAATTTTTTGGATATTATTTTTAGGCCCTCCACATACAGGCGACTTAGCTGGCTAGACAAAGATAACATAGCAGCAACATTATCACAAGACACAAAACTAAATACTGTTAAAATGGCAATATATATATATATATAACCATCGACGTGTTTACTGCATATGAATATTCTAAAGTGGACGCTGAATTAACTAGTATCAACAGAGAAGAAAATTTGAATTGACCGTTTCACTGAGTTTTGGTCAGACTTGTGTAGGCTGGTCTGTGCAGATCTTGTTTTTTCTTGCTCGTAATTAAAAGAACCGAAATACAACATCTGGACAGAACACATACAGTGACACAAACTACATCATCGACGTGTTTACTGCATATGAATATTTTGAAGTGGATATTGATGTAACTAGAATGAGCACAAAAGAAAAAAATAATCGAAATTGTCGTAGTTTCCCGGCGGGTGTAACTAAACTTGTCGAACATCTATCTAGATCCAGAGAAAACGGCTGAATGTTGCAGTGTGCTTGAGGCGATGGCAACGTCTCCTTTACCGCGGACTTTAAAGAATTCTTCAATGTGGGAGATATACCGAAATAACAGAATTTAAACAGCGTTGTTACTTCGAACACCGCCATCGATTTATCACGCTTTGAAGGTCATCGTTAGATCCGCAACAGTGCTGTGACTAAGACAGTTCCTTTCCACCCAAACATGCTGGGTTCGAATCTGCTCTCAGGACTTTTTTTTTTTTTTTTTTTTTTTTTTTTTAAAACTCGAAGCTTTATAATAACAAATACCGAACGAATAATTCTATATTTTCATTTCTTTAAATTTAAAAAAAAAAGAAGTGTATCACAAGTGAGTCTTGAAGGTCTTGCTGCTCTTGTTGTAATTGTGTTCATGGTATGTACAAAATATGTACACCAACGATAGCGTGTGATATCCACAATAAAATATCTACGGTCACATCACACACTTTGGACTGTGAAAGAAACAGCTGTTCAACGAAGTGTGGCAACTGACAGACTGAAGCGCTTTTTGTTGATATTATGATTAATATGCAGTAATATCATAGTGGTGGTGCATATGATGCAGAAGAAAGCATCTATTTCATGTGAAACTTGTTTTTCATTTGCGCTCCCTCAAAGCTAGCTGCACAACAAAAACCAAAACAAAAAAAACGAAGTGTTTTTCATGTGATTTTTTTTTTTCACTTTGGAAACTATACCACTCAACACTTGGTAAGGATATCATTTACTATCACAGTGTTCATCATTCATCATTCAATAATGACCGAACACAAGGCCGATGTGTTATCCAGGGAGCGATCGCGGAGCTACATAGTGCACAAAAAGCACGTGAACTGCATGACCATCAAAAAGGCGGGTGAACGCTGGTCAGGGGAAATTCATGTTCTGAGACATGTGGTGTACTGCGGTATCATTTGCAGTTTTGCACTTCTTACTGTTGCACAATGGTTCGTCACGTGCAAAGAAGACAGCTTTCTGAAGTTGAGATGGCCAGAGAAGTGGGGATGTTGGAAACTTGGGTCATTTAGTGGCATGTGGCCGATGCCCTTGGGGTGCCGCAGAGCATTATCTCCGGCATGTGGAATCACTATCAGACGATGGGGTCAGCATCTAGGTGTCACTCCGGAGGGTCCGAGCGCGCTACTTCGCAAAGAGACGACCGGTATCTCGTCCTACAGGCACAACGCAACCCTTTCTGGAACACCACCCAGTTGCAAAGTGACCTCCAGCACGCTACTGGACAGAGAGTATCAGAGGATAAGGAGAAGGTTTCACGATGCTGGCCTGGCCTCCCGAGCTCGAGTCATCCGCATCGCCTTGACCCAGAACCACCGCAGAGCCAGACTACTTGGGTCAGGGACCATGAAGTTAAGACCTTAGCTGGCTGGACTCCTGTGGTCTTCACTGATGAATCCAGGTTCTGCCTGGACATGACTGATAGATGCAGGAGAGTATTGAGACACAAACCATCGATTCCAGGCAGCGTACCTGGATCAGCATGACCGCTATGGCGGAGCCCCCCCGGATGGTGTGGGGCTGCATCTCTATACATGGGAAAACCGACATGCATGTGCTGGAAAACGGCACTCTCACTGCTGCCAGGTAGAGGGATGAAATTCTAGAGCCCCGTGTCAGACCCTATGCTGGTGCCGTCGGCGAGGACTTCATCCTAAAGGATGATAATGCCCGGCGTCATCGTGCTCGTATCGTTGAGCAGTACCTCAAGGAGGAAACAATCCAGCGAATGGAGTGGCCGGCAAGGCCCCCAGACATGAATCAACTGAGCATGTTCGGGACATGATTGGAAGAGCTGTACGAGCACGACAGTCCCAGTCACTGACCCTCGCTGACCTTGGAGTCGCCCTGCGAGAAGAGCGGGACAGAATCCCCCAGCAAGAGATCAGGGACCTGATTTGCAGCGTGTGCAGGCGCTGCAGGGCAGTGATCCAGGCCGGTGGAGGCCATACACGCTACTGACATGTCATTTCATGTGCATTTGCCAACACTGACTTAGATTTGCAGAAAATAACTTTGTCATTCCATGCCTAGAATTAGCTTCATTTTGATGGTTACCTTATTTTTGACTCACTTGTGTAAACAAAGTGAGTCTATGTTTTAACCCGGTGTTCGGTTGTCTCTGTGTGTGTGTGTGTGTGTGTGTGTGTGTGTCTGTGTGTCTGTGTGTCCGTGGTAAACTTTAACATTGACATTTTCTCTGCAAATACTTTGTCAGTTGACACCAAATTAGACATAAAAATAGGAAAAATTCAGTTCTTTCCAGTCATCTTGTTTAAAACAATATTGCACCTCTGGGATGGGCACAAAAAAAGAAAAAAAAGCCTAATTATATGCAAACTGCATTTACTGTTATATTTATATTTTTTGCATTCTCTAAACTTGGCACTTTGATCTGATATTCTGACCCAACAACAAGAGCAGTCATTATTATCATTTTTTGTTCGAACATGAACTTCTTTTGCTAAGCATGGAAGTTTTATTTATTTTGCAAACGTTTTGGTGCAGATAGTAAAAAAGGGAAATTACTCTGTAATTAATGCTAGGGGAGTTAATTCGCTTTAAACTGATCTTTCTCATCTTAAACATTACATTTTGAAATTATACTCAATACATAAAAAGCTTGGATTTTTTTAAAAGTGTATCACAAGTGAGTCTTGAAGGCCTTGCCTCTCTTGTTCTTTTTGTAACTACATCTATTTGTGCAATCTTGCAATGAAATTGCGTTGTTTCAAGTTGATTACTAAACAAAGAATGCAATTTATCCATTTTATTTTGAATAAAGTTGTGGTACTGTTCATTTTGCTTTGTTGAATTTGACATCCTTAGCAAGTGTTGAGTAGTATATTTGTGTCCAGCGACCTATCTGTGTATCTGCCTATGATGATAAAATTGTTTATTAATGTAATATTGACAGATGAGATGAAAGTGACAGTATATTTCAAAGAGAAGAACTTTCATAGCAAGGGAAACGGTTGAAATGGACACGCGGACATATGAGATGAAACTGATAGTATTATTTCAAAGAGAAGAACTTTCATCGCAAGGGAAACGGTTGAAATGGACACACGGACATATGGTTATTAATAATGACAGTAATAAAATGAATTCATATAAAACATACTGTCTTAATTAGGCTGTAAGCGCCATACTAATACAGGCAAATAACCCCCCCCCCCCCGACACACACAATTTTTTGGATATTATTTTTAGGCCCTCCACATACAGGCGACTTAGCTGGCTAGACAAAGATAACATAACAGCAACATTATCACAAGACACAAAACTAAATACTGTTAAAATGGCAATATATATACATATATATATATATATATATATATATATATATATATATGCATAATCTGAAAACGATCATCCTCTACATACAACATTGTATCTACAAGCGTAATTATTTTCTGGAAGAAAGCAAATATTGTCTTGTACCACTTACCTTCTTTAAGTCACCGTGTCTGAAAGCGTTACAAGAAAGAAGAAGAATGCTTCAGCTTACAGGTTAAACGACTCGTAAAAAAACGAAACAACAACAACAGCAGCAACAACAACAACAACAAAAAGCAGTGACTCGAAACACAGTGCCATGATGACCGAATATGTGACAAACTACACATGATATTTCGGTCTTGAAGTTTCTACACACGACGTAAAACAAAAACAACAATCAACCATATCGCTTCAATGTGCACAGTGTGATTCATGGGTTACGGCAAAGAGTAGGATGTTCCAAAGCGAACGTGCCGGCAGCTTGCGGCTGCTGTCCTGTGACATCTGCTTGACACTTCCTCTCAGGCTTCACAGCGTACCGGCTGGACTGCACTCTCACCTTGAGGCGGCGGTTGTCATTCTGTGTCGTGTATGAGTGAGTCACTTATTATTCATTCCCTGATTCATTGTGCTTGTGGTAAGTAGCCTTCAAGGAGTATTTTGTACTTTTCTTTTCTTTTCCCCTTCTATTGGTGCTGTTCCATGTGATTTTGGTTCAGCGTTAGTTTGTTTCAAGTTGTGAAAGGTCTTCTATGGTACGTCTAATCAGTGACTTTGTTTGAACGAATTTTGATCATGACATGGTCTTTGGTGGTGGTCGGCTGGATGATAATGAATGAAAACCGTGCATGTGGTAAGTGCTTAGATTACAGCCAGATTATCCGTCCTTTCATGTACATGCATACATATGTATTATATATATATATATATATATATATATATATATATATATATATATTTCTCTCTCTCTCTCTCTCTCTCTCTCTCTCTGTGTGTGTGTGTGTGTGTGTGTGTGTGTGTAAATGGATGGGGATACGGTATGGTCCATGCAAGGTAAATACGGTTTTTTTGTTTTTTTTTTAACTTGTTTACTTTATGTGGATCAGAAGTGGATCATGGTAAGTATAGAACAAGCAGAACCATAACAAGAACAACGGTAGCATGTCAAAATCCACATGTTAAAATCTAAGAGCGGCTCCTCTACAGGTCGAAGAACAGGGCTTAAAATTAAAAAAAAAATTAAATGGACACTAAGAGATGATTTTCAACACCCTTAGAGAAAATGAATGTAATGCAAGATTACAGTAGAGTCTTCCCCCCCAAAAAAAAGAAGAAAGTAATGGAAAATATGGCTACAGATAAAGCGAAATCGCCAGCCAATCACCAAGGTTAGTATGGTCGCGTATCTTTCCATGAAGCATATAATCCAGCCGGCCACTACAGACGACAACTGTCGATTCATGGTTCACTGTGAACACGAAAGGTCAAGGTTGAATGGCACACATGACACGTGAGTATCCAACACCTCACTCCTATCTGTGCGCGTTGAAATTGTTTTTTCACCCTTTTTTTCCGTGTTCATTGAATTATGGCCGTTCCGAATAATTAATTATTTGAGGACAATCACCACCACCTGCCACACCTGCTGCTTGCCTGTGCTTTCAGTTGCCAGCTGCACGTGTGTAGTTATACTTGAGACAGGGACCGCCGTGTTTGCTGACAAAGTTTGGCTGCTGACTGGTTTCAGACGCAAGATGATCTCTGTGCTTCCCTGCCCCCCCGCCCCCCCCCCCCCCCCCCCCCAATTTTCCAACTGGTCACTGTTGGTAGAGCGGACAGGGTTTTCTCCACAGCTGAGAGAGAGAGAGAGAGAGACAGAGAGAGAACCAGAATCAGAATTTATTCATTAAGGCCAAAGCCCTGTGTGATTAGATGTAAACACAAGAGAGGCAAGGCCTAAAAGCGTCACTTGTGGTATGCACTTTATCAAACAGAGGAATTATGGAGAAAAAAAAAAACATGCGAAAGGGATAATCTGACAAAAAGACTCATTGATGTGACCTTGACCTTAGACATCTAAATTTGCATTGCATTGACGTTCTGGCCAAAACAAACAACAACATGGTATACCAATGAAAACTGAATGGAAGAAACAAAGTTCTCTTATCCTTTTTCCCAATAGGCTATGTTGTGACCTTGATCTTTGACTTTGCTTCTTTTCATAGGTGTGACCAATGACCAATCATTGTACCAAGTTTCCTGAAGAATATCTGTAAAAGACCTTCTCTCTCTTGCATGTAGAAATATTTCCTATCAATATCGTATGCTAGGTATACCTTTACTCTTAACCTCTAGCTGATTTTGAATTTCTTAAGGGATTATGCTGCACCCATAGCCAGTCACAAGACCAAGGTTGATTAAAATTGAATTCATATCACGCTTTCTATCTTACACTTTTCAATTTTTCCAAGTAGTGACCTTGACCATATCATCTTACCATATATTCATGACTTTAATAAGGGTCTTATTCATACCTGCCATCCTGTCAAGTTCATTTCCAATGCCACTTGTATCAGTCAAGAAAAGGCCAACTTTAAAGTCTATGACCGGTACACACACACACAATATCTATCTATCTATCTATCTATCTATCTATCTATATATATATATATATATATATATATATATATAGAGAGAGAGAGAGAGAGAGAGAGAGAGAGAGAGAATTCAAACACAGTAAAATACATCTGATCTATAGTTTCTAATGTAGTGATTGCAAATTTCATATCATGCATGCATGAACAAAATTATAGTACAAGCATATATATACACAATTAGGTCAAATCCTCTTGGTATTTTGGGCTCTGCTCTATGAAAAAAAAACACACTGGTAAATACCCAGACAGGTAAAAATATATATATATATATATATATATATATATATATATATATATATCTGTATCTGTAGGGTACGTTGCTACAGCCACTTATGACATAAACGCAACGGTGGGGGGAGTGCGCAGCCTAGCACTAGTGGTGTCCTGAGAGACGTGCTTTGAAGCTCTCGACAGGTGTTGCTGTCACCATTGCCTCGTCCAGATGGTTCCAGTCACGAACAGTGCTAATAAAGAAAGAGTTTATATAGTTATACACAGTATAATGTAACGCAGTTCACAGAATGAGAATGTGTGTGGGTGTGTGTGTGTGTGTGTGTGAATTATTGTAGTATTTTGAACTTGTCGAACACAGTGTGTGTGTCACAAACTCCCATGACCGACTTCACTGATCTAAAAATAGAAGTGGACCGACTTACGTCGCATGTCTCGGGGTAAATGACGCCCCATTTTACCATCTACTAATCTAGTTTTATAGTTTTAAAGTTTATATGAAAATTGAGTAATTGTTAAACTAATAACATGCAGATCCAAGTACACGTACTTATAAACGTCGTATGAAGTGAAAAGGACTTAATTTTGAGAAAAGTCAAGACTGGGAACGTTTACGTTTCATCAAGGGTACTAACTCTCATGGTTTGTTATTTTTAACTGAAAAGAATTGGTGATTCCAATTGATTTTGTTGATATTTTTATGGCAGTTTGGGGTATAATCCAGTAAGCGGCGAGGCGTTCACAAATTTTTCTCTGAATAAATATTTAACGGTCACCTTCTCCAACTTTCCATCACGTGTAATCGTGCATTGTCGATTGAATATTGAATTGAACAGGCAGGTCAACTACTTGAAATAAAATGTCGTCCTTCGCGTTTGCAAGGAATATGAGCACGCACCTTGAATATGTATAAATATGTGAACGCAATTGATTTTTGCCCATGACCTTCAGGGCTCCGCCAATAGATCTATAACGTCCACTCGTAGTATTGATTTTTTTTTATAGTATTTTCCGAAAAAGGCCAATTGGGCAAATGAACATAGTGATAGCTCTGTACACTGAGAGTAAAACACACAAGCTTTTTATGTATTGAGTATAACTTCAAACTGTAATGTTTAAGATGAGAAAGATCAGTTTAAAACAAATTAAACCCCCTAGCATTAATTACAGATTAATTTCCCTTTTTTACTAGCTGCACCAAAGAGATACACCAGAAATATAAATTCCATGCTTAGCAAAAGAAGTTCCTGTTTGAACAAAAAAATGATAACAAGAGAGGCAAGGCCTTCAAGACTCACTTGTGATACACTTAAAAAAAAAACCCAAGCTTTTTATGTATTGAGTATAATTTCAAAATGTAATGTTTAAGATGAGAAAGATCAGTTTAAAGCAAATTAACTCCCCTAGCATTAATTACAGAGTAATTTCCCTTTTTTCCTATCTGCACCAAAACGTTTGCAAAATAAATAAAACTTCCATGCTTAGTAAAAGAAGTTCCTGTTTGAACAAAAAATGATGATAATGACTGCTCTTGTTGTTGAGTCAGAATATCAGATCAAAGTGCCAAGTTTAGAGAATACAGAAAATATAAATGTAACAGTAAATGCAGTTTGCATATAATTAGGCTTCATTTTTTAAAATTTTTTGTGCCCATCCCAGAGGTGCAATATTGTTTTAAACAAGATGACTGGAAAGAACTGAATTTTTCCTATTTTTATGTCAAATTTGGTGTCAACTGACAAAGTATTTGCAGAGAAAATGACAATGTTAAAGTTTACAATGGACAGACAGACAGACAGACAGACAGACAGACAGACACACACAGACAACCGAACACCGGGTTCAAATATAGAGTCACTTTGTTTACACAAGTGAGTCAAAAATGAAGTAATATGTTTATTACATGGAAAGAAAGTTAGTACATAAGCACATAAACATGAAAAAATATAAATGACAAATTGAATAACACTGAGAAACATATTGACAGACAGACAGACAGACAGGCAACGTGTAAATGCACAATGATTTGATTTCTTCCATATACAAAAAAAAGTCAGTTCTATTAACTGTTGACAGGAAAAAATGGGCGTTTCTGTTCAAAGAAAGTAGTTGATTACTGATTATTTCGCGCACAGAAAACCCATGCCCATTCAAGCAAATCCAGTCAGCATACTTTGTGCATATGAATAAATAAATAGATAAATAAACACACACACACACACACACACACACACACACACACACACACACACATATATATATATATATATATATATATATATATATATATATATATATATATATATCCATAGGGGATGGGCTGAAAGATATTTTATCTTTTCCTCTCTCGCCGGAGCTTAGGTCTGCTGATGAACCTTACATCTTAGTGAACTGTCCTGAGCGGGCCAGCTGATATTTGATTACAGGACCTGCCCACCGCCTCAATCCCTATCCGTCCTACGCCTCGTTCTGCAAACACACAGTCCTCTTCTATGCTCCCACTACTCATGGAGTATACATAAGAAAGCTCAGGTGAACGGGTGACATTAGATTCCCTGATATGCAACCTTGAAACCTGCCCTTAGCTGAAGAAGTAACTCCTGTACTAAAAACCATTACTCTCATCCGCGTTTAATCTCCATTTCCGCGTGGCCAAGACAAGCAAGAAGCAAGCAAGCAATCCACCAATCACCAACCTACCAACCAACCAACTAAACGACCAATCAATCAACCAGCCAGCACACCCACCCACCAACTCACCGACCAACTAAACAACCAACCAGTCAACCAACCAGCGCACCCGCCCACCAACTCACCGACCAACTAAACCAGTCAACTAGCCAACGCGCCCACCCACCAAGTAACCAGCCAACTAAACGACCAACCAATCAACCAGCCACCGCACCCACCCACCAAGTAACCAGCCAACTAAACGACCAACCAATCAACCAGCCAACGCACCCACCCACCAAGTAACCAGCCAACTAAACGACCAACCAATCAACCAGCCAACGCACCCACCCACCAAGTAACCAGCCAACTAAACGACCAACCAATCAACCAGCCAACGCACCCACCCACCAAGTAACCAGCCAACTAAACGACCAACCAATCAACCAGCCACCGCACCCACCCACCAAGTAACCAGCCAACAATCCAACCCGTCAAAGGTTCAGCTGAACTTAGATAACTGACGCTTGTTCAGGTCATAATATCTATATTCTATTTATTGGTCAGCAAACGACGAAATCCATCTGCCAGGCAAGATTAAAACCTTAGCTAATTCCAGCACTTTTAATTGAAAACATTAATAACGAAACGTGCACAACTGTCAAATACATAAACGAGAACATAAAAACAACTCTAACAATTAAAAAAAAGAATCCACAATTAACGACAAAAACACAAATAACAACCAGCCAGCATCCTGATCAAACACGAACAGTATCATGTCATCACGGTGTGCAGCATCATTTGTTCTTTTTTTTAATCTATATTTTTCTTACTTCTTTTGCTGGCGGAATAACCAATCGTGATTGTATTAATTGCCCTTGTGTTTGAAATCCACCGTGTGTTCATAGACCGACAACAATAACCAGTGGTGAAAGAGGATTTTGGGAGGGAGAAGGTACTCGACCCCCCCTCACCCCCCCCCCCTCCCCCCAAAAAAAAAAGAGAAAAGAAAAAGAAAACAACAACAAACAAACGAACAAAACCCAGGAGGGACTGATGGATGGAAGGACAGAAAGATGGTTACCCATTTATATATATCTACTTATTTATCTATTTATCTGTATATTCATTTTTCTGCCTATTTATATTGGGATCATTCCAACAGGAACAGCAGCAAACACGTAGGCCTACATCCACATTTTCAGCAGCAGTAACACCAACAGAAGCAATTGCGGCTGCACTGAAGTCAACATCACTGCCACCAACAAGAAGAACTGCATCAAAAGCAGCAGCAACAACAACGTCATCGTCATTATCAACAACAACAACAACATCAACAAGTAGTTTCAAAGACCGCGCCAGAGGACGGAAGGCCCAAAGCAGAGGTTAATCCAGATTACAGAATGGACAAAGTGGAGCTGACGTCAGTTCAGAAAGACAATGAGGTGAGCAGACATGGGTGTGTTTTGTGAAGTGATTGGACGTGACTTCCTGTTAATGTTTTCACTCTGGACTATTCTTGTTGGTTTTGTCCGTTTGTGACTTTGTAACACACACACACACACACACACACACACACACACACACACACACACACACACACCTTCCCAAACATTTGTTACAAAGTCACAAATCTTTGCTGTCGTTTGACGATTTTCCGTCTTCAAACACACACACACACAGACAAAGACACACAAACACACACATACACAGACAGACAGACACACACACACACACACACACACACACACACACACACCTTTCCAAACATATGTTACAAACTCACAATTCTTTGCTGTCGTTTGTCTTCACACACACACACACACAGGCGGAGGTGTGTGCGTGTGTGGACAATCGTCAGACGACAGCAGATTTGTGAGTTTGTAACATATGTTTGGGAAGGTGTGTGTGTGTGTGTGTGTGTGTGTGTGTGTGTGTGTGTGTGTGTGTAGGGACAGAACAAAATTGATTAAGTCCTGTGCTTGGATAGAATATAATTCTCGTTATTTCACTCTTCTGCTTCTGCAGTGGAAGAAGTGCAAGATGATTTGTCCTACTTTAAAACGCCTGGAAATTTTTTTCTTCTGTAAACTATTCTTTAATAAGGAAAATATTAGATGTTATTCCAGCTTTTTATCTCCCCGAAACAGTTCATGCCAAGGGGTGTCTTCTTTAGCAGGCAGTCGACCAGGCACAGTTTGTCAGAACAGAGAATGGCCTGCACTGGTGGGTACGTTTCTAATTCTCACTCACATTTACCAGGTGGTCGGAAGATCGCGTTTCTCATTGAGTGCCATGGGGCTCGCCGTTCGCAGGGGGTTAAAGAGAAATGCACAGCTCTGAACACACAACTGCTGGTGTTGTTCGACGCGTGCGTTTAAAAAAAAAATCTTATTTCCTTTAATCGTTCTCTAAAAGTGTTCAGCTGCGTTACTCCATCAGAAGCGTGCAAAAAAATGAACAACCTAAGCTCACAAACTGAAACACATGTATGTGTTTTCATGAGTTCGAGCGTGTTCAGGTAAAAATACAGCCCCCCCCCCCCCCCCCCCCCACCGAAGCAACAGCTGTGTTACACAATCCACATTGTTCAAACTCTGTCGACCGAAACCTCACAGCCAGTGAACGGACGCAGCGTTGTAATGAAACAATTCGTGAAAAAAAACACACCCAAAAAACAAAGCTTGATGCTTGCTGTGTTCATTTCCTTTCATTGCTTGTTCGCATTTCCAGTTAAATCAGTCTCTGAAAACACACCCATGTTCTGGAACGATGGACACGTCGTGTCAAAAGCTACAGTTTAGAGTTGTTGTTGTTGTTGTTGTGGTTGTGTGTGTGTGTGTGTGTGTGTGTGTGTGTGTGTGTGTGTGTGTGTGTATGGTTGTGTGTGTGTGTGTGTTTGTGTGTATGGTTGTGTGTGTGTGTGTGTGTGTGTGTGTGTGTTCAATATAAACATTCGCCGTTTGTCACGTGCTTTCATTGCATGACACCAATTTGGCCACATGTCTTTTCATCCTATTTCATCGCTCGAAAAAGTGCCGTTTCTATCTGTCAGTCTGCCTTGCCAGTTTTTTTTTCTGTGTAGGTTTTGGTTATTTATGTCCTTTGATTGTCATTTGTTCTTGTTTGTTTATTTGTTTTCTTACTTGCTTGTTTGTTAATAATCATCCTAGGATATCAGTGTTGCATTTTCTTTCGTTCTTTCTTTTTTTTTTTATCTGTGTATTTGTGAGTGTTTTTGTTTGTTTGTTTGTTTGGGTTATCTCATTTATTAACAATCCTCATATGATAAAGACATGAAACTGTATATGTATATATATATATATATATATATATATATATATATATATATATATATATATATAAAACGACATTCATGTTTATAGCATGGACACCTTTGAGGAACTCGTGTGTGTGTGTGTGTGTGTGTGAAATTAGCGTGAACACATTTACAGTGCAGAAACTCTTGCAGCTGTGTGTCTCATGTGTTCAAGTGCAAGGAGGAAGAGGACAGACAGGGCAAAGTCAAAGCTACAGACGAAGGCCAGCAGAAGAGAGGAGAGGAGGAGAAGAAGGAGCGAAAGGAGGAGAAGGAGGAGAAGGCGGAGGAGAAGAAGGGCCTGCTGGGGGAGGGGCGGGACGGGATGGGGGTGCTGATGACGTCAGTGTTTCTGGTGGGGTCGATGGCGGGCTCTGGGATCCTGGCGCTGCCCAGCGCTGTTGAGTCCACAGGTCTGTTCCGTCTTCCCTACCTCCATCCGATTGTCGGTGTGTCCGTGTACTTGTCAGTGTGTGTGTGTGTGTGTGTGTGTGTGTGTGAGAGAGAGAGAGAGAGAGAGAGAGAGAGAGAGAGAGAGAAAGAGTGTGTGTGTGTGTGTGTGTGTGTGTGTGGTTTCTCTGGCTGTCTACCTGTCGCTGTGAAGTTCACAAGCTGTCTCTCTTGCTGTTGTTGTTATTGTCGTTGTTGCTCCAATCGTTCTGTTGCTCCATCTGTTCCTTTCTCAGAACATCACTCTGTTTTAGAGCACAACCAATCAATCAATCAAGCAATCAGTCAGTCAATCAATCAATCAATCAATCATCCCTCTGTGTTGCATTATATGATAGGATCAAGGATAGTCCAGTGCTGTGTGCTGTAGTTTCAGGTGCAGTGCAGTATTCTGTATGGTGTCGTACTGTGCTGTATTGTGATGCGTTATGTTGCTTTGCGTTGTTGTTGTTGGGTTGCGTTGCGTTGCGCTGTGATGCGCTGTGTTTTAATACTTGCCTTCAGCTTTTCTCTGCGAAATTCTCCCCTCTGCGTGCATGCGCGTTTCTCTAGCGATGTAGATTTTTTTCGGAATTTTTCCCGGTGGGAGAATTCTGTTTTACCAGGATTATTTCACTCGAAACTGTGTGTATTCTCCACATGGAACCTGTGTCTGTATGTCTGCCTTTTTGGATATGCGTCAGTGTGTGTGTGTGTGTGTGTGTGTGTGTGTGTGTGTGTGTGTGTGTGTGTGTGTGTGTGTGTGTGTGTGTGTCTGCGCTAATTGATCACCGTGTCCATTACATTATGTCTAACTGAAAGAATGTGCGAAAGAACGTGACATCCCACAATTGATGGAATGCTTTGTCTATGTCCTTTCCTTTGTTTCCGCTCTCTGTTGTCTCTTTTTGTGGCCAACAGCAATCAAACCTAAACACACACATGCACACCCACCCACCCACCCAACACACATACATGTTCGCGCTCGCTCGCTCGCACGCGCAATAAAACGAAAACAATGAATAACACTCCAAATTGGCAGCTTTAAGAACACACCCATATAAAGATATGAAGCGCCCATGAACGACAGAGGGAGGGAGGGGAGGGGGCAAGGGGGGGGGGGGGGTGGAGCAGAAGAGGTTAATGATAGTTTTTATTACAGCCACCTGTCTCAGCAAACGAGAGAGTTTGTGTGTTTCTCTGTCTCTATTGATTTTTATACGCCACTCCAACGTTTTATCCGCTTGTCTGTAGGCGTGTCAGTTTGTGCGTGTGTCTGTACACCTGTGTGCTTTTGTACCTGTCAGAATGCATTTACAGGATGTGTCTGTCTAAATGTTTAGGGTGGGTTAGCATTTTTAATAACAATAATAATAATAATAATAATATCAGTATCATTTTCAGTAGCTCAAGGAGGCATCACTGCGTTCGGACAAATCCATATACGCTACACCACATCTGCCAAGCCGATGCCTGACCAGCAGCGTAACCCAACGCGCTTAGTCAGGCCTTGAGAAAAAAAAAGAAGAAAAAAAAGAAAGAAAAGAAAAAGGAATAATAATAATAATAATAATAATAATAAATGAAAATAAGAGTGAAAAGTATCTTGCCCAAGTTACATCCCCACTCTCTCGGCCAAGAGGGTTTTAGGACAGTCGGCGTTGGGATGGTTCCTCAAGGCCAGCTAGCCCCCAAAGCTGCAGCACTTAGAGCCAGTGCACTTTTGCCACCTAGTTTGAGAGTCACAATCCTTCACAAAAGACTAAGCTGTAAATGATTTCCCATTGCCCTGGAGAAACCATTGATGATACACACGAACCGGCACACGCATGTTGGTGGGCAGGCTGGGTCGGACTGGTGGTGTTGGTGTTGTGTGGGATGGGCGCCAGCTACACGGGGGAGGTACTGGGGGAGTGCTGGGACATGGTGCAGGAGCGCTTCCCCGCCATGAGGGGTCCGGTCCGATATCCGTACCCTGCCATCGGCATGCTGACGTTTGGCCGGGCCGGCAGGTGAGGACAGCAGCAGTTCTGCTCCTCGCTGGACTGACAATGTAGTCGTTGTTGTGTGGCGTTGCGTTGCGTTGTGTTGTATCGCGTTGCGTTGTGTTGTATCGCGTTGTGTTTCGTTGAGTTGTATCGCGTTGCGTTGTGTCGTATCGCGTTGTGTTGTATCGCGTTGTGTCGTGTTGTGTTGTATCGCGTTTTGTCGTGTTGTGTTGTATTGCGTTGTGTTGTATCGCGTTGTGTTGTATTGCGTTGTGTTGTATCGCGTTGTGTGGTATCACGTTGCGTTGTCTTGTATTGTCTCGCGTTGCAATGTCATGTATCGCGTTGCGTTGTGTGGTATCGCGTTGCGTTGTCTTGTAGTGTATCGTGTTGCGTTGCGTTGCGTTGTATTGCGTTGCGTTGTCTTGTATTGCATTGTGGTCGTTGTGTTGTGTTGTTTTTGCATCGCGTTGTGTTCGTTGCGTTGTGTTGTGTTGCAACACGTTGCGTCGTGTTGTATCGCGTTGCGTTGTGTCGTGTTGTGTTACGTTGCTTTGCGTTGCGTAGCTTTACGTTGTGCTGCTTCACTTCGAGTTGCGTTGCAGTGAATTGCATTGCATTATACCTACTTTTTTTTTAACCCCACCCCCACCCCCCATAACTAATGAAGAAGTGTCGTTGCGTGTGTGAAGAAATCATCTTGTTGTGAACGGACGATGAACGAATGAGAGGAGAATTTCCCTTTCCTTATCCTGTCTTTCTTCTTTCACTTGTCTTGGTTTGTTGATTGTGTTATTTTTTCATTTGTCTCGTTTTTTGACTCACTTGCGTAAACAAAGTGAGTCTATGTTTTAACCCGGTGTTCGGTTGTGTGTGTGTGTGTGTGTGTGTGTGTGTGTGTGTGTGTGTGTGTGTGTGTGTGTGTGTGTGTGCCTGTGTGTCTGTGTGTCTGTGTGTGTGTCTGTGTGTCCGTGGTAAACTTTAACATTGACATTTTCTCTGCAACTACTTTGTCAGTTGACACCAAATTTGGCATAAAAATAGGAAAAATTCAGTTCTTTCCAGTCATCTTGTTTAAAACAATATTGCACCTCTGGGATGGGCACAAAAAAAGAAAAAAGAATGAAGCCTAATTATATGCAAACTGCATTTACTGTTATATATATATTTAATGTATTCTCTAAACTTGGCACTTTGATCTGATATTCTGACCCAACAACTAGAGCAGTCATTATTATCATTTTATGTTCAAACAGGAACTTCTTTTGCTAAGCATGGAAGTTTTATTCATTTTGCAAACGTTTTGGTGCAGATAGTAAAAAGGGAAATCACTCTGTAATTAATGCTAGGGGAGTTAATTTGCTTTAAACTGATCTTTCTCATCTTAAACATTACATTTTGAAATTATACTCAATACATAAAAAGCTTGGATTTTTTAAAAAGTGTATCACAAGTGAATCTTGAAGGCCTTGTCTTTTTTTTTTGTTTTGTTCCACATGTTTTATCACGTGCCTTGTCTTTTCATTTCTTTATTTATTCAGTGTGTTGTCTTTTGCGTTGTTCTGTTTTGTGACTTGCTCTTTGTTTCGCCTTTGTTTACTTTTCCCCCACTGTCCTTTCCTTTGTCTTGACTTGTTCTTCATTAAAGGGATGCTTAGGATTCGTTTCATTTCTTTATTTGTCCATCTGACCGTTTATCCGTCTGTTATCGAATGACTCGTATGCGCAAATTTCTTGACCGGTATAGGCTGGATTTAGAATATTGACCAGTTCCTACGTCTTCTAATTACGAGAAAGACAGGTATGAGACGACGTCTTTTAGGTATGACACAGACAGGTATGAAACGACGTCTTCTAGGTATGACACAGTATGAGACGACGTCTTCTAGGTATGACACAGACACGTATGAGACGACGTCTTCTAGGTATGACACAGACACGTATGAGACGACGTCTTCTAGGTATGACACAGTATGAGACGACGTCTTCTAGGTATGACACAGACACGTATGAGACGACGTCTTCTAGGTATGACACAGACACGTATGAGACGACGTCTTCTAGGTATGACACAGACACGTATGAGACGACGTCTTCTAGGTATGACACAGTATGAAACGACGTCTTATAGGCGTGAGACAAACAACATGAGACAACGTCTTCAAGGTATAAAACATGATTATATGAGACCATGCCTTCTGTGCAAGAGGTTGACAGGTACGAGACGTACAACCACTCCTCCAACAGCTTCACTGGCTCCCAATCTCTGCAAGAATACAACATAAAACATCCACTCTTTGCTTCAACTCTCTCACTGATCCCTACTTTCCTGTCTATCTTTCTGATCTCCTTCATGTCTATACCCCTGGCAGACAACTCCGCTCTTCTTCAGACAATAGAACCTTTACTGTTCCTCGAATCAAAACAAAGACTTATGGCAAGCGATCTTTTTCTCACTTTGCGACAACTGTTTGGAACCAGCTTCCACTCACAACTCGTTACTCTGAAACCCCCTCACAGTTTAAAACTGCCCTGAAGACACACCTGTTCAGACAGTCATACAATGTTGTATGAAATTGAAATGAAATAGAGGTGTGTGGTTGTGTTGTGTTGTGTGTGTGTGGGGAGGGGGGGAGGGGGAGCGGGGGGGACGAGCGGGGGAGAGGTGGTGGCGGGTGTTTGCACGTCCACACGCGCGAGCTTGTGTCTGTGTGTTGCGGGTGTGCGGGTGGGTGAGTTGGTACGTGTGTGTGTGTGTGTGCGTGCGCGCGCGCGCGCGCGCGCGTGTGTATGTTGTGCGTTTTCTAATGTATAAATATGTATGTGATTTTTTTTTTCTTAATTTTTTTTTAACACGAACTGTTTTATGAAGTAATGTTGTAGTTTGTTTACTCAGTTGTCCATCTGTTGTGCTTTTGTTGTTGATGAGTTGTGTGTGTGTGTGTGTGTGTGTGTGTGTGTGTGTGTGTGTGTGTGTGCGTGTGTGTGTGTGCTAGTGTATGTGGACGTGGTGGAGGTGTGATTTTTTTTGTTTTGTTTTTGTTTTGTTTTGTTTTTTTAACAATACGTACATTTTTACATTTTCAGGTTTAATATCTGAAATGTAATGATGTACATACGTTTTTACTTGAAATGTTTGATGAATATTGCTTTATCATGTGATGTTGTAGCCTGTGTGTTTCAATTGTTTGTCATTCGTGTGTGTGTGTGTGTGTGTGTGTGTGTGTGTGTGTGTGTGTGTCTGAACATTTGTTTCATCATTCTAGTTTTGATCTGTGTGTGTAATGCGGGGTGTTTCTTCAGGGAAATGCTTAGCAGGAACTTTTATTTTATTTTATTATATATATGTGTGTGTATATGTATGTATATGTGTGTATGTATATAAATGTATGTATTAATGTATATTAATGTAATGTCGCAGTAGTTTGCATTTTTCGATTGTTGATCTGTGTTCGTGTGTGTATTGTGCCTGTAGGTGCGTGTATGTGTGTGTGTCACTGAGTGAGTGCGTGAGTAATGTGTTTGGGTATGCGGCTTCTGTTCGTTGGTGCATGTGTGAGTGCGTGCGCGCGCGCGCGCGCGTGTGTGCGTGTATGTGTGTGTGTGTGTGTGCGCGCACGCTGTGTGTTTTGTGTGTTTGTATGTATGTATGTATGTATGTATGTATGTATGTGCCTATGTATATATGCATGCGTATACGTGCTTGTGTTCTTTCAATTTCAATTGTCTATTTTTTTTTTTTTAATACCTGTTGCATTTCTTGATTGAATCAACTGACATGACCTATTTTAATTTTTCTCTCTCGCCTATATTTCAAATTATATGCGTATGTTTGTGTGGGGATGTTTGAGTGAATGTTTTTAGTGCTTTTGTAAAGCGCATAGAGCTTCAAGAATATGCGCTATAGCAAGAAGTCTTAATAAATAAATAAATAAATAAATAAATAAACGTCTTCTAGATATCAGTGAGAGGCTGCCGGTGACACTCCCACGCTCAAGAAGTGAATGGCGTGGTCAGTAGGAGCTGGTTGTGTTCTGCAGAGTGATCGTGTCGGTGGCAGTGGACTTCAGCATGCTGGGAGGGGCAGTGGTGTTTTTGCTGCTGGCTGGCCAGAACGTGGCGGGGGTGGTGAGGGAGAACGGAGGCCCCTCCCTCCCACTGTGCTACTGGTTCATCGTCATCAGCGTCCTCCTCTTCCCCCTCACTCTGAGGGCCAGCCCTAAAGAATTCCAGTGGGTCGTTAAGTGTCTCGCTCAGTTGATATGTTTTTCTTCGCGCATCTCTCTCTCTCTGTCTCTGTTATTCTTTTTTTTTTGTGTGTGTGTGTTTGTCTTTCTCTACACCGTGTGTGTGTGTGTGTGTGTGTGTGTGTGTGTGTGTGTGTGTGTGTGTGTGTGTGTGTGTGTGTGTGTGTGTGTGTTTATGTGTGTTTGTGCGTGTGTGCGCGTCTGTGTGCGCGTACGGGTGTGTGTGTGTGGGGAGGTGTGTGTGTGTGTGGGGGGGGGGGGTGAGGGGGGATGTGTGTGTGTGTGTGTGTGTGTGTGTGTGCTCAGTAATGAGTAATGAGATCCCTGCCCTGTCCTGTCCTGTGCTCTGTCCTGCCCTGCCCCGCCCTGTCCTGTGCCCTGTCCTTCCCTGCCCTGTCCTGTGCTCTGTCCTTCCCTGCCCTGTCCTGTGCTCTGCCCTGCCCCACCCTGTCCTGTGCTCTGTCCTGCCCCGCCCTGTCCTGTGCTCTGTCCTGCCCTGCCGTGTGCTCTGTCCTTCCCTGCCCCGCCCTGTCCTGTGCTCTGTCCTTCCCTGCCCCGCCCTGTCCTGTGCTCTGTCCTTCCCTGCCCCGCCCTGTCCTGTGCTCTGTCCTTCCCTGCCCCGCCCTGTCCTGTGCTCTGTCCTTCCCTGCCCCGCCCTTCCCTGCCCTGTCCTGTGCTCTGTCCTTCCCTGCCCCGCCCTTCCCTGCCCTGTCCTGTGCCCTGTCCTTCCCTGCCCCGCCCTGTCCTGTGCTCTGTCCTTCCCTGCCCCGCCCTGTCCTGTGCCCTGTCCTTCCCTGCCCTGTCCTGTGCTCTGTCCTTCCCTGCCCTGTCCTGTGCTCTGTCCTTCCCTGCCCTGCCCTGTCCTCTGTCCTGCCCTGCCCCGCCCTTCCCTGCCCTGTCCTGTCCTCTGTTCTGCCCTGCCCCGCCCTGTCCTGTCCTGTGCCCTGTCCTTCCCTGCCCTGTCCTGTGCTCTGTCCTTCCCTGCCCCGCCCTGTCCTGTGCCCTGTCCTTCCCTGCCCTGTCCTGTGCTCTGTCCTTCCCTGCCCCGCCCTGTGCCCTGTCCTTCCCTGCCCTGTCCTGTCCTCTGTCCTGCTCTGCCCTGTCCTGTGCTCTGTCCTTCCCTGCCCTGTCCTGTGCTCTGTCCTTCCCTGCCCCGCCCTGTCCTGTGCTCTGTCCTGCCCTGCCCTGTCCTGTGCTCTGTCCTGCCCTGCCCCGCCCTGTCCTGTCCTGTGCCCTGTCCTTCCCTGCCCTGTCCTGTGCTCTGTCCTGCCCTGCCCTGTCCTGTGCTCTGTCCTTCCCTGCCCTGTCCTGTGCTCTGTCCTGCCCCGCCCTTCCCTGCCCTGTCCTGTCCTGTGCTCTGCCCTGCCCTGCCCTGTCCTGTGCTCTGTCCTTCCCTGCCCCGCCCTGTCCTGTGCTCTGTCCTTCCCTGCCCCGCCCTGTCCTGTGCTCTGTCCTTCCCTGCCCCGCCCTGTCCTGTGCTCTGTCCTTCCCTGCCCCGCCCTGTCCTGTGCTCTGTCCTGCCCCGCCCTTCCCTGCCCCGCCCTGTCCTGTGCTCTGCCCTGCCCCGCCCTGTCCTGTGCTCTGCCCTGCCCCGCCCTGTCCTGTGCTCTGTCCTGCCCTGCCCTGTCCTGTGCTCTGTCCTTCCCTGCCCTGTCCTGTCCTGTGCTCTGTCCTTCCCTGCCCCGCCCTGTCCTGTGCCCTGTCCTGCCCCGCCCTGTCCTGTGCCCTTTCCTTCCCTGCCCCGCTCTGTCCTGTGCCCTGTCCTGTCCTGTCCTGTCCTGTGCCCTGTTCTGCCTTCTCTCGCTCTGTCCAGTCCTGCTGTGTCCTGTCCTCGTCTGTCTTGTTTGGTCTGGTCTTGTCCTGTCTCTCGTTGCCTTGTTCTGTCCTGTCTTGCCTTGCTCTGCCCTCACCACTTGTAGGAAGTCATGACCGTCTGTTCCTGGCAGTTGGATCGGCGTGGGCGCCATGGGAGCGACGGTCATCGCCTGTATCATTCTGCTGGTTGTCATGGCGATGGACGCGCGTGCCGCCCAGCCTGTCCACCATCGCGAGATACGACCCCTGCCCTTCGCGGCGGCTCTGGGCACCTTCATGTTCGCGTATGGGGGTCATCCTGTCTTCCCCACCTTCCAGACGGACATGAAGGCACCAAGAAAGTTCGGCATATCCTGCAGGATAGCCTTTTTCTGTCAGTTGGCTGCTTTTGCGTCTGTGGTGTCTGGCAAGGCCTTGCATGCCTGTCTCTTTTCCTCTCTCTCTCTGTGTCTCTGTCGGTCTATCTGTCTCTCTTTTACTGTCTCTTTTACTGTCTGTCTGTCTCTCTTTCTCTCTCTCTCCTGTTTTTTGTTGTTGTTTTTGAAGAATTTGCTTTTGTGCATGCATTTTTCTTAACCCCCCCCCCCCCACCCCCCCAAGAGGGCCGGATGTAAAAAAACAAAAACAATTGTGTTTATTCCCTTACCTTTGCGAGATAAAATTTCGTGCTCTCACTGTCTTTCTCTCGCTATTCCCTGTGCTATGTCTATTATGTGAGTTCCTATTAGATGTTCCTCCGTTGGGATGTTAGGATCTCTTTCAAAATAGATGATTCCTCCATCTTCTGGAAACAATGTGCTGGAAATGTCATCTTTTCTGTCACTCTCATTCACTTTCCGTCTCACACACCATATCTTTCTGTCGTATCTTCCTATATCATTTTCTGTTATTTTCTTCGTGCTACGAGGGAGCCAAGTAAGAACACATTCCTTGTAGCTTGCTGTGATTTGATGAAGCCTTATCTGCACGAAAGTATTTAATCAGAAGTGACTGGAAACGTTGATGTTTGTGGCTTTTGCATTCATTACCATTAATTTGTTTCGCTTGTTAGATTAACGCCTTTTACGAAGTCCATCAAGTAATTTTCTGTAATCATACTTAAATACTTAGTTCAAAATTCACCTTCCATATAACCGGTTTCCCCAACTCATCATTCATCCTCCTTCCCATCTTCTCCTAATCGATAACACTCAGCTGTAACAATAAAAAAAAAATCAATACTCTTACAAAACGACTACAATCACCAGTATGTGTGACGGGACTTTCCAAATTTCCTCGTCCTCCTACCTGAAGC
>NC_134893.1:13229538-13239538 GCF_041734735.1 Babylonia areolata | reverse complement strand
TTGCTCAAGTAATTGTAACGACTCCTCTAGATGTAAATATTGTCTCTTTTGTACACAGTGATGAAATGAACGCTATGTGTAATTCAGCAGTCATGTTCTCAGTGTAGACTGGTATTTTTTTTATTCATATTAATTACTGTAATTTTGTTTCTAGCTAAGTCTGTTTGTTATGTTGATAAATCAACGACAATCTAATTGTTCAGGTCATAAAGGTAAATGACAACAATCCATTTACTCACCTGTTAACGGTAACAAGATGCTAAATGCTCAACTCTTAACGGTTCTTTTACCCCCTCCTGCTTTAAAGATAGAAAATGTTATCATAATTGTTAAAGAAAGAGGTCAACTTGTCTCTTTCCAGAATATTGCAGACTTCCACTTGATAATGAACGGCAAAGACGTTCACTTCCAATTATTGTTTGCTCGTGCTTCACAAAGCGACCAGCATTTTTTTTTAACCATCCAAGTGGAGTGGAGTTTTAACGAACGTTTGTCTTTTTTTCCTTTTTTTTTCATTGGAAACAATCTCAACGTCCATATTTCATTAACTCCTCCAAGCCATAAACTAACCAGACCATGCAAACAAGCTGTCAAAAAATCGCCAAGGTTTGCTCAACTCGCTTACAGAGGGAATGTAAGCCCACGATTTCTCGCGATCCCACGATTTCTCCCACTTTGAGAGAAATCGTGGGATTGCGAGAAATCATGGTCGTTCCCCTCCCACGTTTTCTCACAATGATAATGTGTGTGTGTGTGTGTGTGTGTGTGTGTGTGTGTGTGTGTGTTTCCTTTGGTGCGTGTACTTCGCTGGTTGATTTGGTCTTCTTTCACTCTGTTTTAAAAATATGTTCATGTTCTGAGCGTCTTCTATGAAACTGAGAATATATTTTCAGTGCAATCTTGCATGCGAAAGGATGATGACACAAACAGATGAACAACTGAGCCAACGTGAAATGAAGAACATTCTAAATAAATGCGACAGAAAAGGTTGCATCACAATAAACATCAAAGCTATATGATTCTTATGATTGATATATAATCTTTGAAATGTGTGGGCGGTGGGGGTGGGGTAGGATGTGGGGTGCTGGTGTGTGCGTAGTCATCGTGGCAATACCGACAACTCCTACCAAACAAGATAATGAGCCATAAAGATTTATAATCTCCCATGTGTTTCGAACACTGAATCTCCCGTCTTCTTCTCAGATTCTCTCTCTCTCTCTCTCCTTCGTTGCTGTTTTCTTTTCCTTAATCAATGATACAATTTAACTATGTTCTAGATTATTGTCCATCATCAACTACTCACTCTCTGTGTTAGTTTAAGATATATCTGTTTTAGATTATTTTTTATTCTTCCACAACAATGCTTCATTGCTTTTTTTTTTTTTTTTAAATGATATTTCAATGTGGCGTATTTACGTCAGTCCCTGCATTTTTTTTTTGTTAACGATTGTAACATAGTCAGATACGAACTCAACACAATAAAGTATTATATTGAAAGTGACACAACGTTTGTTATTGTTTTCTTGTTTTTGCTGTCACTGCTGTTGTTATAATTCTTGAGCCTGTTATATATTATTGAAGAAAACTCTCTCTCTCTCTCTCTCTCACTCGCTGCGTCTCGCTCAAATTTGCACACACATGCTCGCTCTTTCTCCCACATTCACACACACACACACACACACACACACACACATACATACACACACACGCGCGCGTATTTAAGAATGATATCAACGGTTAACAGCCAGCAACAGGTCAGTAACACCACGACTGACACAAATATAGTTTGGGTGATTCTTCTTTAAATCTTAACTTTTTTTTTGTTGTAAAACGATCAGCTGTTTCACAGCTCAGGTGTGGTTATTTGATGAAGGCCTTCACGGATTGTTGACATCTGCTAAGCCCACAGCCGTCCGTTTTTCAGAGGCCATGAGATGAACAATTTGCTCATTTGCTGTGCAGTACATACATAGACTAGAAATGAGTGTGTGGAGGAGGGGGGTAGAGGAGGTGCAGGGTAATGTGTGTGTGTGTGTGTGTGTGTGTGTGTGTGTGTGTGTGTGTGTGTGTTGGAGCTCATGTACGTTTATATGTATTTGACTGTGCTTTCATATCTGTGAAACTGCGTGTTTGGTGCATATCTGTTATGCATGTGTGGGTGTATGTGTGAATGTGTGTCTTCATGTTTTACATTTATTTGCTTATTTATCATCATTGTTGTCTTATTTATTTATTTATTTATTTATTTTTTCATCACTACTACCTTTTTTCTATATCATAATTATTATTTATTTATCTATTTATTTATTTATTTATTTTTATTATTTTTATTTTTATTTTTATTTTTTCTCAAGGCCTGACTAAGCGCGTTGGGTTACGCTGCTAGTCAGGCATCTGCTTGGCAGATGTGGTGTAGCGTATATGGATTTGTCCGAATGCAGTGACGCCTCCTTGAGCTACTGAAACTGAAACTGAAACTGTGCAGTGCCTGGCTACAACCACCCCCTCCCCCTCCCCACTATGTCACCACCAGCTTCCTCGCTGACATCTGCACACTGACGTGCATACATTATTTGTATGACAGGGTCCATCAAACCTACATATAGTGGATCAATGCACAGGGTGGCATGTTGTCTTACGGTCTGATGAATACGTTCTTCAGACAGAAAACACCACAGATCGAACCTAATTAAGTCAAACTGACCTCCGGGTTTTCTTGACACTGATCTGAACTGATCTGTGACTGATATTACTCCCGACCCGATGGCGTTCTTTCAAGCGAAAACAATCCAGAAATTGGTCCTGGATTCAATGATGACTGACTTGCTGCCCATCTATAATGCGTTCTCGTTCTGATGGTGTCAGTGTAGAGTTATCAATTTCCCCTCTCCCTCCCACACCTGTCCTGCTGGGATGGTCCTCCCCGTCGGCTAAATCACCGGAGGTGGATGTCGACATTAAACCCGAAAGTAGCGAACATTGCTGTGACATTTGAGACGGCGCACCCAGGACACGATGTCATGAATCACACAACGAATAATCTTTTCACCCAAAAGACAATTCCACAGACCCCAAGTCTGTCAACAAAAGGACAATTTCCATTATAAAAATTGCTGATTTCACGTTTCCTATTTTCCATTTTCTATTTTCTTTAAGATAGCTTCTTTCCTCGATTGTTCTGTACACGTGAGCGCAGACACACACGTTTGATAACTGAACCAGCCAGCAGAGATGGGTGTGATGAACGAGACAGAAGAAAAGGGCAACATGGACACAGAATCACTTTCCCGTTTCTTTTTCTCTTCGTCGTTATTCCTCCCTTTCCATTCCACGCTGCGTGCCGGTCACCTGACACTTGCCGGAGCACGTGCTGATCGTGTCACGCACCAGGCTGACACACACAAGATGGTCACACCATCCTGATCTTGGTCCCTTTCTTGCGCTGTTCAGTTTGTCACCGCAGTGACACTGTACTGCTTGGTTCACCTGTAGTGGTGCTCGTCACATAGAAATCTGGATGAATTAGACTTTTAGGTATACGAGGGATCAACATCCCCGTTGACATGTATTTTCTTCACCTCAAGCTTGTTCCCCAACTCCCCCCCACCCCCCCTCATTTTACGTACAACTGAAGCCTCACGGAACAATACAAGAGCTTTCGTGATTTTGAGCCATTCTGAGTCTGTGTCTGCACTTCTTTGCTTGAGTGGTTTGACACTGAGATGGTTTACAACTGCACACAGCTGAGCGACTGTAGGCGAATTATGTTTTGCATAACAGTGTCTGTATAAACCTCAGCTGAGGCTGACAGCTGTTTGCAGTCTTTTTTCTTTTTCTTTTTCCTCTGTAAAAAATCACTCATGGGTTTGATAAGCCTGCAGGTTTGTTGGAACAGTGGCACCATCCCTGGAATTGAACTGGATAGGAAGAATATGTGTGGATACCGTAAAGCAGGCTGCAGAAATGCAAGTATGGGATGAGATTCAGATGTTGAGACTGGCATCTCATTACATCTACGTATGCTTATTTCACGAATAGTTTAACAGTGATATACCGGCGATGGTGACAGAGCCAATAACAATGATAATAAAGAGAGAGGCACGATACGAACTGAACTGATAAACCTGATTAGCTATATCAATGATGGATGACGATGGTGACAGTGATGGTGATGATGTCCGGTGAATAAATCAACAGGAGACTGAATGAATAAGGCGCAGGGTTACCGGGCGTGGAGCTTTTGGAACGCACTATCACACCCCATCAAATCAACGTGGACACGCGTGCTCTTTGGACAGAAAGTTGAATAATATCCATGAAAGTTGGGCAAGTTCATGCTGTCTCCATTAATATTCCCAGTGACCAACCCTTCCTACCTCCCACTCCGACTTCTCTTGCTTTCCTTCTTCCTCAGTGATGCCACTGTATATCATCTACCCATCCATGCTCACACATATCTCCCTCCTTCATTTTCTTTCTGAACTGTCTTCGTCTTCTTCTTTATCTTCTCCCCTAACTTGGAGAAGAATCACCGGGACGCCTCACTGAAGATAATCATGTTCACTGAACTCCTCTAGGCCTGTCAGTTGCGTGTCAAAAAAGCGTGGTTCTCTGCGAAGGTTTTCCCTTAGAATTTTTTTTCAAATTTCATCCTCATTTCACCCTCATTTGCCCAGTTTCCCCCAACCCTCCATTCATTCACATCTACCACCCCTTCTAACCGATAATACTCAAAAGTATTGATAAGTACTTTAGCAAAATGTCTTCAATCCCCGATATGCGTGACGGGACATGAAACCAATTTCCTCCATTTCCCTTCCATTCTGCAGTGTTGTCAGTCCATAATCAGTCCATTGTTTCTCTTCTGTCTTCCTCACTGCCTGCCGCCCTCAACAGCTCTTTGGAGAATGGTTTCAGCGAGGCCATTGGATCCTGTTACGTGGTAATACTGTCTTGCAGTGTAGCTGAAATATCGCCCCATCTGTTTCCCTCATTTCATGGGGTGACTGTGTTCCCCTTCCCCCTCTCTTTCCTTCCTTTTTGCTCTGTTTCCATCATTTCATGGGGTGACTGTGTTCCCCTTCCCCCTCTCTTTCCTTCCTTTTTGCTCTGTTTCCATCATTTCATGGGGTGACTGTGTTCCCCTTCCCCCTCTCTTTCCTTCCCTTTTGCTCTGTTTCCATCATTTCATGGGGTGACTGTGTTCCCCTTCCCCCTCTCTTTCCTTCCTTTTTGCTCTGTTTCCATCATGGTGGGGTGACTGTATACCAGCATCTCTTTCTCTTCTCCCTAGTTATCCAATGCTGTTTCGATATGGGTCTAATAAAGTGTTGTTGATTTTTTCTTTCTTTCATTTCTTTTTCTTTCTGTCGAGGGCTGTATAGAAAAAACAACAACAACGACAACAACAACAATAAAAACCACATTGTTTGCTGAAGGCATTGCCCTCAGAAAATAAAATTCATTTATTCTGTCTGTCACCGTGCCTCGTAATGTGGATAGCGGAATAGGAACAAAAGGCAAACGGAGGAATCAATAAATTCCCATCAATCACCCACATGTGGTGTCCGATTACAAAAAGATCTTTCTTATGCCTTTATCCACCACCTCTCCTTTCCAACCCCCCTCCTTCCCCCCCTACACCTCTACCTCCACCCCCTTCAGCTGTGGCTAGGTGCAAACTTCGCGCCATTTTGAGGCAGCCTCACGCCAAAAACAAAAACAAACAGCAACAAACAATCAACAACGAACAAACAAACAACAACAACAAAAATACAGTCTATCATAGACCAAAACGATATTTCTAATGAGGAATTGAGTTTATGCAGTTATGATAGCTTGCTTTAATATTAGTTTGATGTGTTTCTTTGAAGCTTTTCATAATAACCTTTCAAATATTGCTTCTATTTGCTAGTCTTTTGATGTAACTTTGAAGGCAGTTAACGTGTCATTCCATAAAACACTGGATGGAAATATGAAATTATTGCTGGCCCTTTGACACAAGTCTCCCTCTGTCTATCTGTCTGTCTGTCAGTTTGTTCGTTGTCAGTCAGTTTGTCTGTCTGTCTGTCTCTCATTGTCTTTGTTGTCTTTGTCTTTGTTTCTGTCTCTCTGTCTGTCTGTCTCTCCCCTACCCCCTCTCTCCCTCTGAGAATAATCCTTGTCACATATGCCCGGTCACAGACGCAACAGACATCTGCTGAGGACATAAATGACCGCACACAAAGCCGGTGGATGTTTCCATAAGGCTTGGTAAAATGTTAGGGCTAATGTTATAACCGGTATTTCTACAGACGTAAGAAAGTGTAGTTTTCGTGACGTTTTTAACAGCTACATTGAAATGCGGTGAAGAGCTTAAATGTGTCGTTTGAGATACCATTAAAACTCAGAAGCGCATCAACCTACGGGGGGGAGGGTTGGGGGGAGCGGGGAGGGGTGGGGTGTGTGTGTGTGTGTGTGGGGGGGGGGGGGTGGGGGGGGGGGTCACATTAATTATAAAGTAAACGTTATATGTCTGTGAATGACTGTGCATTATGTGTTTGACACCACAAATGAATGTCTCTCTTTGGAGATTTAAGTATTCTGCATTTTGTGTTTCTTGTGCACACATGTGTACGTGACTCTCCCTTCACTCCCTTCTGATTTTTACACACACACACACACACACACACAAATATTCACACACACACACACATTCACACACATACACACACACACACACACACACACACACACACACACACACACACACTCAGAAATGTAGAAACTGTGACGGGGAAAACAAAGATGGCCAATCTCTGCAATATTAAAAGCATTGAAAACGAATGCGAAGAACAATTGAGAGAGAGAGAGAGAGAGAGAGAGAGAGAGAGAGGGGGGGGGGGGGGGGGGGGTGCAAGGGGAACAAGAGGGGACTGAGGACACAGGAAAGTAGGACGAGTCCAAAGCACGTGCCACTTCACTCACGCAGCGCGCTTGCACGTGACGTCACACCTACACTCCGCTCGCGGCGCCAGACGAAAGCCTGAAAAATGTCAAATGTCAAAAGAACACTTGACGGTTTGACATTCGCCTTTTGTCAAAGATGCTTGCCTGAGGCATCTCCTAGCCTCCTCGGGGGATTCCACGATACTAAACAAGTGGTGTTAGTTGCCCGCGGGAGTGTCGGAAGAAATTTAAATAAGACGCCTGGCTCTGTCAGCTGTCAAACTCTTTTGGAGCTCCAACTTCGTTAACGACCTGACACGGTCGTGTTTTAAGAAACCTAAATTCAGCGTTGGTCATGAAGTCTTTAGGATGAAATTAAGGTTTGGATGATGCAGTTTTCTACCTGGTTTTCTGTCAGACTTCATGGATTTGATTTGATTTACCCTCGAGTATGGCTGCCTACATGGCGGGGTAAAAACGGTTATACTCGTAAAAGCCCACTCGTGTACATACGAGTAAACGTGGGACTTGCAGTCCACGAAGAAGAAGAAGAAGGATTGATCTGACAAAAAATGTAGTATAATGAGAGTTCGCGCAGGGTGAGGGGAACAAAATCGACAATTTTTTTCCTGTTTGATTGATATTTGTAGTGTATGAAGTATCTATACAAAATGAATCCTCGGAACTCGGTTGTTCTGATAGCGCGACACAGATGTTCAGTGTCTGGTTGAACAAGGCCTTTTCTTTGGAATGTGGTTTAGTATGTTTCACTTCAAAGAATGTTTAACACAAGAAAGCTTTCGTTGTTCGCAGTCCTTCATTGTCAGTTCACCTTCGTACTGAAGCCTGTGTGTGTGTGTGTGTGTGTGTGTGTGTGTGTGTGTGTGTGTGTGTGTGTTATAGTTTTCAACTCTCGAAAAAGTGAAGAAGGAAACACACAAAAAAAACCCAAAACCAAAAAACAAACAAAAAAAGCACAGAAAGCACTAGAAAGGAGAGGGAAAAAAAAGGAAAGAAAGATGCCTGACCCAATCTCAAAAGCAGTCAGAGACAGACAGCCCACAAAGCCGCTCGTCGGTGCTCACCCAGATGACGACAGTTCACCGCCAGTGACGCTCCAAGCCACAATAAGCGTCAATGGACTTAGTGACGTCACCACCGCAGACGTCAGAACTGTGACCTCGCTGAGGGACGTGATGTCAGTGGGGAGCAGACCAGACGTTGTCAAGTTCAGGCATCACCCTGACGGCTCTTGTCAGGAGGTCATCCCTGGTGAGTACGTTCTGCCACGCTTTGAGTCATGGACAAACGTGCAAAGTGAAGCGGTGGCCTTATCGTAATGTGCAGGACATGGAAGCGAGTGTACACGAGTTCGAGTCCCCCCAAGTTTCCCAACCCTAGCAGACCCTCAGAAACGGGGGAAAATCTTTGAAAGTACCTGTGTTTGTAGTTTAGCACACAAAAAAAAGAACAGTGGGGCTCTTTGAAGCTAGGAAAGCTGAAATAAAACTTCGAGAAAAAATGCTGTCCCACTCGACCACCAATACTTAACATAGAAAGTGAAATGATGAGACATAATTATATCCCGTACGCCCTCCTCATTCTTATGACTGACGAATAATATAAGATCAAAACGTTTTTCTGTGTATATTTTCTGAGTATTTTATCTGGCGTATTTCATTCTCACTTTGACGAAGAGCTTGATGTATGCATTACAGGATGTGAATGTCTTGACTTATTACACTTCTCTCCCTTTGAGCCATATGATGTATAGAAGTGTCAGCTTGAACTGCGCTCAGTTAATGCCAAGGTCGGTTTATTGTTTTATCCAGACCACCACTCAAGGTCAAGTGGAAATACTTCTTGACTTCTTGTGCCATATCTTAACCCGGATGTTTTTTGGGTGTTTTTTTGGTTTGTGTGTGTGTGTGTGTGTGTGTGTGTGTGTGTGTGTGTGTGTGTGTCTGTGTGTGTGTGTGTGTGTGTGTGTGTGTGTCTGTGTGTCTGTGTGTGTGTGTGTCTGTGTGTGTGTTGTATGATCGATAATGTTTCACTGTTCTGCGTGCTTAACGAAAATATAATTAATATATTTCTGGCCGCATGTTTGTGGGAAGCTGGAATCTTGCATGCGTGTGTGCATGCATGCATGCATGCATGCGTGTGTGTGTGTGTGTGTGTGTGTGTGTGTGTGCAAGCACGTACGTGCGCGCCGGTTTCATGTGTTCGTGTTGTCTCTGAAGACAGAAGACACAATATCAATGTACGGAAAAGCAATCAAGGAAAAACGACACAGCTGCGTCGTGGATAACCAGAGTAGGGCTTCTTGCTTTCTACATCTAGAGAATGAACACTAGGGAGAAACAAAGAAACGGAGAGAGAGAGAGAGGGTATTCCGGATTCCAGATTGGTTATTCATGTGTAGGCCTAGTCCCCTTGTGGAGGAGTATGTTAATAATTATCATTTTTTTACGTGAACATCACCTTACAATGGATGTGAATATCAAAATACTCAACCAAAAATATCAGTTAAACAGCATTACGGTTCAGAATGTAGAATGATTTTAAAAGATTGAAATAAAAATAAAAAGAAGAAAAATGTTCTCACGAAGTAGCAGATTCTCTGAATCTGAAAGCTTTGTATAAACATGAGACAATTTTCGTACAATGTCAGGGGAGGAGGATGGCATTGGTAAGTCAGTTTAAACAATGTAGGTTGTCTATAACATTTAGGTGGATTGAATTCTACTCGAATGTTCCTTAGAGATCGACAACAAAAACGAACTGGATCTTATTATCTTGTGAGTCTTGATATAATGGACAAATCAAATTACTCTCATTACATGTTCTATATTTATAATGATGGACCGTTAATTCTTAAACATGTAATCTAAATTTTTTCGTCTTACATTATTATGTCTATCCATATCTAATACCGTGTGAAGTTTCGTGTCAGACAAATTGCAAAAATTCTGATAAAAACTAGACCTTCACTGTTTTTTTAAATAATATTTTTTATCATTGTTATTATTATTTTTTTTATGATCAGACCATGTCTGCCATCTACAATCAATCA
>NC_134893.1:12887038-12904538 GCF_041734735.1 Babylonia areolata | reverse complement strand
TTTCATTTCTCTTTATTTTTCCTTTCCATAATCAGACATGAGAGAAACCTGTTCACAATCAGTTTCTACGCTTTAAGTATAAATGTCTCTACGCTTGAAATCACTCGTCCTCAGCGACAGAAATAGGATGATACAGGAAATTAAAATTAAAACAAATTTCTTAAACTTGAGGAAAATACGGATTGCATCGTTCTGCAAAATGCTTGGTCATCACGGACTGACCAGCAAAGGAGAAGCTAGGAGACCTATGGATTTAGTATATTAACATATTCCTATCACTGCTCAGGGTGGACATTGCTGAAATTCGATGCCTTCAAACTCAAAATATGTATGAGAAAAAAAAAAGGATTCTTGTTTTCAAAGATTTGTCAATCAAATATCGACATATACTTGTTCAGGCCCAGCATTTAAAAGAGTTTAATGTACACACAATACTCGTCCATTCTTTTCCGTTCCGCTTCAATATCAGAAACCACTGTCAATACTGAAGTGTTCATTATATCTACCCATCCATCCATCTATCTATCTATCTGTCTGTTATATCTATCTATATATCTGTTCAGTTATTTGTTTTCACGATGGCATGTGCGTTGAATTGAAGCATTACCACGCCCAGACGGCACATACAGTCGCCATACCGGCACACACAAAAAAAAGAAAAAAAAAAAGAAAAAAAAGGGGTCGGGGTGGGGTGGGGTGGGGGAATCAACGCAGAGGGTGGAGAGTGGGGGAAGGAAAAGGAAGGAAGATACAGAGAGAGAGAGAGAGAGAGAGAGAGAGAGTATCAGTATCAGTATCAGTAGCTCAAGGAGGTGTCGCTGCATTCCGACAAATCCATATACGCTACACCACATCTGCCAAGCAGATGCCTGACCAGCAGCGTAACCCAACGCGCTTTGTCAAGCCCTGAGAAAAAAAAGTAAATAAAAAAAAATAAGGGGGGAGAGAGAGAGAGAGAGAGAGAGAGAGAGAGAGAGAGAGAGAGAGAGAGGGAGAGAGAGAGTATCAGTATCAGTAGCTCAAGGAGGCGTCGCTGCGTTCGGACAAATCCGTATACGCTACACCACATCTGCCAAGCAGATGCCTGACCAGCAGCGTAACCCAACGCGCTTTGTCAGGCCTTGAGAAAAAAAGTAAAAAAAAAAAAAAAAATAAAAATAAGGGGAGAGAGAGAGAGAGAGAGAGAGAGAGAGAGAGAGAGAGAGAGACAGAGAGAATCAGTATCAGTACCTCAAGGAGGCGTCACTGTGTTCGGAAATCCATATACGCTACACCACATCTGCCAAGCAGATGCCTGACCAGCAGCGTAACCCAACGCGCTTTGTCAGGCCTTGAGAAAAAAAAAAAAAAAAAAAAAAGGGGAGAGAGAGAGAGAGAGAGAGAGAGAGAGGGAGGGAGGGAGCAGACAGGCAGAGAGAAAGAAACAGACAGGGTAGTTCTCCGCCAACGTAAATACAACTGCAGTCTTTGTGAGAGGAGTTGGCTGCCGGAGGCCGAGTTTCGCTCTATCAGCTGTCATCCCCACGATAATCTAAACGAGCTCTTCACGGCCTATCTTATGGCTGCCATCCGTCTGACAGTGTCAGTGCAGTGAAACTGAAAAGATTATCTCCCCTGCTTCCTCGCCGCAGTTTTCTTTCCGGCAGCAGACACAAGTATCGCACTTTTCGCGGGGAGAGCTGGTCATATGGATTCCAAATGAAAAGATATGAAGTGAAGCAGCAAGGGCGAGGAAGAGAGACTGAAACGGAGACAGAAAAAAAAATAAAATAAGGGAGTTAACTCACTCAGTACGGCCTGTCCTCTCTTCTCCTCTACACAGACCCCTCGGATGTCCAGTGGGTGTCTGAATGACCCAACCTTTAGCTTCAGTCGTCAGAATTGTGGTATTCTTTGTCAACATTCACGTCTTCAGTATAAGAGCCTTCCGCTTGTAATATTTTGATGATGGTAATTGGGGTGAAACGCTGTTAACGTCGTCTCTTTCGCCGTTCGTATGGAAAGAGTTAAACAGAGTATCGGCATATTATACAGACAAACATGATCTGTAGGCACGCAAAAAACGTCAGTGTCAACAATGAGGCGATCAGTAAGTACTGATGCCAGGCGTCAGTGTACGTCTGTTCCGAACATTTCTTCGTCTGAGGACTTACTGACCCCGTCATTCTGATCCACCTGTCAAAGATTCCCTTTAAAAAATATATATATATATATTTAAAAAAAATTATTTATTTATGTACGCTTGCAGTTGACTTCATCAATTTTTTGCGCCTTATACATATTATTATTATTAGTTTAAAAAAAATGTATTTATCTATTATTTATTCACCCTTTTTTTCCTCATGGCCTGACTAAGCGCGTTGGGTTACGCTGCTGGTCAGGCATCTGCTTGGCAGATGTGGTGTCGCTAGCGTATATGGATTTGTCCGAACGCAGTGACGCCTCCTTGAGCTACTGATACTGAAACTGACACTAAGCTCGTCATCAGTCAAAGCTGCATTGGGAATTTCTGCTTGTGGGCTGAAGATTAGCTGAAACAACACGTTACGTGTTACAGTGTTTTAGAACAGGCGATGGCTTCAGGGAAATGGCTCCCTAGAAATTCTTGGTTCGTGCGGAGAGGCGGCGAAGGTCAGTGGTAGAGGAAGAAGTGGTAGTGGTAGAGGCATGAAGACAGCACGGTACCCGATGTAGAACCATGAATACAGCACGGTACTCGATGTAGAGCCATCAAGACAGCACAGTGCCTGATGTAGAGCCATCAAGACAGCACGGTACCCGATGTAGAGATATCAAGACAGCACGGTACCCGATGTAGAGCCATTAAGACAGCTCGGTACCCGATGTAGAGACATCAAGACAGCACGGTACCGGTTGTAGAGCCATCAAGACAGCACAGTACTTGATGTAGAACAATCAAGACAGCACGGTACCCGATGTAGAACCATCAAGACAGCACAGTACCTGATGTAGAACCATCAAGACAGCACGGTACCTGATGTAGAAACATCAAGACAGCACAGTACTTGATGTAGAAAAATCAAGACAGCACGGTACCCGATGTAGAACCATCAAGACAGCACGGTACCTGATGTAGAAACATCAAGACAGCACAGTGCCTGATGTAGAACCATCACAACAGTACAGTTCCTGATGTAGAACCATCAAGACAGCACGGTACCTGATGTACAGCCGTCAAGACAGCACGGTACCCGATGTAGAACCATGAATACAGCACGGTACTCGATGTAGAGCCATCAAGACAGCACAGTGCCTGATGTAGAGCCATCAAGACAGCATGGTACCTTATGTAGAACCATCAAGACAGCACGGTACCTGATGTAGAAACATCAAGACAGCACGTACCCGATGTAGAACCATCAAGACAGCACGTACCCGATGTAGAACCATCAAGACAGCACAGTGCCTGATGTAGAACCATCAAGACAGCACGGTACCTGATGTAGAAACATCAAGACAGCACGTACCCGATGTAGAACCATCAAGACAGCACGTACCAGAAGTAGAACCATCAAGACAGCACGGTACCCGATGTAGCACAGTGCCTGTGTGTGTGTGTGTGTGTGTGTGTGTGTGTGTGTGTGTGTGTGTGTGTGTGTGTGTGTGTGTGTGTGTGTGTGTGTGTGAATGATTTTATGTTGATGTCCATGCATATAATATTGATCAGTGAGTGAGAGTCGAGATTAAAGCAGACAGAGCTATGTGAGAGAGGAGGGCACAGTGGGACAGAAAGAAAAACGGTGTTACAAAACACTGTGACTCGTCAGGCCTGCCTTTGAGTGCCTTCTGAGAAAAAATGTCTTCAAAGCATGTTACACATTCCCTCCCCACAAACACGCTGAGAAGAAATCAAAGCAACAATGAGGGCGTGTGCAAAAAGAAACGGACTAATCATAGGCCCAATACAGAAAACTTCTCAAAGTTCCAAGTAAAGTATAAAAGAGGCAGTACCCGAGTATCCGGCGAAGTATGAATCACATATTCTTTTTCGTCCGTGGGCTGCAACTCCCACTCTCATTCGTATGTACACGAGTGGGCTTTTACGTGTATGACCGTTTTTTACTCCGCCATGTAGGCAGCCATACTCCGTTTTTGGGGTGTGCACGCTGGTTATGTTCTTGCTTCCACAACCCACAGAACACTGACGTGGATTACAGGATAATCAACGTGCGTATTTGATCTTCTGCTAGCGTATACACACGAAGGGGGTTCAGGCACCAGCAGGTCTGCACATGTGTTGACCTGGGAGATGGAACAAATCTCTACCCTCCACCCACTGGGCGCCGTTACCGAGATTCGAACCATGAGACCGTCAGATTGAAAGTCCAACGCTTTTTAACCACTCGGATATTACGCCCGTCATGAATCACATATAAAAATAGTAACGTGATTTCTTTGTACCGGCAATCGAAACCGGTTAAAAGAAAATATCGAGGCGTGGAATTATTGCGGAAGCAGATTCTCATTAAGGGAAGCTGACGATACAAGCACACCACTTTCACTGTCTACGCGCGAGACAGTGAAGGAACAATCCCTGCAGCGATCAATTCACATTGGGCAATTTCTCTCTCTCTCTCTCTCTCTCCCACTTGCATTCTATTTTCTGCCCAGACACAGGATCGTAGCTGCACGTTATTCCATTTATGTCTGTCGTCGTAGCATCCGTTGTGTGGACAATAAAGGCGCGCAGAATGACGATGCCCAGGTTAATGATAACGGGCATTGGATTCTCTGAATCGGGACCCACCCACGGTCACGATCTCCAAGTAAGGCACACCACCATGCAGGCAGCGCCAACCAACGCAAAACACAATATACTGATCAGACGAAGTGAGATACATGGGAGACTTTACCAAGTTTAAAATTTTTTTATTTTATTTTATTTTATTTTAAATCCGTATCTAAACTTAGCTTCGGACATACCGCCATTCTGATTGGAACAAATTTCACGTCACAGATCGTGGGCCAGAATTAAGCTCCAACACTAAAGAAGAAATGTTGGTAAGGTTGGGGTGTTTGTTGTTGTTGTTGTACTTGATGTTGTTCTTATTGTGATATTAATATTTTACTTTTTTCTCTCGTTGAATTGAAGACCTCATTGTTTAACCCAGCAAAGTGTCCACGGCATATTTACCTCAAATCATATTTGCCTCAAACTTACATCATGCTGCAAATGGGTAATGTGCAATCTCTGATCACCATCGTTTAAAGAAAAGTAACTTCATTGCTCAATAACCATAAAAAAAACCCAACCTAGAAAACAATCCCTGCACTATGTTGCAAGTACATCGGTGATAGAACCATTGCTTCGCCGGTGGAACTATGTAGGAAAACTGTTTTACGATGAGTAGCAGACAGACGAACAGGCCGAACCCAGTTCCCCAGGGGGTGGGGGTGGGGGCGTTTAATGGAACAGGTTAATGGATTACCTGGTCACGTAATTATTGCGAAACGCTAACTTCCTTACATGTACACATGTCATTCTTTTCTGAATCAATCAAGGCAATATCATCTGGATGAGAGAGAGAGAGAGAGAGAGAGAGAGAGAGAGAGAGAGAGAGAGAGAGAGAGAGAGAGAGAGAGAGAGAGAGGTGAAACATGAAAACGTGAAGTCTTTTATTGTTCACATAGCAATACAGCCCTCCGGACAAGGGGGCTGGGGGTATTGTTTCATTGAAGCATATTGTTGCACCTCTGAGAGAGAGAGAGAGAGAGAGGGAGAGACAGACAGACAGACAGAGAGAGACAGAGACAGAGACAGTCGTTGCGCGCGAGCGACAGTGTTCAGAGGCCACAAAGTTTTGCAGTTTAGCATCACGGCCACACAATCGTCGACAGTAGTGAGAGATTGATTGCAGCGCTAACCCGCATCTCTGTTAACGTCGCCGTGAAAAAAAAACACCCCCTACTCCTCCTCCTCTTTTTTCCGGTCCCTCATTGTGTCCCTACCCCTCCACATCCCACATCCACCCCTTCCATCTTCCTGCAAGGCCCCTCCCACTCCTGTTATTGCGCAAAGTTTCATGCATACATACATACGCGCACGCGTCAACAGAGAGAAAAAACAAACAAACCATGCACAAAAACCGAGACAGGTGGTAGGAGGGAGGTGGCACTAGGTGGAGGCGGAAGAGGAAGGAAGGAAGGAAGGAAGGAAGGAGAGACAAGGGAGGACAAAGACGGGCGGTGGTGGTGATGATGATGGTGATGGTGATGCTGATGATGCAGATAGGGCGGGTGGTGGTGGTGATGATGATGGTGATGGTGATGCTGATGATGCAGATAGGGCGGGTGGTGGTGGTGATGATGATGGTGATGGTGATGCTGATGATGCAGATAGGGCGGATGGTGGTGGTGATGATGATGATGATGATGATGGTGATGCTGATGCTGATGATGCAGATAGGGCGGGTGGTGGTGGTGATGATGATGGTGATGATGATGCTGATGATGCAGATAGGGCGGATGGTGGTGGTGATGATGATGATGATGATGATGGTGATGCTGATGCTGATGATGCAGATAGGGCGGGTGGTGGTGGTGATGATGATGGTGATGATGATGCTGATGATGCAGATAGGGCGGATGGTGGTGGTGATGATGATGATGATGGTGATGGTGATGCTGATGATGCAGATAGGGCGGGTGGTGGTGGTGATGATGATGGTGGTGATGGTGATGCTGATGATGCAGATAGGGCGGGTGGTGGTGGTGATGATGATGGTGATGATGATGCTGATGATGCAGCTAGGGCGGGTGGTGGTGGTGATGATGATGCTGATGATGCAGATAGGGCGGGTGGTGGTGGTGATGATGATGATGGTGATGGTGATGCTGATGATGCAGATAGGGCGGGTGGTGGTGGTGATGATGATGGTGATGGTGATGCTGATGATGCAGATAGGGCGGGTGGTGGTGATGATGATGATGATGGTGATGGTGATGCTGATGATGCAGATAGGGCGGGTGGTGGTGGTGATGATGATGGTGATGGTGATGCTGATGATGCAGATAGGGCGGGTGGTGGTGATGATGATGGTGATGCAGACAGGGCGGGTGGTGGTGATGATGATGATGATGGTGATGGTGATGCTGATGATGCAGATAGGGCGGGTGGTGGTGGTGATGATGATGGTGATGGTGATGCTGATGATGCAGATAGGGCGGGTGGTGGTGGTGATGAGGATGGTGATGGTGATGCTGATGATGCAGATAGGGCGGGTGGTGGTGGTGATGAGGATGGTGATGGTGATGCTGATGATGCAGATAGGGCGGGTGGTGGTGATGATGATGGTGATGCAGATAGGGCGGGTGGTGGTGGTGATGATGATGGTGATGGTGATGCTGATGATGCAGACAGGGCGGGGGAAAACCCAGTGCCCAAGGCCGACCCGAGCAAGTGGTGCGGTTCGCCGCTCACATCATCAAGGGGATGTTTGTTCTCACTCACTTCCAACGAGTTATTTTCAGCAGGATCCGACCTTGACACACGCCGGGGGAAACAAAACAAAACACACACACACTCTCTCTCTCTCTCTCTCTCTCTCTCTCTCTCTCACAAAAACAAGACACAGATAAGCAGCAGGGTGGAGATGATGGTAATGAAGTGGAAGTCAGACACTTCCGTATCGCCCACCTTTCCGCTGCCGTGTAACCACCTCTTCTCTTCCCATCCTCTCTCTGTCTCTGTCTGTCTGTCTGTCTCTCTGTCTCTGTCTCTCTCATGTATATATATATATATATATATATATATATATATATATATATATATATATCTGACGGCTCTGCATTTCTGTATGCCTCTGATTTACTGACTATCATGATGGCTCAGACACCGTGGCAACACAGCATGCTCACGTAGGTTATACATAAACGCGCATAACCACATACACGAATATGCTCTGAGAGAGAGAGAGAGAGAGAGAGAGAGAGAGAGAGAGAGAGAGAGAGAGAGAGAGAGATCAAAGCTACTGATAGAAATACACTGATGCACAATGAACAATTCTATTTCTACCTTTCGCACTCATCCTGGAAGAAGAGTCGGAGTTGGATGAGGTGGTATTTGGTAAACTAAAAAAACTGTTTCCACTGTTTGATTCAGTCTGTCTGTCGGCCACAGACAAGGAGGCGGTGTGGGGGGGGGGGGGGGGGGGAGTAGGAGGTTTGGGGGGACGGGGGGGGGGGGGGGGGGGGGGGGGGGGAGTAGAATTATAACTGGTCTCTTCGGGAGCTGCGGCGAAGCTGTACTGACAAAATAGTGCGTTTGATACAAAAGTGTGTTATTTATTTCCATATTTTGTTGATCTGCTATGTTGCAAAAATATCGTTTAATATGTTATTAATTCAATAGGACATTTTCAGCACTGTTGTGTCCCACAATATGGGACATTTTGCTTTGAACAGCTGGGTGACGACAGATAATGATTGGGTGTGGGGGGCGGGGGTGGTGGAGGGTGAAATGTTGCCATGGAAATCTATTTAGGTTTGAGAATACTTGACAAAGCTGTACTCTCTGCGTCTACCAAGCTGACAGATCTATACAAACACCTACAGTGTTGGTTAAGAAATTTGAGCAACACTACCATAAAAAGAAAGAAAAAAAAACAAGAGAGGCAAGGCCTTCAAGACTCACTTGTGATAAATTAAGTCCCCTAGCATTAATTACAGAGTAATTTCCCTTTTTTACCATCTGCACCAAAACGTTTGCAAAATAAATAAAAATTCCATGCTTAGTAAAAGAAGTTCCTGTTTGAACAAAAAATGATAATAATGACTCCTCTTGTTGTTGTGTCAGAATAAGAGGTCAAAGTGGCAAGTTTAGAGATTACAAAAAATATAAATATAACAGTAAATGCAGTTTGCATATAATTAGGCTTCTTTTTAAAAAATTTTTTGTGCCCATCCCAGAGGTGTAACATTGTTTTAAACAAGATGACTGGAAAGAACTGAATTTTTCCTATTTTTATGCCAAATTTGGTGTCAACTGACAACGTATTTGCAGAGAAAATGTCAATGTTAAAGTTTACCACGGACACACAGACACACGGACACACACACACACACACACACACACACACACAGACAACCGAACACCGGGTTAAAACATAGACTCACTTTGTTTACACAAGTGAGTCAAAAAATGCCACCGCATCCGTTGAGTGGGTAACCCTCAATGGTGTGGTCTCTGTCTTCCCATTGGAGACCAAAGACATGCACAACTCTTGGTAGGAGCCGGCTAAGAGCTGATAAAAAAAAGCCCACTGACATCCAATGGGAATCGAACCCACGTCCACCCAGTCACCAGTCCACGACGTAAGGCCCATACTTCGCTCTTCCCAATGGGATACCTTCGCTGGAGACAGCCAGCCCCAACCCTGTTTTATTTTGTATTTTTTTCTTTTCGCTGTGTTCTGTTTACTTTATTGATGACTAAGACACATCGGAATATTGTCTTGCGTACATCATACGCGGGTCTGACACAATACATCCCGGTCTGACAACAGTATAAATAACAGCAAGATACAAACACATAATTATTTTTTTTAACCTCCATTTTGTTTTCACCCACATATTTCGACATCAGATGAATGTAGTCACACACACACACACACAGAGTACAAACCATCAGCACCGAAGATGATCTCAGCAGGAAAGAAACATACACACACAGACACACACACCCCCCACCAAAAGCATTGTGATTCCATGATGAAACAGGAAATGGCTCGAACAAGCAGTACGTCAGTGCTTTGGACCAAAATAACTGAGCAGTGATCAAACCAAAGGAAGGAGGCAGAGGAATCAACAGCTGACGAACCAGGAATGCCAAAACGATGTCGCTTTGTTCCCACGACCATCCGGAAGTACTGTTTGTTCACCAGTCTTCAGACTGTTTGTATAAGTTTGACGTCAGTGGCTTTTGTTGTATCTGTTAAGACAGCAGCTCAGTCACGTTCCTTTCCGGCTGAGGTCATCTTTGGTGCTGGTCATGGTAAGAACTGTGGCGGAGTGGGAGGCGAGGGGTGGGAGGAATAGGATGTCCTGTTCCTGGCGACTGACTGACCATTGTGCACGTCATCATACTCTCAGCGGTACTGGATGAAACAACTATTTTTATTTTTATTTTCCCCCCAAAAAATCTCTCCCCCTCCTCTCACACTCTGGTTTGTGTGTGTGCGTGCGTGCGTGTGTGTGTGTGTGTGTGTGTGTGTGTGTGTGTGTGTGTGTGTGAGAGAGAGAGAGAGGAGGGAAGGGGGTGGATATCCTGTTTCCTTCGTGAAATATTCAGAAAGTCTGGCGACTTTGTGTGAAGGAAATTGCACGTCACTGCTTTTTGTGTGCCTGGCAACCGGTATACGTCAGCAGTGGCTTCCTGCTGAGGTCATCAGTCACCGCGTGGAAACAGGATGTCCCTTTCCTGGGTGCTGACCACAACGTGTGGTCATTCACACCGTTGAACCTCAACGGTCTTTTTAAGAGACTACCGATTGTAGTAGTGGACTGATGGCCTCGAGGTAACGCGTCCGCCTAGGAAGCGAGAGAATCTGAGCGCGCTTGTTCGAATCACGACTCAGCCGTCGATATTTTCTCCCCCTCCACTAGACCTTGAGTGGTGGTCTGGACGCTAGTCATTCGGATGAGACGATAAACCGAGGTCCCGTGTGCAGATTGCACTTAGCGCACGTAAAAGAACCCACGACAACAAAAGGGTTGTTCCTGGGAAAATTCTGTAGAAAAATCCACTTCGATAGGAAAAACAAATAAAACTGCACGCAGAAAAAAATACGAAAAAAACTGGTTGCGCTGTATGGTAGCGACGCGCTCTCCCTGGGGAGAGCAGTCCGAATTCACACAGAGAAATCTGTTGTGATAAAAAGAAATACAAATACAAATACAAATATGGGTGGGCTAAGTCTCGTGGTCAAGTTCGTATTCAATTGTCAATGACTGTTGAAATAGCACAGAACAATTTGTTCCATGAATTACAATAAACAGCCTTGTTTTAGTCAGGCTTATAATTGTGTTATTGTCGTCCACGAATAAAACTATTGTAAAAAAAAACACCAAACAAACAAAAACCCCCAAGCAAACAAAAAACAAACAAACAAACAACAACAACAACAAAAAACAACAAAACAACAACAACAACAAAACAAAACAACAACAACAACAAACAAACAAACAAAAAAAACAAACCGAAGGTTTGCTGCATATCTGTACTGAACATTTCAAATGGCGCAGTTATTTTTTTTTATGCATCACTACCATTCTTTTTGTATTTACATGCGACTCTCTTATCTCCATTTGTATATCCGTTCTACTGGCCCATGACCATTATGGATAAAACATGTGAGTGTCTCTTTCATTATAGCTTCTGTCATTTATCTGGATGACCATCTGTTTGTCTCCCGAACTGTAAAATTCCATGGAAATTAAGCTGACCGACTGTTATTTTAATTCCTGATTCATTTATCAGTATACATCTATGTATATATTCGTTTACGTTTTAAAGTTCAGATCGTTACATCTTTAATCGTGGGTCGTCGACATTTCCCGATTGACCAGCATGATGAACACATTTCTTCACCTTACTCTCTCTCTCTCTCTCTCTTTCACAGGCACATACACACACAGACACACAGAGACACAGACACAGACAGACACAGACAGACACACAGACACACAGACACACACACACACAGTGTCAGTATTGATCTATACCATTCTTTCTTTCTGTGAAAACAGGAGGATCGACGCTAGGCACTGTAAGCAATGACTTGGTTTGGAATGTCACAACTGACAGCCAACTCCTGAAGGCGCATTGGGAAGGAAGCTTTGGAGGTGGGGTGGAGTGGAGGTAGCAGGTGCGAGATGAGTGGGGACGTGGGGGGTAGGGGGTGGGGCGTGGGGTAGTGGTGGTGGTGGTGGGGGGGTTGGGGGGGGGGTGAGGGGGGGGGGGGGGGTTAAGGTGGCTGCGGAAAGCAGTTACTGACTTCATTCTCCAAGAGAAAAAAAAAAAATCTTGTTCTGTGAAGATTAGATAGCTGTTTTCTACTCATACTCTGCCAAATTCCCCACCCTCTTCTTCTGACTCTTTTTCTTTTGTTTGTTTGTTTGTTTCTTCTTCTTCTTCTCCTATCTCTCTCTTCTTCTCAAATCTTTGGAGTTGAATTCTTTCTGTAGGAATCAGACCTTTTGATCTTTTTTTTTCTTCTTTTTTTTTTCACTGCAAGATGCATCAGCCAATTTTTGTTCTTCTAATCTTGTCTTACTTTTTCAAAGCAATATTCTTATTGACTGAAGCCGGACGTTCTCCGTGTGTGTGTGTGTGTGTGTGTGTGTGTGTGTGTGTGTGTGTGTGTGTGTGTGTGTGTGTGTGTGTGTGTGTGTGTGTGTGTGTGTGTGTGTGCGTGTGTTAGGAGGGGGTGCGTGCGTGCGTGCGTTCCTGGGCGCGCCTGCCTGTGTAGTTCGGAAACAGGACCTGGCCTGCTTTTGTAATTTGTAAATATGAAGAGAAAGAAAGAACGAAAGAAAGAAAGAAAGGAAGAAAGAAAGAAAGAAAAGAAGAAGAGTTTTTTTTAAAAATCCCTAAAGAGTGCTCGATATTCACTGCTGATTTCATGGTTATGGATGTTTCCAACAGTCCTACCAGAGTCATAATAAGCTCCTACCAGAACCATATCACCTCTGTGGTGCACGCTGTCTTGACAAAATCGGTTTGGAATCAGAATACAGAAAAGGGATTCAGAAGCTGCCGATATGCGCAGACTGGAGTTTTTCTCCGGGAACGAGACGAGTAAGTCCTTGGTTTAATAAACAAAACTTTATTCAGTAAATATGTCACACATGTACAGATAGACAGCGGGGCAACAACAAGCTAATAGTTTATATCGTGCTCAGGAATGTGATTAAATACATTTGTTTCGTTTGACGGTTGGTGGACGCTACACAATTGACAATTACGTTGAAATACACATTTTCCAACCGCATATAAACGACAGTCCCTGCAGACATACATAGCTTCCCCCCCCCTTTTTTTTCCTTTTTTTTTTTGAGCAGCCGTGGAGTAAGTCCTTCTGGTTCAATACAACTTTGACATTCAAGTTAATGAGAACAGATGTATTAATTCATTGATAGTTACATTTTATAATTCTTTTCCCTGTCTGGTTATACTTAACTACACGACACTGTAATCTAAAGGACAACCAAGTTTCACAATCCATTGTTGAGGAAAGAGTTAAATAAAATAAAGATACTGCACTTAGGAGAGAGAGAGAGAGAGAGAGAGAGAGAGAGAGAGAGAGAGAGAGAGATTAAAATAATGTATTTATATGTTCGCAATTTCTTAACTGGTGAGTGGTGTACATTATCCTTTCTTATTCTCATTTCCTTGTGAACGACTTCCATGTATGCACTGCAGATGTCAAAAGCTAGATGTCAGGGAGATGAAACTGACACTGAATTACAAGACACAAGTTCTCCCCTGTTTCCTTATCCTTTCATTTTCCGGGTCCCGATACGTCTGGCTGTTCATTTCAATTTCCAGCTCTGACATATTGTTCCTTGTCTTCTTCCACACACACCGCTTTCCTCATACCTGGAACTTTGTCTCTCTCTATGCTTTTGTCTCTCTCCAGACTGGCGTTTCAATCACATCTATCACCCAGCTTATTTTAACTCTCTCTATACGAACGGCGAAAGAGACGACGTTAACAGCGTTTCATCCCAATTACCATCATCAAAATATTGCAAGCGAAAGGCTCTTATACTGAAGACGTGAATGTTGACAAAGAATACCACAATTCTGACGACGGAAGCAAAAGGTTGGGTCATTCAGACACCCACTGGACATCCGAGGGGTCTGTGTAGAGGAGAAGAGAGGACTGGCCGTACTGAGTGAGTTAAATGCAGGTGAATCAGCTTCATTCGTCACTCCTGTCTGTGTTACCTCAGAGTTAGATTCCTTCAACCCACTCATCTTTGAAAGTTCTCTACGTGATCCTTGATTACAAACGTGCAACATTAAGCGGAGTGACTTGTGCTTAAGCTCACAAAAGGAAAAAATAAAATCATGTATGACTACTTTCCATTGGCTACCCACCAGGACTCTCGTTGATTGTAAATTGTCAGAACTGCGTCTTTTTGTCTTCTATTTTCAAGCTTCTGTCCCCCCACCCCCTCGCCTCTCTGAGAACTATATATATATATATATATATATATATATATATATATATATATATATATATATATATATATACCCCTCTATCCCTCCTCTTGTGATTTCGGAAAACTTTCTTTAAAAGACTTGATACGGATGGCGAATATTAACATGTTTTGAAATTATCATTAGTATGCACAAGACCTGTGATGGCGCCGAGTCAAGAACGCTTTAACATGATATATGGTAACAACATCGCCTTCACAGCAACGACGGTGTGCTTGAAGGACCAGACATGTCAAAGGCCATCTCTTCTCCTGTTTGTCATGCTCGACGAAGATAACAACACGACAAGACTTCAGCGATCTGATCTGGGCTGAGACTGAGTGGCAGGGTTGTCAATCACGTTTTTCTTTCCTAACGCATTCTGGCGTCAACCAGGCCCCATAGATCCATACACCTGCAGTGTCGGTGTATGAACTTGTTGAACAACACTCTCAAAGCAACATCCGTGAAGTGGTGGATACTGGATGATATGGTACTAGTCTATCCACCCGAGCCAACAACGGCCTATAGTTTGATGATTGATTCATTCTCTTAACGAGTTTTCGTCAGCTGGAATTCCCCACCCTGAGCAACTAATCAATCAGACTTCGTCACCTGCCCTTTGAAACAGTCCGGGGAGAAGGGAGGGAGGGTCCGGGGTGGGGGTAGTGGGGGTGAAGTTGTGGGTTCGTCCGTCGGGATCGACGAGGACCATCTAGTCATCCTGGGGGTGAGTGGGTTGGGCTCTGTGGGTGCGCAGATGGATTATATGGAAAAAAAAATCAAAACACTAAACAAAGAACAGATGGATTACATGAAAAACATCAAAAGCCTAAACAAAGAAAAGATGGATTATAGAAAAAAACCCCATCAAAACACTAAACAAAGAAAAGATGGATTATAGAAAAAAAACCCACACACATCAAAACACTGAACAAAGGAAAGCTGGATTATAGGAAAAAACCATCAAAACACTGAACAAAGGAAAGCTGGATTATAGGAAAAAACACATCAAAACACTGAACAAAGGAAAGCTGGATTATAGGAAAAAACATCAAAACACTGAAAAAAGAAAAGATGGATTACAGGAGAAAAAAACCCCCATCAAAACACTGAACAAAGAAAAGATGGATTACAGAATAAAACCCCATCAAAACACTGAAAAAAGAAAAGATGGATTACAGAAAAAAACCCATCAAAACACTGAACAAAGAAAAGATGGATTACAGGAAAAAAACCCCATCAAAACACTGAACAAACAAAAGATGGATTACAGAAAAAAACCCCATCAAAACACTGAACAAAGGAAAGCTGGATTACAGGAAAAACATCAAAACACTGAACAAAGGAAAGATGGATGGATGAAACGGGAGGTTGAGGGACTTGAAGAATGTTCACTTTCACATGAGAGTCATGCATGAAATTGGTGAATTTAGTTCTTACGCATCAGTGAAAAATAACAAAAAGACCAAGGAACTGTAGAACAATTTCAACAATGCGAACTATCTGTACTGATTTTTTTCTCGTGTTTCCGCATACTTTTTTTTTGGGGGGGGGGAAAAAGACATACGAGAAGAATCGCTGCGTGACAAATGGAAAAAGAAGAAGAAGAAGAAGAAGAAGAAGAAGAAATGGAAGAAACAAGCTTGGAGTTTATCTGTGTATCTCGGTCTTCTCATGTTCATGTTCAGGTTCCTTGCACGGCTTCCTGGAGACAAGTGTTACAACAGGTGCTACATACCTCACAGGGATATCTCCAGCACAGAGACCGTGCAGCCTCCTCACGTCATAAGTATGTTGACAAAGAAAATAACACACAGCTCCCCTCGCCCTCCCCCCCCCCCCCCACCTCCCAAAGTACCCTCCTCCCCCCCTTTTTTTTATATTGTGAAATCGGGGAAAACTCTCCACCGCGCATGCATTTGCACGTCACCGTATAGTGCAAGGACTTGCTTTGTCTCTCACTGTATCTGACAGAGAGCTCAGCCCTCGTTTCTGTGATCAGCGGTCCCAACTGACGCTGCAACCGTCTCCCGGGGCCACGCAGAATACGGGTTTTCAAGGCCTGACTAAGCGCGTTGGGTTACGCTGCTGGTCAGGCATCTGCTTGGCAGATGTGGTGTAGCGTATATGGATTTGTCCGAACGCAGTGACGCCTCCTTGAGCTACTGAAAGTGAAACTGTATCTGACATCTTATCATTCGACGTGCTTACGCGCGCGACAAACGTGTGCGTGCGTGTGTGTGTGTGTGTGTGTGTGTGTGTGTGTGTGTGTGTGTGTGTGTGGATGAAGGGGGGCGAGTGTCATGGATAGTTTGTCACTGTAAACCTCTCCATCGGTGGTGTGAGTTTGCTTTGCAGTCGAGTGCTTGTTGTTGACTGTCCACCAGAATCTTGGCACAAGAAGTAGGAAAAGAAAAGAGAAAGAAAGAAAAAAACACATTATTCATACACACAGATTGCATACGCACAAAAAGAAAAAAGAAAAAGACCAAAAAAAAAAAAAAAAAAAAAAAAAAAAAAGACCGGCGAATATTCCACACACGGAGCTGTTTAACAAATCTAATGTCAATTTTCATTCTGTAAACTTAACTTTCCTGTTCTCACACAGGACTGACAGAAACTAACCCAAATCCTGACTCACTTAATCCAGATTTATTACAAAGTCCCAATATTTTGTGCTTAAAATCTTACAAAAACAGAACAAGTTCAAATCCTGACGGACTTTATTCACTGTCACAACAGAGCGCCAGTACTTCCTGACAAAAAACCTGACAAAACAGACAAAAATTAAATCAAACAGACCTTTTTCTTTTGATTCATAATCTATCCTAATTTGTCCTCATTCCAAACTTTACCCCCAAAAGGACGAATTCTTCATTTCGTCAAGGAAGGGAAGGAGGAGGAGGAGGAATTTTGTTTAATGTCCCGTCATACATCAGTGTCGGTGACTGAAGACATTCTGTTAAAGTATTAATGTATACATTTGAGTATTATCGGTCAGAAGGGGTGAGGGATGTGAATGAATGCAAAGTTGGGGGAAACTGAGCAAATGAGGGTGAAATGAGGGTGAAACTTGAAAAAAAAAGTAAATAGAATTACAGGAAATTACTTAAAGGACTTCGTAAAAGAGAAGTCGTTAAACTAACAAGAGAAACAACTGATAATGAATGTATAAAGTCAAAAACATCAACGTTTTCAGTCATTTGTGAAGACAGACTTTCGTGTATATAAGGCCTCATCAAGCTACAGTAAAAAAAATTATATGCTTAATTG
>NC_134893.1:12872038-12882038 GCF_041734735.1 Babylonia areolata | reverse complement strand
GCTGTGTCCTTACAGCACGCCTGTTCTTAACTCACTCAGTACGGCCAGTCCTCTCTTCTCCTCTACATTGACCCCTCGGATGTCTAGTGGGTGTCTGAATGACCCAACCTTTAGCTTCCGTTGTCAGAATTGTGGTATTCTTTGTCAACATTCACGTCTTCAGTATAAGAGCCTTCCGCTTGCAATATTTTGATGATGGTAATTGGGGTGAAACGCTGTTAACGTCGTCTCTTTCGCCGTTCGTATGGAGAGAGTTAAACGGAAAGTGTTGGGGACATAACTACATGAATATCAGCACTGAGAGGGCTGGATGTATACAAAACAAACAAACAAACAAAAAACAACAATAAAAAAACAACAACGACAAAAAACCCAGCTATGCTTATTTCATTACCTTCGTGAAATAAAAATCCATTTCGTTTCGTTTCTGTTTCCTTTATGTTAAAAAAAAGGGGACCGGAGAGGAGAGGGGAGGGAGAGGAGGGGAGGGGGAGGGGGTGTGTGTGACTGACAAACATGGTCTGTTTTTGTTGGTACCAATGTTGACCGAGAGGGAGCCCTCACACAGCTGTCTTACTTGACACTGTTGACGGGAAGGTAATCCTTCACCCCAGTCACAGGGCTGCGGCGTTACCGGCCTTGGCTCACAATGGCAGAACGAAGACTTTTGACGGACAGAATGTTTTCATTTGTCTGGAATATGACTGCATGCAAAACAACAACAACAACAACAACAACAAACATCAACAACAACAGCAACAGCAAAAAACAAAAATCAAAACAAAACCTGCATTTGTTATCATCGAAAATGGAAATTTAGTTTCCTGTCTCTGCCCCCACCGTCTCTGCCATATTCATATACAAGTAGGTAATTACATAAATAATCAACTAAAATAAATAAATAAATTAAACAGCAAGACACGACACACTAAACTGAAAAACTGAAATAGAATAAAAACGAAGCACTGTGCTCTGGTCTTACTGGAGAAACTATTTCACCCCAGTCAGTAAAGTGATCCGCACAACCAAGATCGGGAAACACTTGAACAGGTGTCACCTTCACCACCAACATCTACAACAAGAACAAGTAAAAACCCAACACCACCACCAAACGAAATATCGGCAGGAACAACAGGAAGAGAGGCAACAGCGGGAAGAGCAGCAACAGCAGCAGCAACAGCAGGAAGAGCAGCAACAACAGGAAGAGCAACAACAGCAAGAGCAGCAGGAAGAGCAGCAACAACAGCAACAGCAGGAAGAGCAGCAACAACAGTAAGAGCAGGAAGAGCAGGAACAGCGGGAAGAGCAACAACAGCAGGAAGAGCAACAACAGCAGGAAGAGCAACAACAGCAGGAACAGCAGCAACAACATCAGGAAGAGCAACAACATCAGGAAGAGCAGCAACAGCGGGAAGAGCAACAACATCAGGAAGAGCAGCAACAGCGGGAAGAGCAACAACAGCAGGAACAGCAGCAACAATATCAGGAAGAGCAACAACATCAGGAAGAGCAGCAACAGCGGAAAGAACAGCAACAGCAGGAACAGCAGCAACAATATCAGGAAGAGCAACAACATCAGGAAGAGCAGCAACAGCGGGAAGAGCAGCAACAGCGGGAAGAGCAACAACAGCAGGAACAGCAGCAACAATATCAGGAAGAGCAACAACATCAGGAAGAGCAGCGACAGCGGGAAGAGCAGCAACAACAGGAACAGCAGGAAGAGCAGCAACAGCGGGAAGAGCAGCAACAGCGGGAAGAGCAACAACAGCAGGAACAGCAGCAACAATATCAGGAAGAGCAACAACATCAGGAAGAGCAGCGACAGCGGGAAGAGCAGCAACAACAGGAACAGCAGCAACAATATCAGGAAGAGCAACAACAGCGGGAAGAGCAGCAACAGCGGGAAGAGCAACAACAGCAGGAACAGCAGCAACAATATCAGGAAGAGCAACAACATCAGGAAGAGCAGCAACAGCGGGAAGAGCAGCAACAACAGGAACAGCAGGAAGAGCAGCAACAGCGGGAAGAGCAACAACAGCAGGAACAGCAGGAACAGCAGCAACAACATCAGGAAGAGCAACAACATCAGGAAGAGCAGCAACAGCGGGAAGAGCAGCAACAACAGGAAGAGCAGCAACAACAGGAAGAGCAGCAACAGCAGGAAGAGCAGCAACAGCAGGAAGAGCAGCAACAGCAGGAAGAGCAACAACAGCAGGAAGAGCAGCAACAGCAGGAAGAGCAGCAACAACAGGAACTGCAGGAACAGCAGGAAGAGCAACAACAACAGGAAGAGCAGCAACAACAGGAACAGCAGAAAGAGCAGCAATAGCGGGAAGAGCAGGAACAGCAGGAAGAGCATCAACAACAGGAAGAGCAGCAACAACAGGAAGAGCAGCAACAGCGGGAAGAGCAGCAACAGCAGGAAGAGCGGGAAGAGCAGCAACAGCAGGAAGAGCGGGAAGAGCAGCAACAGCAGGAAGAGCAGCAACAGCAGCAACAGCGGGAAGAGCGGCAACAACAGGAAGAGCAGCAACAGCAGGAAGAGCGGGAAGAGCAGGAAGAGCGGGAAGAGCAGGAAGAGCGGGAAGAGCAGGAAGAGCAGCAACAACAGGAAGAGCAGCAACAGCAGCATCCAAAGCATGGAACAGGCGAACCCGCAAGGATAACAACACGTCATGTCTACACAACAAGAACATCTTCATTTCCACCAGCTTCCATCAACAACACACCATGTCTACACAACAAGAACATCTTCATTTCCACCAGCTTCCAACAACACACCATGTCTACACAACAAGAACATCTTCATTTCCACCAGCTTCCATCAACAACACACCATGTCTACACAACAAGAACATCTTCATTTCCACCAGCTCCCATCAACAACACGCCATGTCTACACAACAAGAACATCTTCATTTCCACCAGCTCCCATCAACAACACGCCATGTCTACACAACAAGAACATCTTCATTTCCACCAGCTCCCATCAACAACACGCCATGTCTATACAACAAGAACATCTTCATTTCCACCAGCTCCCAACAACAACACACCATGTCTACACAACAAGAACATCTTCATTTCCACCAGCTCCCAACAACAACACGCCATGTCTACACAACAAGAACATCTTCATTTCCACCAGCTCCCAACAACACGCCATGTCTATACAACAAGAACATCTTCATTTCCACCAGCTCCCATCAACAACACACCATGTCTACACAACAAGAACATCTTCATTTCCACCAGCTTCCATCAACAACACACCATGTCTACACAACAAGAACATCTTCATTTCCACCAGCTTCCAACAACACACCATGTCTACACAACAAGAACATCTTCATTTCCACCAGCTTCCAACAACACACCATGTCTACACAACAAGAACATCTTCATTTCCACCAGCTCCCATCAACAACACACCATGTCTATACAACAAGAACATCTTCATTTCCACCAACTCCCATCATCAACACACCATGTCTACACAACAAGAACATCTTCATTTCCACCAGCTCCCATCAACAACACGCCATGTCTACACAACAAGAACATCTTCATTTCCACCAGCTCCCATCAACAACACGCCATGTCTATACAACAAGAACATCTTCATTTCCACCAGCTCCCAACAACACGCCATGTCTATACAACAAGAACATCTTCATTTAAACCAGCTCCCATCAACAACACACCATGTCTACACAACAAGAACATCTTCATTTCCACCAGCTCCCATCAACAACACACCATGTCTATACAACAAGAACATCTTCATTTCCACCAACTCCCATCATCAACACACCATGTCTATACAACAAGAACATCTTCATTTCCACCAGCTCCCAACAACACGCCATGTCTATACAACAAGAACATCTTCATTTCCACCAGCTCCCAACAACACGCCATGTCTATACAACAAGAACATCTTCATTTCCACCAGCTCCCAACAACACGCCATGTCTATACAACAAGAACATCTTCATTTAAACCAGCTTCCAACAACACGCCATGTCTACACAACAAGAACATCTTCATTTCCACCAGCTCCCATCAACAACACGCCATGTCTACACAACAAGAACATCTTCATTTCCACCAGCTCCAAACAACAACACACCATGTCTACACAACAAGAACATCTTCATTTCCACCAGCTCCAAACAACAACACACCATGTCTACACAACAAGAACATCTTCATTTCCACCAGCTCCCATCAACAACACGCCATGTCTACACAACAAGAACATCTTCATTTCCACCAGCTTCCATCAACAACACACCATGTCTACACAACAAGAACATCTTCATTTCCACCAGCTCCAAACAACAACACACCATGTTTACACAACAAGAACATCTTCATTTCCACCAGCTCCCAACAACAACAAACACACCGTCAGATAAACAAGCAAGAACATAAGAAACGAAACACGATAGCCTGAGGCGTCAAACTGTTGATTATCATCCCAGGAAAATTATGAGCCACGACAAGCTGTCTGACAACCACAAAGTCAAGGCGGCGACTTGGCCACATAAAAGTCATATTATGGAGATGCACGCGCGCGCGCGCGCGCAAGCACACACACACACACACACACACACACACACACACACACACACAGGCATTTGTTTGCTTGCCAATTCTGTCACCGGGCAGGAAGACAGGTTTAAAAAAAAGAAAAGGAAAAAAAAAAAAGGGAAAGTGTAATGTTAACTGCGTAACACATGAGCAATCTGATAACTCAACTCAAAGAGCGAGAGCGCGCGCGCGCGACAGAGATAGACAGACAGATAAAGAGAGAGAGAGAGAGAGAGAGAGAGAGAGAGAGAGAGAGAGGAGGGAGGAAGACAGAGACAGGGAGAGAATAAGGCGTCCACATTTTGTGTTTCTCAGTAAAAAAACAACAACAACAAAAAAAAACAAAACAACAAAAAAACAACAACAAACAAACGAAAAAAAAACCCCTCCGTTTTTGCTTTTATTGATTCACGTGTTAAAACAAATCTCTTCTCTCAGTCCTACCCTCGGTTCGTTTTTGACCTGCTGTGAAAAGGTAGGAGTCATTGAAATCTGGATTTCTACATAATTATCCAAACTTATCTGTTCTTTTACATTTTTTTTTAATTGTTGCTCGGGAACGATAGGACTTCAACAACACAAAGTGGTTCACTGGGATGTTTTGTCATGCTGTTTCGTTTGGGCTTCAGTGTCCTGTGAGAAGCAGACGCGATGTTCAAACAGTGAGCATCAATTTCCTTTCTCTGGTAGGTCGCCTCGGTGAATGAGCACGGCACCTCAACACTTTGTAGCCAGCGGACTGTAGGGGGCTGAAGTGTAAACTAACAGGATTGTTTCAGGATTGTTTCCATCTGATCGTTGTTTCTGATCCTCTGCCTGCCTGCCTGCCTGCCTGCCTTCTACGTTTTGTTCAGGCTGCGATGGGATTCAGCAACAGTAGGTTTTTTTTTTCATTCGGACCACAGAGGTCTAGGATCGCCAACTGAGGAGCCAGATGCAGACGTTGCCATGACCACCAGCATTAACAGGGAGGGTTTGCAGACCCACTATCGTCTGCTTTTCGTGGAGCTCCCCCCCCTCCCCCTCCAAACCCCTTTAAAAAGATTTTTTTTAAAGCGAGAACTTGACGGCGTGCGCATGCGCGTCTCCATTTTCTGTCTTTTTTCAGGTCACCGAAAGGCTAAAAGTTCGTCGTGGAAATCGCTGTTCTGACGAAAGGATTTAGAGAACATTTTCGATGACTATTTTTGCAAGTTTACAAGATATATTTGATTTAAAAATTATTAGTCTTCTGTGTTTACTTTGAGCGTGTTTCTTGTGTCATCTCTGCCATTACGTATTCGAACTGATCTATTTAGAAACTGTACATTACGTATTCGAACTGATCTATGTATAGACTGTACATTACGTATTCGAACTGATCTATTTAGAAACTGTACATTACTATTCGAACTGATCTATTTATAGACTGTACATTACGTATTCGAACTGATCTATTTAGAAACTGTACATTACGTATTCGAACTTATCTATTTATAGACTGTACATTACGTATTCGAACTGATCTATTTAGAAACTGTACATTACGTATTCGAACTGATCTATGTATAGACTGTACATTACGTATTCGAACTGATCTATTTATAGACTGTACATTACGTATTCGAACTGATCTATTTATAAACTGTACATTACGTATTCGAACTGATCTATTTATAGACTGTACAGAAAAGCTGTCCGAACACAGGCAGTGCAAACAACTGGTTACGGTGGTGGGCTGCCCATGACGTCACATGACCTACTTCTCGCTCTGCAAGCGACGAAAGGTCCGCACCACGAAAACGGGCCTGCAACCCTCCCTGTTAACTCACTCAGTACGGCCAGTCCTCTCTTCTCCTCTACACAGACCCCTCGGATGTCCAGTGGGTGTCTGAATGACCCAACATTTAGCTTCCGTCGTAAGAATTGTGGTATTCTTTGTCAACATTCACCTCTTCAGTATAAGAGCCTTCCTCTTCCAATATTTTGATGATGGTAATTGGGGTGAAACGCTGTTAACGTCGTCTCTTTCGCCGTTCGTATGGAGAGAGTTAATGTCCGGTCTCTCCCCACGGGCTGTTCTCGGCAGATGTGTCCAGGAGCAGTATCACAAGATGCTCAGTAGCGGAGGAGGAGGAATTTTTGTTTAATGTCCCGTCACACATAACGGTGATTGAAGACATTTTGTTAAAGTATTTATGAATACATCTGAGTATTATCGGTTAGAAGGGGTGGGAGATGTGGATGAATGGAGGGTTGGGGGAAACTGGGCAAATGAGGGTAAAAATGTGGGTGAAATTTGGAAGAAGAAAAAAAAAAAAACCCTCTCTAAATACAGTTACAGTAGCGGCCTTCAGGCCTTCAGCAGCAGTTGAAGAGGACTCCACAGAACACCAGGTTAATTGTTCGCATTGTCAAAGCTTTAATTTGTTGTTGGTCGGTTCAACCCAGCTTTGACATGTGGAAATCGAAAACTTTCTGTTAAATGGTTTGTTCAAGTGCTGCACTTTGCACCGCTGAAGGGATGCTTGATCTCATTTGAGACAGTGTCACCGTGTGACTGATTTTTTCTCTGAACGCCCTCTTTTGCGCAGCAGATCTCCGCCGTTGAGCAAAAGAAACATTCGTGTAATATGTGTTTGGCTTGCACTTTTCCCAGAAACATTCTTTATGGCTGAGGATGAGCTTAAAATGCTCTGTGTGCACAAAGCATGTGTGTGTGCAAATGTATGAATGAGAGACAGAGAATGAGAGGAGAGAGCTAATGTGTGTGTGTGTGTGTGTGTGTGTGTGTGTGTGCGAGCGCGCCTGTCTGTTTGTCCGAGTCTGTGACTGTTGTGTACGCATGTATGCATGCATATATTATGTTACTTTCTTACCAGAAGTGTGAAATATGCACGCACGCGTTAATAATCAAGCGGGAATGGGCGAAGGTGTGTTAAAGTGTGCGTGCGCCTGTTCATGCATGAGCGCCGGCGCTTGTGTGTGCGCGCGTAATCACTGTATGTATGGGCTTTGACGGCACTAAGTAGGCACACTTCCGGCATTCTAATGCATCACTTTTATCCTTTACGACACCGGCATAAAAGAAAACAAAAGCCCAACTGTCTGGATCCCTGCCATGGACAATCTGTTGGGGCCATCGTTCGGCCCCCTTCCTCAACCCACACTCGCTTACAGCAACACACTGTAATCAGCTGCGGAAACAAGCAAACAAACAACAAACAAACGAACAAACAAACAAACAAACGAACAACAAACAAACAAACGGTACAAACAAACAAACAAACAAACAAATCATAATTGGTGTTAATATGCTTGGGAACTGGTCCAAAAGCAGAGAGATTTCTGTATCTGCCAGAAGGCTGTGTCAGGCGGGCTGCAGCATAGCGGTTGGTGGTGCAGGCAGTGATTCGGAGACTGCGCAGTAGCTGCATGTTGATGTTGGGTGGACGCCACAACTGAGGTTTCTGGTCTGGGGTGGGAAACCTTACTGGATGGTGGGGAGGGGAAGGGGTGGGGGTGGGGGTTCAAGCTGGTTCCATTCCCTTACAGTGCATACAAAGTTCTTGAACAATTCAGCTCTACCGTCATCTCATTGATTACCAACAACAACAACAGCAACAACAACAAGAGTTGATATCGTTGTAAGCAAACATCGGTTTCAACAGTTACCTTATTTAACAGAGCGGCCAATTATTTAAAGTCTGAGGAACTTGACCAAAAGAAATAACAAATTTAGTTCTATTCATTTATTACTTTTCTTTCATTCACTTCAGTGTTGTTTTCGTCAACACACGATGATATGTTCTTTCTGTTTATTTGACTTAAAAATAAGGAGCACTACAGTCTAATGGGAATTTATATGATGTGTTGTACTGGTAGTTATGTTATTTTCTTTTCTCTTAAAAAACAAAACAAAATAACAACCAAACCTTGTGATGTATATTTCTCCATGGAGATATATAATGTTCTGTACAATGGGGAAAGGTTTAGTTCTCACGTCAATGATAAACCGCGTTACTTTTGAAATGCCGACCAAATCAGCCTGAACATTGGGATTGAAATTGTTCATACTGGACCACCCTAAACAGCTGATTGATGGACTGACTCACCGCCTGATAGGGAGGCTGACAGGTGAACAGACAAAATATCCACACTGTCAAAAAGAGGATCCATATGTTGTCCTGTCCAGTTTCACATGTCGTTTCAGCGGCTGTTGAAAACAGTTTACTGAACGTAAATGTAATTACATAACACTGAGTGAACTCGACATCACTTGAAGTGAACGAGATTTTGTTCAACGGACAGTAAATGAAAATGTCCTTGATGCCCGTCAGTCCCCTTGAATGGAGATACTTCTCCAGCTGAGATGTAATACTGTTCACATAGAATAGAGCTGTGAACAGGAACTGTTACCTCTCGAACTGAACCGAGCGGAGAATGGTTTAACTTAAAAGTCAGGCAGACTGCGTGTCACGTTGGGTCTTTATTTCATATCGGATGTCTCAAACCGACTTCAACATGAATGGAGTTGGTGCATTTCAAGAGAACTGTATTGTTCAGGACAGAACTATATTGACCAGGGTAGAACTATGTTGATCAGGACACAGAACGTGAACTGTACGCTATACATTTGTAAACACCCCAGATTGAGTTCTATTTAATATAGACTAGACGTACTATTCTTTAACACGAACTTGGTGATGTACTTCTAATGAACAAGAGGTATTACATAAATCAACTGAAAGTATTAACAGCTGAACACAGCCAGAATCTATCTGTGAAGTGACTGAAGTACTATTGAAAATGAACCGCGCACAGTGCCATGAACAACGAACTGACTGCAGTCCAACTTACCATTCAACTGAACAAGACTTTATACACTGCCGAATGCATTGCGACTGAGCAAAAAAACGGACAGAAAAGCATTTGAACTGATCTGAACAAAATAATACAATGTGAAGTGAACTGAACTGGGCAGCACTTCAGTTCATGCAGACTGGTAACAGCACCATTTGAAGAAAGTACACATTTGGCACAGTGCGCCATGTACGTGACCCTGTCTGAGACATGAAGCACGACATACAGCACACAAAACCTTGACCCTTTGCAAGCCAGCTGACCTGTGGCATTCCCAGTGAACTGACCGTGGTGCTAGTTTGTGAACTGGCTGCAGTGTCAGGGAAAATGAACCAGTCAGTTATCTCTTAAAAATCAGACAGTCCCACATAAACCGAGACAGGTTTTGTGCTGGTGTCACTGACAGGGATACGAAGACGGCATCCCTTCGACCAAACGCCACTTAGTGATGTAAAGTGATCGCCGTGAACAATACTGGATATCATAGCACTGCCACCGGACGCTGTGTAGGAAAGACAAACAGGAAAGAACGAAAGAAAAGACTGAATCGTTGACACAAAGA
>NC_134893.1:12867038-12869538 GCF_041734735.1 Babylonia areolata | reverse complement strand
ACAAAAAAACAACAACACACACACATTTTCAGCCTAAACTATTCTACTGACTTTAATCTGAAATGATGATCTACGGAATGAAATTGTATATATTCCAACCTGCTGATGTGAAAAATATTGCCATCAGGTTGACATATACGGAATGCCGATTGATGGTTTAACACCGTGGATTGCTTGAAGCCTTTTAAAAAGCTCATGCTATATTGCTTTGATCTGACACTCAGTCCAAGTCCAAAATAGCCCATGGACTCCGCTTCATACGACTGAAAATATCATGATGTGGAAGGTGGATATTGCGGTGGGGTGGAGGTGGGGGTGGGGGGGGGGGGGTTGGGGGTGGTGGGTGAAGACAGGGAGTGGATGTTATCACTTAAACAGTGCTGTGGAAATGATAAAGTCGTGAGTTCGAATAAAAAAAAAGGTGCCGCACAGACAAACAAGATACACTCTGGTGGAGTGATGGCCTAGAGGTAACTCGTCCGCCTAGGAAGCGAGAGAATCTGTGCGCGCTGGTTCGAATCACGGCACAGCCCCCGAAATTTTCTCCCCCTCCACTAGACCTTGAGTGGTGGTCTGGACGCTAGTCATTCGGATGAGACGATAAACCGAGATCCCGTGTGCAGCATGCACTTAGCGCACGTAAAAGAACCCACGGCAACAAAAGGGTTGTTCCTGGCAAAATTCTGTAGAAAAATCCACTTCAATAGGAACAACAAATAAAACTGCACACAGGAAGAAAAAAAAAAAAGGGTGGCGCTGTAGTATGGCGACGCGCTCTCCCTGGGGAGAGCAGCCCGAATTTCACACAGAGAAATCTGTTGTGATAAAAAGAAATACAAATACAAATACAATACGGTATAGAAAGGTACAAATATCATATAATACTGACACGCACTGTATGGCGTGCCACGAGACAATACGACACGAACAATAAACATAGACAGTGGTGCCAGGCGCTGGGTGGGCTCCGTAATTATTACGACAATACAGCACAGCACAGCACAGCACGGAAATCGTAATTTGGTACGAAACACAACAAGACGGTACGATTCAACACGACGACACAAATGATACGATACGACACTGGTCATTGAGACACAACGTAATGCGATACACAACACAGCACGGCACAAACGGACGCTGCATGATACGACACCGTGACAGGCATTAGATACAACGTGATACGACACACAGCATAGCTGTACACGACATCACACATAAAGACACACTGTAATACGACATACAGCATAGGTATACACGACATCACACATAAAGACACACTGTAATACGACATACAGCATAGGTATACACGACATCACACATAAAGACACACTGTGATACGACATACAGCATAGGTATACACGACATCACACATAAAGACACACTGTAATACGACATACAGCATAGGTTTACACGACATCACACATAAAGACACACTGTAATACGACATACAGCATAGGTATACACGACATCACACATAAAGACACAATGTGATACGACATACAGCATAGGTATACACGACATCACACATAAAGACACAATGTGATACGACATACAGCATAGGTATACACGACATCACACATAAAGACACACTGTAATACGACATACAGCATAGGTATACACGACATCACACATAAAGACACAATGTGATACGACATACAGCATAGGTATACACGACATCACACATAAAGACACAATGTGATACGACATACAGCATAGGTATACACGACATCACACATAAAGACACAATGTGATACGACATACAGCATAGGTATACACGACATCACACATAAAGACACAATGTGATACGACATACAGCATAGGTATACACGACATCACACATAAAGACACAATGTGATACGACATACAGCATAGGTATACACGACATCACACATAAAGACACAATGTGATACGACATACAGCATAGGTATACACGACATCACACATAAAGACACAATGTGATACGACATACAGCATAGGTATACACGACATCACACATAAAGACACACTGTAATACGACATACAGCATAGGTATACACGACATCACACATAAAGACACAATGTGATACGACATACAGCATAGGTATACACGACATCACACATAAAGACACACTGTAATACGACATACAGCATAGGTATACACGACATCACACATAAAGACACAATGTAATACGACATACAGCATAGGTATACACGACATCACACATAAAGACACACTGTAATACGACATACAGCATAGATATACACGACATCACACATAAAGACACAATGTGATACGACATACAGCATAGGTATACACGACATCACACATAAAGACACAATGTGATACGACACGAAGGTCTGGCGTAACAGAACGATTCGACACGACAAGGAAGAGGTTGGTGGCGGAATGGTTAAGACACTAATCTGCCAGTACACTGTTTGTGAGGGTCTGGGTTCGAATCCTGGTCTGGCCCTGTCTCCCAAGGTTGACTGGAAAATCAAAGTATGTGTCTTGTCA
>NC_134893.1:12817038-12844538 GCF_041734735.1 Babylonia areolata | reverse complement strand
TGGCGGAGAGAGGAACCTGGTGATGGTGATGATGGAGAGAGGAACCTGGTGGTGGTGATGATGGAGAGAGGAACCTGGTGGTGATGATGGAGAGAGGAACCTGGTGGTGGTGATGATGGAGAGAGGAACCTGGTGGTGGTGATGATGGAGAGAGGAACCTGGTGATGATGGCGGAGAGAGGAACCTGGTGATGGTGATGGCGGAGAGAGGAACCTGGTGGTGATGGTGATGGCGGAGAGAGGAACCTGGTGATGATGGTGATGGCGGAGAGAGGAACCTGGTGATGATGGCGGAGAGAGGAACCTGGTGGTGATGGTGATGGCGGAGAGAGGAACCTGGTGATGATGGCGGAGAGAGGAACCTGGTGGTGGTGATGTCGGAGAGAGGAACCTGGTGGTGATGATGATGGCGGAGAGAGGAACCTGGTGGTGATGATGATGGCGGAGAGAGGAACCTGGTGGTGATGATGATGGCGGAGAGAGGAACCTGGTGGTGACGATGATGGCGGAGAGAGGAACCTGGTGATGATGATGGCGGAGAGAGGAACCTGGTGGTGATGATGATGGCGGAGAGAGGAACCTGGTGGTGGTGATGATGATGGCGGAGAGAGGAACCTGGTGGTGACGATGATGGCGGAGAGAGGAACCTGGTGATGATGATGGCGGAGAGAGGAACCTGGTGGTGATGATGATGGCGGAGAGAGGAACCTGGTGATGATGATGGCGGAGAGAGGAACCTGGTGGTGATGAAGATGGCGGAGAGAGGAACCTGGTGGTGGTGATGATGATGGCGGAGAGAGGAACCTGGTGATGATGATGGCGGAGAGAGGAACCTGGTGGTGACGATGATGGCGGAGAGAGGAACCTGGTGGTAGTAATGATGGCGGAGAGAGGAACCTGGTGGTGATGATGGCGGAGAGGCGGAGAGAGGAACCTGGTGGTGATGATGGCGGAGAGAGGAACCTGGTGGTGATGATGGCGGAGAGAGGAACCTGGTGATGATGGCAGAGAGAGGAACCTGGTGGTGATGATGGCGGAGAGAGGAACCTGGTGGTGGTGATGATGGAGAGAGGAACCTGGTGGTGGTGATGGCGGAGAGAGGAACCTGGTGGTGATGATGGCGGAGAGAGGAACCTGGTGGTGGTGATGGCGGAGAGAGGAACCTGGTGGTGATGATGGCGGAGAGAGGAACCTGGTGGTGGTGATGATGGCGGAGAGAGGAACCTGGTGGTGATGATGGCGGAGAGAGGAACCTGGTGGTGATGATGGCGGAGAGAGGAACCTGGCGGTGATGGCGGAGAGAGGAACCTGGTGGTGATGATGGCGGAGAGAGGAACCTGGTGATGATGATGGCGGAGAGGGAACCTGGTTCAGACTAACCACTCTGACGCCACACAACGCTCAGAGCGGTACGGGGAAGGCCAGGCCAGGCCAGGCCGGGGAGGGTGGAAGTCATAACCTGAGGAATGCAATCCCGACACTTTATCTAATAGACTATCAGAGGCCCAGCTAACTGAGCTATGCAGGTGCGCAGCTGGCACGGCGGTTCCCACATCAAACTAACCACCCGCCAAAGTGCAGACGGCTATCAGGCATGGAAAACAGCAACACAGATGGAATCTCCCCACATCAAAGGCATGCGTAGAGAGAAACAAACGTAAGCTTTCGGCAGCGACATCTGAGCAAGGCCATGGAGGCGAAGGGATTGGGGAGGAAGGGTGGGGGTGTGGGGGGCAGAGAAGATGGAGAGAGAGAGAGAGAGAGAGAGAGAGAGAGAGAGAGAGAGAGTATACCTGACAGCTAAAGGATGAACAGGTCCACCTGCCTTCCAAAAATGTATATTCTGTTCGTTTCAATTTTGGTTCTGAATGGAAGACGATACTTATGACCTGACCATGATCCAAACAGTTTTCATTATGACAGTAAGATAAGTGTTGTTCCCTCCTAAAAGTGTATATTCTGTTCGTTTCAATTTTGATTCTGAATGGGAGACAATACTTATTACCTGACCATGATCCAAACAGTCTTCAACATGGCAGCAAAACGAGTGATGTTCAACAGGAGAAACAAAATATTCACCTTCAGTCTGTGACAGGTTTGCCAACAACCCCCAGCAGGTCACAGCGGAGATGCCAGATTTCCCAAGGCCCTGAACGATCAGGAACTCAGTTATTTCTCATACTTCTTTGCTTCAGCTTCATCATCTTCTTGTTACTCCTTGTCCAAGCCACGGCGACGGGCGCAATAGCTGAGTGGTTAAAGCGTTGGACTGTCAATCTGAGGGTCCCGGGTTCGAATCACGGTGACGGCGTCTGGTGGGTGAAGGGTGGAGATTTTTACGATCTCCCAGGTCAACATATGTGCAGACCTGCTAGTGCCTGAACCCCCTTCGCGTGTATATGTAAGCAGAAGATCAAATACGCACGTTAAAGATCCTGTAATCCATGTCAGCGTTCGGTGGGTTATGGAAACAAGAACATACCCAGCATGCACACCCCCGAAAACGGAGTATGGCTGCCTACATGGCGGGGTAAAAAAGGTCATACACGTAAAAGCCCACTCGTGTGCATACGAGTGAACGCAGAAGAAGAAGAAGTCCAAGCCACAGCAAAGGTCATTTCGAGGCTTGGAAAAACAAGACCAAAACTATGCAACTCTCAGAACATCAGCATGTCGACAACTTTATTCAAACAAGTCTGCTAGTTATCGTCCCACTCCCTTGAAGAAAAAGTGGATGGACAAAATGCACGTGATTAAACATGGTTAAAAAAAGGACATGGACAGAAAGAAACCCAAACAAATCAACATAACAATACAAAAGACGAAATATTACTTACACAGAATATCCACTGGACAGAATATACTATTCGTCAACTGTAAAATCACGCCAAGCGTCTGAACGGTATCCGGGGGAAAAAAAAAGTTCAAGTGAGAAAGCGATCAGTGTCGCACATCAGTGAATAGCAGAAAACAATGATTATGGATCACTATTTCTACGCTCTTCAACGGTTATTCGCTAACGACTGGACGGACCTAAGGGGCATTTCCTTTCGTCAGACCCAAGACAAGAAGCTGACCAGATTTAAAGTTCACCAGGGAGCTGTCTGTTTGACAACCACCACCACCACCACAACAGATGGGCATAACGTCAACAGGCAAACAAAAGAAAATAAAAACAGACCTAGCGATACAACCAGTCATGGTTTCCCGCTCCACTATCTCCAACAAAGATCCAGAGTGTAGCGGAAGACTTGTAGACTAGCGGAAGACCTGTAGACTAGCGGGAGACTTGTGGACATCGACGTCCACACGAAGAAGCGATCAAGTTCATGGTTTCCCAGCTCCAGTATCTACAACAAACATCCAGACAGCAGCAGAAGAGTGGAGAAGAGTGACATCAGCGTCCTAATGAAGAAGCAATCAATCAAGACAAGAGAACCTCGAACGGTATATCATGACACCTTGGACTGGGCCGATGAGTCCCGTGAGCTGTATCATGGACCTCCTCGGGTCCGGGGAGGAGGAGGAGGAAGAGAAAGAGGAGGAGGAAGGGGAAGAGGAGGAGGAGGGGGAGGAAGAGGAGGAAGGGGAGGAGGAAGAGGTGTAGGAGGAGGGAGAGGAGGAAGAGGAGGAGGAAGGGGAAGAGGAGGAGGGGGAGGAAGAGGAGGAGGAGGAGGAGGTGTAGGAGGAGGGAGACGAGGAAGAGGAGGAGGAAGGGGAGGAGGAGGAGGAGGAAGAGGAGGAGGAGGGGGAGGAAGAGGAGGAGGGGAGGAAGAGGAGGAGGGGGAGGAAGTGTAGGAGGAGGGAGAGGAGGAAGAGGAGGAGGAAGGGGAGGAGGAGGAGGAGGAGGAGGTGTAGGAGGAGGGAGAGGAGCAAGAGGAGGAGGAAGGGGAGGAGGAGGAGGAGGAGGGGATGGGGCCCGCTGCCAAAGGCAATAGCCGCTCTCTGTAATTGGCAGTCAGTCGCATGGCTGGCAGCTGCAGCAGAGGGACCAAGTGTGATCTCTGCCTTATCATCGGCTTGTGCCTGCCTGCCGGGGGCTGTGCCCATGGGGTTAAAGAGAAGATTAAGAAGGGGAGGGTGGGAGGGTGGGGGGTTTGGGGGGGAGGACGAGATGGAGCGGAAAAAAAAAGGAGGAGAGGGCCAAGAAGAAGAAGAAGAAGAAGAAGGGGAAGAAGAGGAGAAGGAAGGAGAAGGAGGAGGAGGAGGAGAGGGCCAAGAAGAAGAGAAGAAGGAGGAGGAGGAGGAGGGAGGAGGAGAAGGGGGCTTGGGAGAAGAAGAAGAAGAAGAAGAAGAAGGAGGAGGAGGAGTAGAAGGAAAAGGAACAGGGAAGATGGGATGGGGAGGAGAGGGGTGGGGGTCCGTGGGGGGTGGGGGTGGGGGGGGCAGGTGAGGGGGTGGGGGCAAGGAAGCAAGCTAAAAATTTGGAGGAAAGATTAAATGTGTTGGAAAAGTTTTTATTTTATTTTATTTTTTAAAATCAACATGAAACAAAGCGAGGTGGAAGAGGGGGGTCGGGGGATGGGATGGGGGAAAGGGGGAGAGCCACTAGGAGGAAGAGGTGGATGTGGGGGATGGGCCACAGAGATACACATGCATGTACCATATGATAATATATATATATATATATATATATATATATGTCTATGGGATGGACCCGAGTTCACTGCAGACACCAGAACCGAGGAGGAGGACCGATGAAGACGTGTACACAATGCAGACAAAGAGACCGAGGAGGAGGACCGATGAAGACGTGTACACAATGCAGACAAAGAGACCGAGGAGGAGGACCGATGAAGACGTGTACACAATGCAGACAAAGAGACCGAGGAGGAGGAGGACCGATGAAGACGTGTACTCAATGCAGACAAAGAGAGCGAGGAGGAGGACCGATGAAGACGTGTACACAATGCAGACAAAGAGAGCGAGGAGGAGGACCGATGAAGACGTGTACACAATGCAGACAAAGAGAGCGAGGAGGAGGACCGATGAAGACGTGTACACAATGCAGACAAAGAGACCGGCCGAGGAGGAGGACCGATGAAGACGTGTACACAATGCAGACAAAGAGACCGGCCGAGCAGGAGGACCGATGAAGACGTGTACACAATGCAGACAAAGAGACCGAGGAGGAGGACCGATGAAGACGTGTACACAATGCAGACAAAGAGACCGAGGAGGAGGACCGATGAAGACGTGTACACAATGCAGACAAAGAGACCGGCCGAGGAGGAGGACCGATGAAGACGTGTACACAATGCAGACAAAGAGACCGAGGAGGAGGACCGATGAAGACGTGTACACAATGCAGACAAAGAGACCGAGGAGGAGGACCGATGCAGACGTGTACACAATGCAGACAAAGAGACCGGCCGAGCAGGAGGACCGCTGAAGACGTGTACACAATGCAGACAAAGAGACCGAGGAGGAGGACCGATGAAGACGTGTACACAATGCAGACAAAGAGACCGAGGAGGAGGACCGATGAAGACGTGTACACAATGCAGACAAAGAGACCGAGGAGGACCGATGAAGACGTGTACACAATGCAGACAAAGAGACCGGCAGAGGAGGACGACCGATGAAGACGTGTACACAATGCAGACAAAGAGACCGAGGAGGAGGACCGATGAAGACGTGTACACAATGCAGACAAAGAGACCGAGGAGGAGGACCGATGAAGACGTGTACACAATGCAGACAAAGAGATCGAGAAGGAGGACCGATGAAGACGTGTACACAATGCAGACAAAGAGACCGAGGAGGAGGACCGATGAAGACGTGTACACAATGCAGACAAAGAGACCGAGGAGGAGGACCGAAAGAAGACGTGTACACAATGCAGACAAAGAGACCGAGGAGGAGGACCGATGAAGACGTGTACACAATGCAGACAAAGAGACCGAGGAGGAGGACCGATGAAGACGTGTACACAATGCAGACAAAGAGACCGAGGAGGAGGACCGAAAGAAGACGTGTACACAATGCAGACAAAGAGACTGAGGAGGAGGACCGCTGAAGACGTGTACACAATGCAGAAAAAGAGACCGAGGAGGAGGACCGATGAAGACGTGTACACAATGCAGACAAAGAGACCGAGCAGGAGGAGGACCGATGAAGACGTGTACACAATGCAGACAAAGAGACCGAGGAGGAGGACCGATGAAGACGTGTACACAATGCAGACAAAGAGACCGGCCGAGGAGAAGGACCGCTGAAGACGTGTACACAATGCAGACAAAGAGACCGAGGAGGAGGACCGCTGAAGACGTGTACACAATGCAGACAAAGAGAGCGAGGAGGAGGACCGATGAAGACGTGTACACAATGCAGACAAAGAGACCGAGGAGGAGGACCGATGAAGACGTGTACACAATGCAGACAAAGAGACCGAGGAGGAGGACCGAAAGAAGACGTGTACACAATGCAGACAAAGAGACCGAGGAGGAGGACCGATGAAGACGTGTACACAATGCAGACAAAGAGACCGAGGAGGAGGACCGATGAAGACGTGTACACAATGCAGACAAAGAGACCGAGGAGGAGGACCGAAAGAAGACGTGTACACAATGCAGACAAAGAGACTGAGGAGGAGGACCGCTGAAGACGTGTACACAATGCAGACAAAGAGACCGAGGAGGAGGACCGATGAAGACGTGTACACAATGCAGACAAAGAGACCGAGCAGGAGGAGGACCGATGAAGACGTGTACACAATGCAGACAAAGAGACCGAGGAGGAGGACCGATGAAGACGTGTACACAATGCAGACAAAGAGACCGGCCGAGGAGAAGGACCGCTGAAGACGTGTACACAATGCAGACAAAGAGACCGAGGAGGAGGACCGCTGAAGACGTGTACACAATGCAGACAAAGAGACCGAGGAGGAGGACCGATGAAGACGTGTACACAATGCAGACAAAGAGACCGAGGAGGAGGACCGCTGAAGACGTGTACACAATGCAGACAAAGAGACCGAGGAGGAGGACCGATGAAGACGTTTACACAATGCAGACAAAGAGACCGGCCGAGGAGGAGGACCGCTGAAGACGTGTACACAATGCAGACAAAGAGACCGAGGAGGAGGACCGATGAAGACGTGTACACAATGCAGACAAAGAGACCGGCCGAGGAGGAGGACCGATGAAGACGTGTACACAATGCAGACAAAGAGACCGGCCGAGGAGGAGGACCGATGAAGACGTGTACACAATGCAGACAAAGAGACCGGCCGAGGAGGAGGACCGATGAAGACGTGTACACAATGCAGACAAAGAGACCGAGCAGGAGGACCGATGAAGACGTGTACACAACGCAGACAAAGAGACCGAGGAGGAGGACCGATGAAGACGTGTACACAATGCAGACAAAGAGACAGAGGAGGAGGACCGATGAAGACGTGTACACAATGCAGACAAAGAGACCGAGGAGGAGGACCGATGAAGACGTGTACACAATGCAGACAAAGAGACCGAGGAGGAGGACCGATGAAGACGTGTACACAATGCAGACAAAGAGACCGAGGAGGAGGACCGATGAAGACGTGTACACAATGCAGACAAAGAGACCGGCCGAGGAGGAGGACCGATGAAGACGTGTACACAATGCAGACAAAGAGACCGGCCGAGGAGGAGGACCGCTGAAGACGTGTACACAATGCAGACAAAGAGACCGAGAACGGGAGAAGAGGAAGGAAGCTGGAGAACAAAGGAAAAGAGAATTAACAACAACAACAACAACAACAACATACACAGGGAAAAAAAGAATGATGAGAAAGTGTGAAATTAGGAATAGGTGGGTGAGCTCAAGATGTATCCAGGAAGCCATGATTCAAAAGAAGAGGAGGAGAAGGAAGACCAAAGAGGAGAAGAAGAAGAAGAAGAAGAAGAAGAAGAAGAAGCAGGGAGGGGAGGGGGGGGGGAGGGGAGAAGGAGGAGGGAGGAGTGACGCGGGGGAGTGGGGTGGGGGGTGGGGGGAGGGTGGTGCATGACGATCAGAGAACACTGTGTTTTTGTACCCCCCGAGAGCTGAAACTAGGAAACAAGGAAAGGTGTGTGTACGTGTGTGTGTGTGTGTGTGTGTGTGTGTGTGTGTGTGTGTGTGTGTGTGTGTGTGTGTGTGTGTGCATGACTATGTGGTTGTTTTTCCCCATTGAGACACGAAAGAGCGTGAAGGGAAACAGAGGAGAGAGGCGGGTGGAAGATGAGGAGAAGAAGAAGAAGAAAAAGAAAAGAAAGAAAGGAAGAAAGAAAGAAAGAAAGAAAGAAAATGAGAGTGATGATGATTATTTTACAGTGGTTAAAAAGTAAAAAGTGGTAAAAGATAGCAGAATGAGAGAGAGAGAGAGAGAGAGAGAGAGAGAGCGCACACAGACAGACGCGATCTACCGCCACCCTCTTCCTCATTCTTACACCCCCATCCCCCATCCTCCCTCACCCACCCTCTAATCACCATCCGCTGCCACCCTTTAACTCCTTACCTCCCCCCTCGCACTCCCCCCCACCCCCCACCCTACCCTACCTTCCCCTCTACTCCCCCCACCCCACCCCAACCCACCAACCCCCCCAAGACAAGCAAACAGGCAGGTGAAATAAATAAGCTCCCCTCCCCCCACCCCACAAAAAACCCAGCCCCCCTCCGCGCACGCTTGAGACTCCAGTCGGTCGACCTTGAAACTCACCTGTTGAGCTGTTTTCGTGACCCAGGGCTGCTGGAACGACCTTGACCAAAACCTCGCACACTTCCCACCACCATCATTCCATCCCGGTTCCCCCCGCAGACCTGTGTCCCTAGCGGCAGATCGGTTCCCTAACTGAGAGATGTGTGACGTGAGGGGCAGAAAGACAACAAACGGCCGAGAACAGTCTACGAGTTTCGCTGTTATGTTTTGAAGCACTGAAAATACCCCCCGAAAACGGAGTATGGCTGCCTACATGGCGGGGTAAAAACGGTCATACACGTAAAAGCCCACTCGTGTGCATCACGAGTGAACGTGGGAGTTGCAGCCCACAACGAAGAAGAAGAAGAAGACAAGACAAGACAAGACAAGACAAGACAAAATCTTTATTAACGAGGGTAATAGATAAGCAAGTGACATGCTTTTTTACATCCAGCCCTCGCCCTAAAGAGGGAATAAAGCTAAAAAAGCGAAAATGAGAAAAGCGAAAAGAAGAAGAAGAAGAAGAAGAAGAAGAAGAAGAACTGAAAAAACAAAAAAACAACAACAAACAAACAAACAAACAAAAAACAACCACCAAAAACAAAACAACAACCAACAACAACAAAAAAACACAAAACAAAAATAAAACCGTGTGACATGTGTAATACAGGTCACATTTATTTATTTATTTTTTTCCCCCATTGTTTTAGCTCTGCTGAAAATTTACAATTTTACACACAACTTCGATCATGTACTGATACGATCAGTCTTCAGTCAGAGTTCAATACCTTGAGACTGTCTATAGGTATGCCGAGTACGATATGCATTGATTGTTGTTCGTTTGGTTTATTCTTTTTTTTTTTTTAACGCAGTCGTGTATCCATTTATTAAATTCTAAATTACGCAATGAAATGTTTTTGTTTTGGACTGTGCTTATATTGTTTGTTCATGTATTAGTTTTAGATATATCATGGAGCTTATTATGGTTGATATCATTTGCTATGAAAGTTTGAAATGGAAGAAATGGAAAGAAGTTGAGAAAAAAAAGAATTAAAAAAAGGCAGACAAAGTAAATGAAGACGATGGCCAACAGGGTTTTTTTTTTTTTTCGCTGACATTAAAATACACAGTAGGACGTTTATACCGTTTATTACAGTTACGGACATTACAGAGCTGCCATACGCTTCAGGGAATCAGTCCGTGTGTGCACAGCACATCTTGTGAAAGAATTGTCAGCCAAAGATTGCCACTTCTAAAAGTAAAAGCGTGAAGATAGCACTGGCCTACTTTTGTGTGTGTGTGTGTGTGTGTGTGTGTGTGTGCTCTCTGACTTCCAGTTTAAACGAATGTGCAGCACAAATCGCAATTTCATGTCGTTTTTACCGAGGCATTCTCAGTATGATATCATATTTATGCCCTCTCCCTCATCTCTCTCTCTCTGGCTCGCTTTGCCTTCATTGTTTTGGACAAACTCACCCGGTTTCCGGAGGCAATGCATGCTGGGCATCACAGTGTTTCCACCACCCATTTCCATCGGATTTCAGAAGCGACAATGGCCGACGGGATCAGCATCCCAGTAGAGACAGCGAAGGGAGGGGTGGGGGTTGGGGTTGGGGTGGGGGGGGGGGGGGGGGGAAGTGGAGGTGGGAGAAAAGGATTGATCTTGCGCTACACTGGCACCATCAGAACAACACAGGTGGACAGAAAGGAAGCCAAGTTTTGGAAACATGGGTGAGTTGTATGAGCGAACTTTGCAGCACTAAGAATGTTTCTAACTCCACGGTAAATTCAATATATACATAGGAACGTTCTTAACTCTAAGCAAACTTAGCGCTGCAAAGATCGTCTAATGCAACCCGGACCAGGAGCCAGTTGCATTGCTTGGTTCTAACTTTCTTTTCTTCTTCTTCTATTTATATAGCACTGAATCTTGTGCAAAAACAAATCAAAGCGCTTTCGTACCAGTCATTCACACGCATGCATAACTCTAAAACTTTTGACAGTTACACGTGACTAAATGCCTTCGTTGACCGAACTACGCCATTGGTCAGTTCCACACTACACACAGTTAGTAGCGGGTTACGACCATACTAGGCTCTTCCGTCCGAGCAATGCAATTGGCTCCAGATCTTCAAGTTAGGCTAAAGAGTGATTACCCATCTAAAGTGTGAAGAATTGCTTTTATAAGCGTTTCTTAGATTGATGGCCGCTAGCCTTGTGTGCATTTGGTGCTGTTTGAATTGTGGGCCTGCCAGATGGAAACACTTTTGTGCTCACAACACTGAGTGAATGTCAATGCCAACAGCTGCCGCTTGGGAACACTACAAGCATCTGACCCTTTCGGAAAACTCTTACGTGCTTTTGAGCAAAGACATATGAGACACTTCCTAAGTGAAACAGCAAAATTTAAAAGATGAGCAGTTTCATTTGCTTTGTTAAAAACAAATATACGACACAAACTTAATTGTCGAAACATTAATACACCTCTGACGCCAAAAGGAAATAGCGACACGAAAAATTGTGGGTAACGCGCATCAGTTAGGCATTGTTAGAACTAGAGTCACGTGCAGATACGTGCGGGAAGTTGTAACGGTCACTTTTCGTCAGGACACCGCATTCCTTTGGATGTGGAAACGTTACGAGTAGCTGGATAACAAATCTGAAGTCAAAAGGTAAAGGCACCCTACTTCGATCACGGCACGGGGGCTGGCTGTCTACCATGACAATTAAGACATGCAGGTGCAGCAGGCGCTACTCTCCCAGAGACTTATCAGCCCAAGGGGTCGCCCCATTGCAACATCCGACTGGCTCCCAGCTGCAGATTAACGACAGATTAACTTGGCGAGCGATGCTGCTATCATGGTAATTGCCCCCCCTGCCCCCGACCCCCCCTCCACCTCTCCCTCCCCTCCGCTCAAAGACTGCCTGCAGGGTTTGTTGCCTGTGGAGGGCGCTGATTTGCAGGGCTGTTACGGCTCGTGGCGCCTTGCAACCAGCGGTGTGCGTTTCACCCTTCTGGCCGCCAACTCTGTGAAGAGATTGCCGGTTGCCTACCGTTATGATCACCGCTGTAGAAGTTACCACCCGTACCCCCTTTTTGTTTAGTTTTTTTGTTTTGTTCTGCTGCGTTTAGATAGAAATAATTGCCGGTCGCGCACCATGATCACCGCTAAAGGGCTTTCCACCCGTCCCCCCACCCCCTTTTTTTTGTTTGGTTGTGTGTTTTGTTGTTCTGCTGTGTTTGTCTTTTTTTTCTTCTTGTCACTGTGAAAGGGCTTTCTGCCTATGGCGGTGTGGAGGGTGGTGGTGGTGGAGGTGGTGGTGGTGGTGGTTGTTGAATGGATGATGGATGGAGATGATTTGTAAAGCTATAGTTCTCTTTGTTCGGTTTCTTCTTTCTTTCTTTCTTTTAATTTTCCTTTTTTCTTTTTCTTCTATGGTTACTTTGTAATTTAATTGCCGACACCGTGTTTCACCTGTTCTCTCTGAGTTAGGCATATGCTTCGACAAACTTGTATACATTTGTGTGCACAATTGCAGTGCGCTGTGGGTGTGCGTTTATTTATTTATCTTATTTATTAAGAAATCTTGCTACAGAGCATACCCTCTCTCTCCCTCTCTCTGTGACCAAAATAGACTCTGAGAGAGAGAGAGAGAGAGAGAGAGAGAGAGCCTGCAGTATGTCGACAAAGTACATGACCTCAAGTACATGCTCTCTCTCTCTCTCTCTCTCTGTGTGTGTGTGTGTGTGTGTGTGTGTTCAGGCGCGGCGCCTGTCGGCTGAAGAAAAGCACGTGCTGTTATTATCAGGCGATTTAAGCGTTATGGTGTGCGGCCATCACGAGTGACTGGAGTGAAGACGTTGTCAGCGTCCATGACACTGTTCTGTTGGTGTTGGCAAGGTGGAATGCAGGGCAGGGGGGGAAGGGGCAGGGGGGGAAGGGGGGGGGAGGGAGCCATTCTTTGCGTGACACTAATGAGACTGACGCCTCGTCAACATCGTTGACTGAACATGGAGGGCTGCCATGGACACCAGGACACCGGGGGTAGGGGGGTGGTGGGAGAGGGAGGGGGGAAGGGGGCGAGGGGAGATGGGAGGGAGCAGAAGGGGGGGGGGGGGGGGGTTGAATTGTGCGTCCATTCACTTGTATATAACAGGTCTGCGCATCTATCCGCGGTCGCGGCGCGTTCTTGCGGAACACACAGACATACACACAGACACAGAGACACAGACACAGAGACACACACACACAGATACATACGCACACACGTGAAATCACGTATGAAAGTACGTCAACAACAACAACAACAAAACAACAACTATAAATGTTCTTGTAACTGGTAGAATGAAAAACCAAACCAAACAATAAAGATTTAATGCCCATTAACACGACTTACTTGTCGTATCATACTGACTATTTTTGTGGAATCAGTTGAGTTCACAGATCATATTTGGAACAGTCCACACTCTTGTGTCTGTCGTCACAGCCTGAACATGTTTCAAAGATAAATGTACCACGCCGTGTTGGAAAATTGTTAACTTGGAGCAGATCAGCAGAACACGACCGTAGAATTTCCTTGTACGATTTATGCTGCTTTCTTTTGGTGAAGGACAGTACACTTCACTCAGCTGTAAACAGTGCTTGCCAAAGATTACAGGCTTTTCCATTAGAAGGTGGAGACGTCAGAACGACCAGATATAAGGCGATATAGCACTGCCCATGGAAATAATATAGTGTTCTCAGAGGTGTTGGTTTTCTTCAAGACGGCCGGATCAATAATAATAATAATAATCATTCATGACTTTTCTATGGCGCGATATCCAGTACTAATGCTGCTCAAAGCGCCTTACATCATCGAGCCAGATATAAACATAACATAAAACATTACAACAGCTCAATCCAATGCGTTCACAGAATGAATTAAAAAAAAAAAGCATGATCCACCAAACAATAAAAGTATCAAGTAAATAATGCTTAGATTAAAAAGAAATGCATTCCTTAAAAACACACATTTTTAGACACACACATACATGCGCGCGCACACTCACACTCGCACACACAACACGGACACACACAGTGCGCATGCGCGCCACCAGACACCTTAAATATATCAACTGCACTACTTAAACAGGATTACGTGGGTATAAATAGTTATAGCATGAACTCCATGTGGCGAATAGACTTTGGACTATCCATCGTGCTGAGTACAGAAATGTTTGCGGAAAAGGTGCGTTTTCAGATCTGACTTGAGGGTCTGGAGATCAGGAGCATTTCTGAGGGACGATGGCAAAGAATTCCAAATTTGGGGTACTTGAGCCATAAAAGACCTTTTCCCTGCACATTTTAAATTAGTTGTTGGGACTTTAAGTGACAGATCGCCCTGGGCAAGGTTGCGTGAGGCGATCCTTGCAGCGCTAAGTTTGCTTAGAGTTAATATTGTTCCCAGGTACGTGGACTTCACCGTGGAGGTGGGAACATTCTTATCTATAAGCAAATTTCGCGCTGCTAAGGTCACTCATGCAAACCACCCTTGGGAAAAGAGTTATGTTACGTTATGAAAGTGGACACTACTGTTTTGGATGAACATTTCAACTTCCTTCAAACCACAGATTGTTGTGGGCTGAGCTGGTGCTGGACGAATGGAAGAGTTCTTTTCGGTTAGGAATGGAAAAATTCTTTTCAGTTTTGTGGACAGCGAAGGAGAGCGGCAAGTAGAGTTGATTGGAGGGGTGGGGGGACGCGGGGGGTCGGGGGTAGGGGGGTTGGGGCGGGGTGTGTGTGTGAAGCAAAGCTCGGAATAGGAATGAGACTGATAACAAGAGAGAGAACTGGGAAAAGAGCTATGGGATCAGTTCAAAGCATACAATACTTGGAGTGGAACGAAGAGGAAAAACAGACAAATTAATCGGAGAAGGAGAGAAGACGCCAAGAGAGTGAATTTAACAGACGTGGAATTCTTACGTGACCAACATCCCAGAGAAGACTCATTTAGGGATTTTTAAAATATTTTTTATTTTTTGGAGAGGTGGGGTGGGTGGGTGAGGGGTGGTGTGGTGAGGTGAGGGGGGGGGGGTGGCAGAAAGGGAAGTCAGTGACACCAAAAGAGAAGGTGACAGACGGAGAACAACAACAACAAAAAATGTATTGTCTGACATGTGGGAATGGTACCTCCATCTTCGCCGGCACGTACTCCCCGCGCACATTGTGAAAGGTCACTGTGTAACAATCCCTGTGTTGCAACAGATGGGGCACGCTGCAACCCCCACCCCCCCCTCTCTCTCTCTCTCACTATATCTTTGTAATTTATAAACAATCGCGCGTGCGAGCGTATGTGTGTGTGTGTGTGTGTGTGTGTGTGCGGGGGAAAGGGGGAGGATAGTGGGGGGGAGAGAAGAGGGGAAGAGAAAGGTAAGTGGCCAGAAATATCTCTTGATTGCCGCCTTGAGTGATGGACTCAGTGAGGAGTGCTAGTACTGTCATTGTCGTTGTTGTTATTATTTACTGACTTACCTTGCGGGACGGAGGAACCGAGGACAAACAAACCAGTCTGTCGGACGGACGGACGGAGAATCATCGCCCCGCGAGGGACACACAATACTAATGCTGGAGCGGGGAGAACAGACCGGGGAGTTTGTCTCACGTGGCCTGTTTGTTGTGCGTTTCTGCGAATGAAAGTGCCTGTGCTTAAAGTGCATCAGTCTGAACAGCCACGTGGAGCAGCCTGCCAACTGCCAACAGCCGTGCACAGCTCTTCCTCCCCCCTCCCTCCGCATTCCCCCACCCTCCCCCTGTCTACTCTCCAGCCCCTTGCTGAGTCAGGTGGAGCTGGATCGTTTGGTCGGGGCTATCAACGGGTATGGGAAAGTCAAATGTGGTTCTCGAAAGGACGTTGTTCCAAGGCGGGCAAGGACAGTGATGATATAGACACTAAAATACAAAAATTAATGTATTCACGGATCATTATTATCATCATTATCTAATACGATGGCCGTTTTACTTTGACACTGTTTACCCGCTGATCCTTAACGTGTGTGTGTGTGTGTGTGTGTGTGTGTGTGTGTGTGTGTGTGTGTGTGTGTGTGTGTGTACACATAAGTGCATAGAGCTTCAAGGATATGCGCGACAGCAAGATGTCTTAATAAATAACTGAGTAAGTGTGTGCATGTTAACTTGAGCTGATTTCCAATTAAGCGTACCTGTCGTTGGCCGTTGGCCAGTTAACAAGCCAGTTAAATGTTTTTGAAATTGTTCACATGGGATACCTACCCCCTTGTATGTTAATCAAGTTCTTCACGCACAAACCACTGTTAAACTTTTCCTGTGTCCTTGACTGAGAAAACTGAATTAACGGTTAACATCAGAGAAAGAAAGAAAAACAGATTGATAGAGATTGTCAGGGGGGAAGGGAGAGAGAGAGAGATAGGTTTGGGAGTGGGGGTAAGAGAGAGACAGAGAGGGAGAGAGTGGCAGAGAGAGAGAGAGAGAGAGAGAGAGAGAGAGAGAGACAGCGACAGAGAGAGAGAGAGAGACAGACACACAGAGAGAGAGAGAGAGAGAGAGAGAGAGAGAGAGAGAGAGATTCAACCTGCAAAGTGTGCCAACTCGTCTACGAGCGGATATTACTTGCCTCTGTTGTGTAATGCTTGGAGCGGCGCTGACCGCATTTCATGTGTCAGTGGAACGGGGCACGGAAAGAGAGAGAGAGAGAGAGAGAGAGAGAGAGGAAGAGGGGAAGTCAAAAAAGAGTACCTGCTGGGTCTTGTACAATGGCAATTGACTGTCCTTCAAGGGGAGCAATCAAACCTGTACTCTACAGCATTTATACAACACCACTCTGCAATACAATACAATACAATACGAATCCTTATTCTATTATACCGCAGCACACTTGGTAATGCCCTGTTCTAGCATCCTACATTATTGCACCGATTGGTTACATTTCCATGGTTTGTGGGACAAAAACCGGAAAAAACCAAGCCGGGTGGTGGCGCGTTAGGTCAGTGACTGAATCCGCAACAAACTTCAATACAGTAACGTACAAAACTTGTGAGAGTCGAAATCCACTGAAAATGGGTTACAACATCAAGTAATGGTAAATATTCGTTTCATACATACACCAACAATTGCCGTTAAAACGGAATGGATGCGATAACTGCGGATGCAAACACTTTGAACAGAATAGCCATTTCCTTGCATTTCCAGTCAGCCTCGGAAGTGAAACAAAAAGATTATTATATATATATATATATATATATATATATATATATATATATATATATATATATATTTGTTTTTGTTTTGGATTATCTGTTTATTCATTATTTTTTTTAATTCTGTTTATATTCTTTTTCTCCCCCCCCCCTTTTTTTTTCTCAAGGCCTGACTTAAGCGCGTTGGGTCAGGCTGCTGGTCAGGCATCTGCCTTAGCAGATGTGGTGTAGCGTATATGGACTTGTCCGAACACAGTGACGCCTCCTTGAGCTACTGATACTGATACTGATGTTGATACCTCGGAAGACTTGCAGTCCGGGGCCACCATGTACTGACTTGAGGTGTGAAGATGACAGGATGGAAAGTGAACCGATCAGGTCTTCCATTGCGGTCCGGCTGTCAAAAACAGGTCCTCTCGCTTCTTTGATGGCTGTATCATTTGCATGAAGACTCAGACTAATATCCTCGATAATGTGCGCGCGCGTGCATATGTACGCTTGTCTGCCTCTGTGTCAGTACGCGCGCTTAGGTATGTAGGGCGCGAAAACGAACTTGCATGAGAGTGTGGTTGCGTTCGTTTTCAGTTTGTGCACACGTGTGCCTCCACACGTGTTACTGTGAGGACGTGCATATGTTTGCGTCATGTGTGTGTGTGTGTGTGTGTGTGTCTGTGTGTGTGCGCGCGCGTGTGTGTGCTTTCGGCATGTTTCAATGTGTATGTGCGCGCGCTGCGGCGACTGAGCGTGCGTACGTGCGTTCGTACACGTGTTTCTAAGCACAGAGTGTGCAGTTCACTCCCACGCTTTCGTGAGGAATGCCGAGTGTTTGTCATTGGAGCCACTGCAGGCCATTGTGGTAGAAGAGGGGGGAGGGGAGTGAAGAAAAAGAGGGGGCGTGGTGGGGGGCGGGGGGGGGGGGGTGAAGAGAAAGAGGGGGCACGGGGGCGGGGGGGAGTGAAGAGAAAGGGGGTGGGGTTAGGGGGACGAAGTGGGAAGGGGTGGGGGTGGGGGTGGGTGGGTGGGGGGCGGAGTGGGGGTGAGGAGAAACAGATGGAGGGGTGTCAGATTGGTGGGAAAGAATCTGTTTTTACGATAGTGTTTGGGGGCTCAGGTCCTATCCAGTGTTACGCTTCACTATGTTGCCCCCCCCCCCGCACCCCCCCCCCCCCCCGCACCTTCCCCGCCCCCATTCCCCTGTTCCCGTCTTCTACCTTTCTCAAGTTTTACCGATATGTGACCGGCTGCGACCTGTCGTGGTGGGAGTGGGGTGGGGGGGGAGGTGATTGGAGGGAAGGAAGGAGATAGAGGGCAATGGGGGTAGGGGGGGGGGAGATGTTGGGGGGTAGGGGTAGGTGTGTGTGTGTGGGGGGGGGGGGGGGCAAGAGGACGGGGAGGGAGAGAGGATCGGGGAGGGAGAGAGGATGAGGGAGTAGGAGGGGAGTTAGGGAGATGGAAGGAGAATGGAAGGGAAAAAAGAGAAACAAGAGAGAGAGAGAGAGAGAGGGGGGAGGGAACAACGTCCGGGTAATGATGACACGCTCAGAGAATATGCCGCCAGTCGTTTTTTTTACTTCAGTGACGATTACAACTTTCCCACTGAACAAAAACCACTTTTGTCCACGGCGGCGGGAAACAAAAACTAGCTTTAAATTTTTTTTTTTTTTTTTTTTTTTTTTTGTCGGTAAAACTGGCAGCTACCGAAATAGGGGCGTGATTCATAACTGCAAGTCCGCCCGTACTTTATTGCCGGATGCACGGGGGGGTGGGGGGCTGGGGGTGGGGGTGGGGGGGTCGGGGCGTGAGGGTGTGGGAGTGTAGGGGTGGGGGCGTTGAGGTGGGCTCTGTGTTTGTAGAAGTGAATTATCACCAGGGGAAGTAATGACACTTCCGGCAGCAGGTGCCCGTAGTAGTGGCTGTTCGCGGCGCGCGCCCCACCAGGAACGCGGAAGAAGCACGTGGCGGGTCAGCAAGGTGGACTGAGCCAGCAGCGACTGTGTCATTGTCTTCTTGGCTGTTATAATTAGTGTGGAAAGGGTGCACTGTCAACTTGGCTACACACAGCGGGTCTTCTATTCGGACTTGGACGGAAGCAAACCATTTCCCCCACCGGGGGTCAAAACGTGCTCCGACGGGGAACTGAACACGCGCTCGCTCGCTCCACCCCGGCGCCAGCGCGCAGACCTTAAAAATAATGCGTGGTGACGTGACATCAGCATTGCTGCACCCAGGAGACAAAGATGTTTTATTTTATTTTATTTTTTGCTCCAGTGGGTTCTCCAATTAAGGTCTAGTAACTCACCGATGTATTCGCGCGACTGATTGTGTCAGGGAATTTCCGTACTGGCTTCTTTTTAGTTTGTACAGGTGCGTTAAAAAAAAAGAAAAAAAAAGAAAAAGAAAAAAAAGCCATCTTTCATTTTCTGTGTATGACAAAGCAATGGCTCATCCTTTCTCTGCCCCCCCCCCCCCCCCCCACCCCGCCCTCCTTGCGCATATATGCACATGTACACAGGCACTAATGCGTTATCAAATGCGTAGAATCTCACAGAGAGAGAGAGAGAGAGAGAGAGAAGAAGAAGAAGCAAAATACACAAAGTGTTTTCTATCAAAATGCATAAAAAAACATTATCTGTTATTCAAATAAGAACCTATAGTAAGCTTTCTTAAAAGAAGATAAACTACTTTCAGGGATATCATGCCATGACTTTCTACCCGAATAGGAAAGTGATGACATCTCTCTCTCTCTCTGTCTCCCTCTCTCTCTCTCTCTCTCTCTCTCTCTCTCTCTCTCTATATATATATATATATATCAGGTCTTGGGCGAGGGGTGTATATATATAATTTTCCCTTGAATGTTCCTCACTGTGCATTTCGCACAAAGATATTTTTCATTATTTTTACTACATGAAGACACCTATATTGAAGCGACATCTTATATTAGGAATGTTAAGTTCCTTGTTGTCACTGATTTGTAGAGATGAGAGAGAGAGAGAGAGAGAGAGAGAGAGAGAGAGAGAGAGAGTATTGTGGTTTTTAATAGTAATGAAAGTACATTATTGCTTTTCGTTTCCCACTGCCATACATCCAAATAACAAAGCGAAACAAAAAAACAACGTTTAAAGATATTGATGCTCGAATGCACAAGTCCATAGCAGAGTTATTCTTGTTTTGACAGAATAAAAATGCCATCTGTACGTTGTTGTGAATCCTGAATAAGCTACACAGAATATACGGACAATACAGAACAAAAACATAGTTGCCTCGGTGGTTTTTGGATTAACTCTCTCCATACGAACGGCGAAAGAGACGACGTTAACAGCGTTTCACCCCAATTACCATCATCAAAATATTGCAAGCGGAACGCTCTTATACTGAAGACGTGAATGTTGACAAAGAATACCACAATTCTGACGACGGAAGCTAAAGGTTGGGTCATTCAGACACCCACTGGACATCCGAGGGGTCTGTGTAGAGGAGAAGAGAGGACTGGCCGTACTGAGTGAGTTATAAGACTATGCCAGTCTTGATTTAAAAAAGCTAATTCGTGTTTGCACATTTCTTCTGTCATGTGTTGCTGTGTGTACATGCCACATGTTCGGTAAGGGGACAAACCCGGCGCTTCCTTTTTTGAAGAAGTGTCTGGGTTTGTTCCAGTGTACCTTTTATTTACCTGTGCGACGGCTGAATCGGTAGTATTAGCAGCAATGACTTGTAAGTTGTGTACCTTGTGAATGGAGAGAGTTACCACTCTTTACTATTTGTTAATCATTTGTTCTCCTGGCCTCATTGTTTATTCATTTCAACTGATTGATATGTATTTTTAATCTGTTTTGTGTACACACATATGTATGTACTTACATTTAAGCAACAGCATCCATAATTTACAGCATATTTGTGATTCGCCTTTTCTAATGGGGGTGTGTGGTTCTACTTGAATTAAGTATCATCAGCTGACATGTTCCAGATTCAGTTCGTGTTCGGTCGCAAAGAACAAAATCAGTAGTCGCAGGAGCTGCATAGGTCTGAGTCGTTGTTATCGCAATAATAGCAGAAGTATCAGCAGCAGCACCGACAACAACAGTAGTAGTTGTAGAAGTAGCAGCACATTAGTAGTTGTAATAGTAGCATCAGTAGTTAAAAAAAAAAAAAAAAAAAATGACGATGTGCTGCCACCGCTAATGATACGATGATGACTGTAACAATTATGATGATGATGGTGGTGGTGTTAAGGAGAAGAACAAATAAAGGGGAATAAAATAAGAAGAAGAAAAAAAGAAACCGATAACCAACATAATTATGTGCAGTGAGTAAAGACTCTCTCTTCCCGTGTCTGTTGCAGTGAGTAAAGACTCTCTCTTCCCGTGTCTGTGCAGTGAGTAAAGACTCTCTCTTCCCGTGTCTGTGCAGTGAGTAAAGACTCTCTCTTCCCGTGTCTGTGCAGTGAGTAAAGACTCTCTCTTCCCGTGTCTGTTGCAGTGAGTAAAGACTCTCTCTTCCCGTGTCTGTTGCAGTGAGTAAAGACTCTCTCTTCCCGTGTCTGTTGCAGCGAGTAAAGACTCTCTTCCCGTGTCTGTGCAGTGAGTAAAGACTCTCTCTTCCCGTGTTTGTGCAGTGAGTAAAGACTCTCTCTTCCCGTGTCTGTGCAGTGAGTAAAGACTCTCTCTTCCCGTGTCTGTGCAGTGAGTAAAGACTCTCTCTTCCCGTGTCTGTGCAGTGAGTAAAGACTCTCTCTTCCCGTGTCTGTGCAGTGAGTAAAGACTATCTCTTCCCGTGTCTGTTGCAGTGAGTAAAGACTCTCTCTTCCCGTGTCTGTGCAGTGAGTAAAGACTCTCTCTTCCCGTGTCTGTTGCAGCGAGTAAAGACTCTCTTCCCGTGTCTGTGCAGTGAGTAAAGACTCTCTCTTCCCGTGTTTGTGCAGTGAGTAAAGACTCTCTCTTCCCGTGTCTGTGCAGTGAGTAAAGACTCTCTCTTCCCGTGTCTGTGCAGTGAGTAAAGACTCTCTCTTCCCGTGTCTGTGCAGTGAGTAAAGACTCTCTCTTCCCGTGTCTGTGCAGTGAGTAAAGACTATCTCTTCCCGTGTCTGTTGCAGTGAGTAAAGACTCTCTCTTCCCGTGTCTGTGCAGTGAGTAAAGACTCTCTCTTCCCGTGTCTGTGCAGTGAGTAAACACTCTCTCTTCCCGTGTCTGTGCAGTGAGTAAAGACTCTCTCTTCCCGTGTCTGTGCAGTGAGTAAAGACTCTCTCTTTCCGTGTCTGTTGCAGTGAGTAAAGACTCTCTCTTCCCGTGTCTGTTGCAGTGAGTAAAGACTCTCTCTTCCCGTGTCTGTTGCAGTGAGTAAAGACTCTCTCTTCCCGTGTCTGTGCAGTGAGTAAAGACTCTCTCTTCCCGTGTCTGTTGCAGTGATTAAAGACTCTCTCTTCCCGTGTCTGTGCAGTGAGTAAAGACTCTCTCTTCCCGTGTCTGTGCAGTGAGTAAAGACTCTCTCTTCCCGTGTCTGCGCAGTGAGTAAAGACTCTCTCTTCCCGTGTCTGTGCAGTGAGTAAAGACTCTCTCTTCCCGTGTCTGTTGCAGTGAGTAAAGACTCTCTCTTCCCGTGTCTGTGCAGTGAGTAAAGACTCTCTCCTCCCGTGCCTTTGCAGTGAGTAAAGACTCTCTCTTCCCGTGTCTGTGCAGTGAGTAAAGACTCTCTCTTCCCGTGTCTGTTGCAGTGAGTAAAGACTCTCTCTTCCCGTGTCTGTTGCAGTGAGTAAAGACTCTCTCTTCCCGTGTCTGTGCAGTGAGTAAAGACTCTCTCTTCCCGTGTCTGTGCAGTGAGTAAAGACTCTCTCTTCCTGTGTCTGTGCAGTGAGTAAAGACTCTCTCTTCCCGTGTCTGTGCAGTGAGTAAAGACTCTCTCTTCCCGTGTCTGTGCAGTGAGTAAAGACTCTCTCTTCCCGTGTCTGTGCAGTGAGTAAAGACTCTCTCTTCCCGTGTCTGTTGCAGTGATTAAAGACTCTCTCTTCCCGTGTCTGTGCAGTGAGTAAAGACTCTCTCTTCCCGTGTCTGTGCAGTGAGTAAAGACTCTCTCTTCCCGTGTCTGCGCAGTGAGTAAAGACTCTCTCTTCCCGTGTCTGTGCAGTGAGTAAAGACTCTCTCTTCCCGTGTCTGTTGCAGTGAGTAAAGACTCTCTCTTCCCGTGTCTGTGCAGTGAGTAAAGACTCTCTCCTCCCGTGCCTTTGCAGTGAGTAAAGACTCTCTCTTCCCGTGTCTGTGCAGTGAGTAAAGACTCTCTCTTCCCGTGTCTGTTGCAGTGAGTAAAGACTCTCTCTTCCCGTGTCTGTTGCAGTGAGTAAAGACTCTCTCTTCCCGTGTCTGTGCAGTGAGTAAAGACTCTCTCTTCCCGTGTCTGTGCAGTGAGTAAAGACTCTCTCTTCCCGTGTCTGTGCAGTGAGTAAAGACTATCTCTTCCCGTGTCTGTTGCAGTGAGTAAAGACTCTCTCTTCCCGTGTCTGTGCAGTGAGTAAAGACTCTCTCTTCCCGTGTCTGTTGCAGCGAGTAAAGACTCTCTTCCCGTGTCTGTGCAGTGAGTAAAGACTCTCTCTTCCCGTGTTTGTGCAGTGAGTAAAGACTCTCTCTTCCCGTGTCTGTGCAGTGAGTAAAGACTCTCTCTTCCCGTGTCTGTGCAGTGAGTAAAGACTCTCTCTTCCCGTGTCTGTGCAGTGAGTAAAGACTCTCTCTTCCCGTGTCTGTGCAGTGAGTAAAGACTATCTCTTCCCGTGTCTGTTGCAGTGAGTAAAGACTCTCTCTTCCCGTGTCTGTGCAGTGAGTAAAGACTCTCTCTTCCCGTGTCTGTGCAGTGAGTAAAGACTCTCTCTTCCCGTGTCTGTGCAGTGAGTAAACACTCTCTCTTCCCGTGTCTGTGCAGTGAGTAAAGACTCTCTCTTCCCGTGTCTGTGCAGTGAGTAAAGACTCTCTCTTCCCGTGTCTGTTGCAGTGAGTAAAGACTCTCTTCCCGTGTCTGTTGCAGTGAGTAAAGACTCTCTCTTCCCGTGTCTGTTGCAGTGAGTAAAGACTCTCTCTTCCCGTGTCTGTGCAGTGAGTAAAGACTCTCTCTTCCCGTGTCTGTTGCAGTGATTAAAGACTCTCTCTTCCCGTGTCTGTGCAGTGAGTAAAGACTCTCTCTTCCCGTGTCTGTGCAGTGAGTAAAGACTCTCTCTTCCCGTGTCTGTGCAGTGAGTAAAGACTCTCTCTTCCCGTGTCTGTTGCAGTGAGTAAAGACTCTCTCTTCCCGTGTCTGTGCAGTGAGTAAAGACTCTCTCTTCCCGTGTCTGTGCAGTGAGTAAAGACTCTCTCTTCCCGTGTCTGTGCAGTGAGTAAAGACTCTCTCCTCCCGTGCCTTTGCAGTGAGTAAAGACTCTCTCTTCCCGTGTCTGTGCAGTGAGTAAAGACTCTCTCTTCCCGTGTCTGTTGCAGTGAGTAAAGACTCTCTCTTCCCGTGTCTGTTGCAGTGAGTAAAGACTCTCTCTTCCCGTGTCTGTGCAGTGAGTAAAGACTCTCTCTTCCCGTGTCTGTGCAGTGAGTAAAGACTCTCTCTTCCCGTGTCTGTGCAGTGAGTAAAGACTCTCTCTTCCCGTGTCTGTGCAGTGAGTAAAGACTCTCTCTTCCCGTGTCTGTGCAGTGAGTAAAGACTCTCTCTTCCCGTGTCTGTGCAGTGAGTAAAGACTCTCTCTTCCCGTGTCTGTGCAGTGAGTAAAGACTCTCTCTTCCCGTGTCTGTTGCAGTGATTAAAGACTCTCTCTTCCCGTGTCTGTGCAGTGAGTAAAGACTCTCTCTTCCCGTGTCTGTGCAGTGAGTAAAGACTCTCTCTTCCCGTGTCTGCGCAGTGAGTAAAGACTCTCTCTTCCCGTGTCTGTGCAGTGAGTAAAGACTCTCTCTTCCCGTGTCTGTTGCAGTGAGTAAAGACTCTCTCTTCCCGTGTCTGTGCAGTGAGTAAAGACTCTCTCCTCCCGTGCCTTTGCAGTGAGTAAAGACTCTCTCTTCCCGTGTCTGTGCAGTGAGTAAAGACTCTCTCTTCCCGTGTCTGTTGCAGTGAGTAAAGACTCTCTCTTCCCGTGTCTGTTGCAGTGAGTAAAGACTCTCTCTTCCCGTGTCTGTGCAGTGAGTAAAGACTCTCTCTTCCCGTGTCTGTGCAGTGAGTAAAGACTCTCTCTTCCCGTGTCTGTTGCAGTGAGTAAAGACTCTCTCTTCCCGTGTCTGTGCAGTGAGTAAAGACTCTCTCTTCCCGTGTCTGTGCAGTGAGTAAAGACTCTCTCTTCCCGTGTCTGTGCAGTGAGTAAAGACTCTCTCTTCCCGTGTCTGTGCAGTGAGTAAAGACTCTCTCCTCCCGTGCCTTTGCAGTGAGTAAAGACTCTCTCTTCCCGTGTCTGTGCAGTGAGTAAAGACTCTCTCTTCCCGTGTCTGTGCAGTGAGTAAAGACTCTCTCTTCCCGTGTCTGTTGCAGTGAGTAAAGACTCTCTCTTCCCGTGTCTGTTGCAGTGAGTAAAGACTCTCTCTTCCCGTGTCTGTGCAGTGAGTAAAGACTCTCTCTTCCCGTGTCTGTGCAGTGAGTAAAGACTCTCTCTTCCCGTGTCTGTTGCAGTGGAGAGCGTCGTCATCCGGAAGTGGCGCCATGCCAACGCCAAGATTCGCGGCCACACGGAGGACGGCCGGAGCTCCCAGACGGCGCCCACCAGCAGTCAGCAGCCCACAGCCAAAGTCAAACGGAAGGGCTTCCGGGCCACCCACACCCGCTGCTGCAAGATCGGCGAGAAGGTGGCCAAGCGGAAACTGGCCTGCGACGTGGAGATGCTGAAGAAGTACCGACAATTCACGGACATGGAGCGCGCAAAGCTGATGTACAACCGCCCCAGCAAGTTCTTCCACTCCAAGATCTCCGCCAAACTCTCCACCAAGCTGCGCAAGTGCTCGGCCAGCTTCCCCAAGTACTTTGAAAAGTGCTGCAAGTACCGCAGACGGTTTTACAAAAGCATGGCCAAGTGCAAACAGCGGCAGGGCAAGGAACGCCGCAAATGCAGACAGTCAGTTCGCAGTAGGTACCAGTCGCCAAGTTCTGGGCGCAAAAAGCAGAGGAAACCCCGCCGAAAACGGTGCGCTGACAAGCAACAACAGCAGTGAAAATCCACGTGGAGACAGTTGACTCGTGAAGTTGTTGGAGCAGTTTGGCAAAGTGATTTGTTTGTTTCATGTGACGCGGTGACCACTACCACTGTCCCACGTTACGTCAGTGCCATCTTTGTTATTACACAGACAGCCTTCCGTCCTCACCCAGGGCGAGAAGCGAGGTGAGGTGGACCATGACAGTGACTGTGTGTTGTGTCAGCTCTGACAGTCAGTGAGTGGACTGTCTCCAGAGGAACAAAACTTCGGTGTCGGGAGTTCAATCACAGCACACTGACGAACATTGTTTGGTCTTCAACCCTTGTGACGTACTCCGCCTTTCAGCAAACCAAAACTGTAACAACACCGTCAGACATGGACGTGTCACCAAAATGCAGTTTCACTCTTATCCGCAATTACTTTATTTCTGACCGTGATCGACAAGAACTGAGTAATATTCTGCTGTAACGTATGTTATTATCATTACTATTGTAGGATGAGAATGCTGACGTCACAGGTTGCGTGGCGAGGAGACACGCCAGGAGGCTGGTTTCTCAGGACATGACATCAGAATCTCAGGAAGAGCTCCAGGGCTTTGATGACGTGCTACTCGGTCGCCAGGGCTGGTCCACATGGCAAGAGGAAATATTGATGTGTTTGGCGTGCCAGCTTCAACGCTATCTTCATAAGTCACATTCTTTTCTCTTTCCCCTGTGTGTGTGTGTGTGTGTGTGTGTGTGTGTGTGTGTGTGTGTGTGTGTGTGTGCAGTTTGAAAGCAACTCTTTTTCTTTTAGTTTCCATCTCCTCTCACAAGCTCGCGCACTCACACACACACACACACACACGAGAACACGTATAGACTACCCCCCATCCCCCTCCCGCATGTTTCCTTCTACCCCTTTTATTGGTACGCTCGGAAACTGTTGATTTCTATCATACGTCCTGCATCTTCAGAAGGACAGCACAACTCGCGCTGTAAGGTGAAGTTAGCCGTGAGGACGGACTCCTGCAAATATACCTGATGTGGAATCTGCAGACATGGTTCTGTTTCTGCCATTGACATGCAGGCACTACAAGTGGTTGTCAGGATTTTCTTTTTTCTTTTTCTTTCTTTTTTTTTTTTGCTTTGTTTTCTACTATGTTCCGTTTTGGGTTGGTTTGTGTGTTGCTCTGACTCCTTCCTGTGACCGGGAATGTCTGAACCCTGTCCCAGTGGGCGGCCATGTGAAGCACAGCTTCGTACTGGTTTCTTCGGCGGAGTACAGGGTGCTGGTTTTATCGCGGTTGGATTAAGTTTCCTCCACCATTTTCTGTGAAACTGGAGCAGGTATTCAGAATGCGTCTCTTGTCCTTCACAAATCATAGAGACGCGTTTGAAATGACCCGTCCGTGGATACCTGTCAGAACAGCAAGGCCAGCCTGCACATGACATCAGAAAATTGCGAGAACCCCCCCCCCCAAAAAAAAAACAAACAACGACAACAAAAACAGCAAC
>NC_134893.1:12797038-12804538 GCF_041734735.1 Babylonia areolata | reverse complement strand
AGACAAAGACAGAGACAGAGACAGAGACAGAGAGAGAGAGAGAGAGAGAGAGAGAGAGAGAGAGAGAGAGAGAGAGAGAGAGAGAGAAAATAAACAAACAAACTCGAGAATGGCTTGGCCTTGTTTGTGTTTACAACATTAACGCTTATGATATGATATGCTTAGCAGTGAGCAGAGAGAGAGAGAGAACAGAGAGAAGAGAGAGAGAGAGAGAGAGAGAGAGAGAGAGAGAGAGACAGAGACAGAGACAGAGAGAGAGACACACAGAGAGAGAGAGAAACAAACAAACAAACGAACTCGAGAATGGCTTGGCCTTGTTTGTGTTTACACCATTAACGCTTATGATATGATATGCTTAGCAGTGAGCAGTGCACGTCTTTCGACTCAGCGCGTTCCGCTGTGAGCATCTTCACGTCATCACAGTGCTATCCATCTTTCCGCACTCTTTCCGTGACGATCTCTGTCCTCCTGTTTGTTTCCCTCCCTCCTCCTCTCTTCAGCTACAGTCTGTCTGCTGCTATGTGCTACATGATCGATTGTGTGTGTGTGTGTGTGTGTGTGTGGAGGGTGGGGGCGGGTGTGTGTGTGTGTGTGTGTGTGTGGGGGGGGGGGTGAATGTGTGTGGTGTGTGTGTGCGTTGGGTGGGGGTTGGGGGAGGGAGGAAGGTGGGTAGTGTGTGTGTGTGTGTGTGTGTGTGTGTGTGTGTGTGTGTGTGTGTGTGTGTGTGTGTGTGTGTGTGTGAGGGGAAGGGCGTGTGTGTAAATGCGCATACAGGCGTGTTTGTTTGTTTGTTTGCTTGTGTGTGTGTGTGTGTGTGTGTGCGTGCGTGTGTGTGCGTGCGTGCGTGCGTGCGCGCGCGCGCGCGCGTGTGTGTGTGTGTGTGTGTAAGTGTTCAAGCGTGTGAGCATGAGCATGTATGCGCTTGTAGGTGTCAGTGTGCCTCAGACAAAAGAGATAAAAGACATGAACACACCAAAGAAAAAAATCACAAATTACGTTTCAGTTCCGTCCTTCAAAGTCATACTGCGGTGCAAGCAGTTCAGGGCGGGATTGAAGGTCCACACGCATATGCCTCGCACAGAGTGAGAGAGAGAGAGAGAGAGAGAGAGAGAGAGAGAGAGAGAGAGACGGAGACAGAGACAGAGGGAGAGGCAGAGAGAGCGAGAGAGAGAAAAAGAGAGGCGGAGAGAGGTTGACAGGCAGACAGATAGACAGACAGAGAGAGAGAGAGATACAGAAAGAGGTAGACAGACAGGGAGAGAGAGAGAGAGAGGGAGAGAGAGAGAGAGAGAGAGAGAGAGAGAGAGAGATACAGACAGACGGAGAGAGGTAGACAGACAGGGAGAGAGAGAGAGAGAGAGAGAGAGAGAGAGAGAGAGAGAGAGAGAGAGAGAGAGAAGGAGAGAGATACAGACAGACGGAGAGAGGTAGACAGACAGACAAGGAGAGAGAGAGGGGAGAGAGAGAGAGAGAGGGAGAGAGAGATACAGACAGACTGAGAGGTAGACAGACAGACAGGGAGAGAGAGAGGGAAGGGAGAGAGAGGGAGAGAGAGAGAGAGGGAGGGAGAGAGAGATACAGACAGACTGAGAGTGGTAGACAGACAGACAGGGAGAGAGAGAGGGGAGTTTCAGTTTCAGTTTCACTTTCTCAAGGAGGCGTCACTGCGTTCGGACAAATCCATACACGCTACACCACATCTGTTGAGCAGATGCCTGACCAGCAGCATAACCCAACGCGCTTAATCAGGCCTTGAGTGCATGCTTACATATTTGTGTACCTATGAAAGTGGATTTCATTTTATGTAATTTCGCCAGAGGACAACACTCTCGTTGCCATGGGTTCTTTTTCAGTGCGCCAAGTGCGTGCTGCACACGGGACCTCGGTTTATCGTCTCATCCGAAAGACTAGACGCTCAGTTTGATTTTCCAGTCAAACTTAGGAGAAAGGGCGAGAGCGGGATTCGAACCCACACCCTCACGGACTCTCTGTATTGGCAGCTGAGCGTCTTAACCATTCTGCCACCTTCCTCCTGAGAGGGGAGAGAACATATATATATATATATATATATATATATATATATATATATATATATATATACAGAGAGACAGAGAGACTGATGTACATAGGCACACGGAGACAGACAGGGATCAGAAAAGTGTAACGCTCAGTGTCCCAGTGACTGAGGAGGGAGGGCATAACAATGAGGAAGCCCACTGTATCCCAAAATAACAACGCCACACTTTCCCCCCCGCCCCTCGTCCCTCCCTAACACAGCTACACCCTCAAAAGGCCAACGACAGGCGGACCTTGGTCCTGCAGCCCTATCAGGAGTCTGGATCCTGGGCACACTCCAAACCCGCCACTTCATCTGCTAAAGGAGCGACGTGAGCGCCACTGAAGTCTTTTGCCTCATCAATTATGAGCTGCTGACCAGCTGCGCCACTCACTCACTCTCACTCACTCACTGCGACTGTGACTCCGTCCTCCCAGAATCGATAGATCTCCAGTTTGGCAATGGGCACTACGCAGGGCTACTTTAATGAAGCATCGGTCTAACTGATACCATCCCGACTCTTCTCTCTGTCTCTGTCTCTCTGTGTGTCTCTCTCATGTGTATCTTTTAAATAGCAATGTTAATAGGTACACTGAAAATGATGTTTTAAAGCATTGTCCTTTTTGCCAAGGTGAACTAGAAGATGAATACCATTTGTTGTTTGTTTGTTCTGTATATAATGATTTACGGACAAAATTTCTTCAAGACTGTTTAAACATGTCTCTTAGTTCACTTCTCCGATCAAACAACAAGCAGAGAAATTTCCATGTATCAAAATTTATTTTCCATGCGATCAAAAGGAGAAATCATATACTCAGACCTAATTAAGTAGAATTAATGTCAAGTCCATGAACATTATGATATTGTGTCATCTATTCAAGTGCTATAATACCCCTTCCCATGCCCACCCCCAGTCCCCTGGTTTTGAATTGTGGTCCATGGCCAAAGTTCATTAAAACAATTTCGTTCGTTCGTTCTCTCATGTGTATCAGTAAAAAACAGAAAGAGGGACAACGACAGACATATCATAATACAGCAATCCAAAACTACATACAAACGGGGATACATTGGCAACAGCTGCCGACGGTTTGCTCACAACTACTTGGAGCAACAACAACAACAACAACAACAACAAAGCACCGACGCCGCGATCACCACCAACCCGCACGCCCCAACGTTTCCGTCCCCTCTCCTTCTACCCCCCGCAACCCCCCCTCGCCCCCCCACCCCCACACACACACAAACCGCCCATTCGTCAAGTCTGGAAGGGAGCAAAAATGTATTTGTCATTCCCGCAAAGGTCAAGGTTGTCCAACAGACCGGAAAGAGAGGAAACTCTAACAGCAGACATGACAGAAAGAGAAGACAGGAAAGGCAGTGATAAAGAGAAGCGATCAAAACGAAGACATTCCCAGCACACAATTTCCAATCGGGGTTGGGGTTTTTGGGGTGGTGGGGGGGTGGTGAGGTATGAATAGTAAGTAGTATTTTTGGTGATCAAAAGCGCTCTCGGTGTCTATTGGTTTAGTTTATAGCTTATCCGTCAATCCGTTTACGTTCAGGAAAAATACGTTCTCAACGAATCTTCGAATATCCGGACGCATGAATCTCCCCACTAAGAAGATTTTGTCGTTGCTGATTTTTCTTTACCTGTTTTTTTTTTTTTGTTTTTTTTTTTTTTTTTTTTTTTAGCAACAAATCTGAACGACGACTTCTCTGACAACTCGCACGTACACCCCCCCACCCCCCCTCTCCATTCATTCCCTTCCCGCCACTGTCAGACCCGGAGCCACCTGCATGTGGTCTCACCTTCCGCCAATCAAAGGTGTTCCAAAATAGTCCCGCATGCCTTTGTGTAATTGTGCTCTTCGCACCGCCTGGAAAGCATCAGGCTGAAGCCCTTGAGGTACAAAACTGGGGATAGAACGAACATGTTGTGAAACAAGCAATTATTTTCTGTAATTGTGCTCATGTGTAGTTAAGTTCTTATTACCTGGCAATGCCAAGCATTTCTACCAGTGTGATAAATCCTTCGCATTCCCACTCCGTGTGTCTTAAGACAAAAAAGGTCTGTTTTGAAAGAAGTTGGAAATAACCCAATCTGCTCAGATTTGCGTTTCGCTGACTGTTTACATATGGTGCCGTACTTAAAATAGAAGCGTTTTCTTTTCTGTTTTTTTCGTGTGTGTGTGTGTTAAAAAAAAATCTTCATCAGTGGTGTGTGTGTGTGTGAATTTCTACAGCGCACTCTGCTTCATAGTAGTCTCTTCCTTCCCTCCGTTTCCTTTTAATGTCTAATAACTTGCAGACAACAAGGATTATTATTAGCCCCCCCCCCCCACAGTACATTTTTGTATTTGTATTTGTATTTCTTTTTATCACAACAGATTTCTCTGTGTGAAATTCGGGCTGCTCTCCCCAGGGAGAGCGCGTCGCTACACAACAGCGCCACCCATTTTTTTTTGTATTTTTTCCTGCATGCAGTTTTATTTGTTTTTCCTATCGATGTGGATTTTTCTACAGAATTTTGCCAGGAACAACCCTTTTGTTGCCGTGGGTTCTTTTACGTGCGCTAAGTGCATGCTGCACACGGGACCTCGGTTTATCGGATCACCTGTGTATTGACAACTGTTGCGGGCTCTCTCTCTACTTACCTGCTTTCTCAGTTACTTTCAAGCTACCACAACACCTCTTTCATTCAAGCATCGACAAACAGGTAAATGCCCATTCTTTTCAGTTTCTAACAGACCATGAAAGATAAAAATACACAAGTAAATGGGTGTGTTCACGCATTTCAGAACAAAAACCAAAGTCTCTCCTGCACAGTAAAATTAACGTCGTGTAAAACATCTAATCTTTTTTTGATTTTGTTTAAAACAGGAAACAAGAAAACCGAAGCCAGTAAACTAGACGAGGAATAAGACAATTTTTGTTATACCAAAACAAGAACAGTAACCTCTGCTCTAAAACGTAGGACAAAGATACATAATTTCACACCCCTCACGTTTTGGCCTCAGTTTCACACCCCTCACGTTTTGGTATCCCCATCAGCCTACACACAGTATATATGAGGTACAGAGAAATAAACCACGAAAGAGCAACAACTTTTGCTCTTTTTGTTGTTGTTGTTGTTGCATGTGTATGCTCATGCCAATTTCAGATGCAATAAAACTAAAAAAAAAAAAAAAAAAAAAAAAATCATCGTGATCATTACTTCTTACAGCACGTCCTGGAAAACAAAGTCTTCACAAACAGCTATGCAAAATGTTCCGATCCAAGATCACATCACCAAGTTGGCGAGAAAAACACAAAGACGCTGCTGTCTTTCTCTCGCCCCCCCCCCCCCCCGCCCCACACACACACACTCCCCTCACCCCCCACCCACCCCCCCCCGTCACTGAGATCGTTTTGACAATCTGCTGGGCGCTCCTCTCTCCACACTAGCATCATCAGCCTTGTCGACGTCTCCCTGCGCCTGACTGCGGTCTGTCCTCACCTTCACCGCCATTGCGCGGGATAGCATCAGCGAGGAAAGACTTGGTCTGGGAACTCTCCTGCAAAAAACCTTCCGCGCTGAGAGACACTGAAGATAGTCCTGATAGGCCCGTGTTTTTTTGTTTTTTTTTTCTTTGTGTGTGCGTGTGTGTGTGTGTGTGTGTGTGTGTGTGTGTGTGTGTGTGTGTTTCAAATGGCGTCATTCCCACATTGCATTGTGCGTTTTTTTCTCGGAATTTACAGGCAGGAAAGAGAATGTGCTTTAAATGAAAACGTGTCACTCTGTTTCAGTGGATTTCTTTGTCATTCGATTTGCTGTTTTCTCTCCCTCTTCTTCCTCTTCTTCCTTCGTGGACTGCATCTCCCACGTTCACTCGTATGTGCAGGAGTGGGCTTTTACGTGTATGACCGTTTTTACTCCGCCATGTAGGCAGCCATACTCCGTTTTCGAGGGTATGCATGCTGGGTATGTTCTTGTTTCCCTAACCCACCGAACGCTGACATGGATTACAGGATCTTTAACGTGCGTATTTGGTCTTCTGCTTGCGTATACACACGAAGAGGGTTCAGGCACAAGCAGGTCAGCACATACGTTGACCTGGGAGATCGGAAAAATCTCCACCCTTTACCCACCAGGCGCCGTTACCGAGATTCGAACCCGGGACCCACAGATTGAAAGTCCAACGCTTTAACCACTCGGCTGCTGTGTCCGTCGCCGTCTTCTCTCCAAACTGAATTGTTGTCTCTGTAGATTAATAAAGTATGTTTGCAAACTTTTCATCGTGTATAAAGTAATGCAGCAACATTGTCACATACAGAAACTTTCCACTTGAAGAAGAATGCAAGGCGGAAAGAAATGGAAACCAAGTTCGTCACAGCAGCAACCTTTCAAACATGAAAATCTGACAGACAAAATTGACGCAGCAACCTTTCAAACATATAAATAGGACAGTCAGAACTGACTCAGCAACCTTTCAAACATATAAATCAGACGGACAAAAAACTGACTCAGCAACCTTTCAAACATATAAATCAGACGGACAAAACGGACTCATTTCTTCAGTTATCATCCAGTCAATCACGGCATGCATGGTTTAGTACTGCCAGTCCACACGACAGCTTGAAAATACGGAGCCTTGCAAACACACTGGGCATGACTTGTTAACATCACTTCCCGCATAATATTAGACGTGTGTGTCCTGCTGAAGGAATTTCATCACTAACTTTACTCACCCATCCATTTTGCTAGCCCTTTGAGCCTCTGTCATCACTGGGAGCGATTTGCAATGCTTCACAAGCACCCAAAAAATGCAGAGCGGGTTGCTTCAATTAAGAAGTTTCTGTTCATTAGCTGCCGAATATCTAAATGAACTGCAGTTATTGATTTAACCACGTGGTAAAGATCTACCGCATTCAGACTGGTTAATGTTTTGAGAGAGGAGGTGGGGGGAGGGGGGAGGGGGGAGGGAGGAGCGAGGGAGGAGGGGCGGAAGACATTATGTGCCAGACAGTCTTTGCGCCTACTATGAAATACTGGCACTGCGGTTCTGTTCTCAAGGATTGGAGTGACGGGGAAAAGTCTGTTGCAACACTGTCCAGTTCTGTCAGGATGGGTTGGGGATTTCCCTTAACGAGCAAAGGGATTAGAAAAACCTACGGAAGAGCGTACAGTTCATACGCTGGCACGTGGTTCAGGTGATATAGGAGCAGGTGAACGGAGTGTTTAAGGAAGAGGCCAAACCAGTACGAATGGTCAGTTGAAAATTGGTAGAAAGAGCGACGATTGATTCCTTATCCTTGTATTTTCAAAGAAAGGTATTTACTACTACTACTGCTACAACATCATCATCATCAACAACAACAACAACAACAGCTACTACTACTATTACTACTAAATAAATAAATAACAAATAAATGAATAAATCAATAATTTCAACAACAACAACGGG
>NC_134893.1:12787038-12792038 GCF_041734735.1 Babylonia areolata | reverse complement strand
GGCAGCTGTTAGAGTTCCACTGACTCAGGAATACAGACGAGCGTGTCTGGCCTGGAGCCGGCAACATGATCGCTGGACGAGACAGCAGTGGGGCAAGGTACTGTTTACTGATGAGTCTCGGTTCACCCTCTCCCACCACGATGCCCGTGTTTGAAGACGCCCAGACGAGCGCTATGCAGATGGCTGTGTCCGTGAGCACAATCGGTATGGAGGCGGCTCTCTGATGGTGTGGGGAGGCATATACTTGAGGGGCAGAACTCCCCTACACCTTGTGCAAGGGACCCTCACTGGCGTGAGGTACAGAGACACGATCGTTCAGCCACTTATTAAGGCTGCCCTCCAGGCCATGGGTCCTGGAGCCGCCCATCCTTATGGATGACAACACCACTCCCCACCGTGCTAGGGTGGTCAGGGACAACCTTCAGGAAAGGAACATCAAACGTCTTGCCTGGTCGGCTCGTTCAGCAGACCTAAACCTCATCGAGCACTTGTGGGACCTGCTTGGACGAAGGGTGTGCCAGAATCACCCACCTGCTGCAGACCTTCATGACAAGTTTCGTTTTCTGCAGCAGGAGTGGGCTTCCTTGCCTCAGAACATCGTCAGAACACTTGTTCAGTCCATGAGGCAGTGATGTGGAGAGTGCCAGGCTGCCAATGGAGGACACACACGCTACTAAAGTGACATTTGTGAATCGAATGACATTTTGTATGGTCTGGAACCTGGGGGTAGCTTTCAGAACAGATGACAAACACTACTGGGACTTGCTCCGCGGCCAGGTACTACTGTCTTTGGAGGTACTGTGCTTAGTCCTGCGTGTGTTGAATCAAAACACACGCGACTGAAAATCACCGGGCAGCAGAGCAAGCCACCGAGACTGAACGATCACTGAACATACTTTTAAATAATTTAAATAAGCATTCTGGACCTCCACATGCTTCCCTGTTTTGGATTGCTATTTACCTATTGATTTTGTCCGAAAAAAACTACCGCACACAAACTGGTAGCATACTTTCTGTGGATTTTAAATGTATGTGATCACCTTGGCCATATACTGTACCAGGCTTGACAGAAAACTGGAGGCATTTCCATGAGTTCCTTTCTGTGTGCCTTCAAGATTTTCACTTCGCGGCAAATGATGACCTCTGCCATTCATGTCTTAACATCAGTGCACTTCTTCGTGTTCCAAACGGGAATGACAAAGAAGGGCTAACATGTATCTCTACCACCACTCAGCTTCGTCCCCATACCGGTTCCGGCAGCTGGGGAAAATGGAAATGTTATCATTTTGCCACGGACACCACAAACATGTATGTACACACGCCCCTTATATATATATATATATATATATATATATATATATATATATATATATATGTGTGTGTGTGTGTGTGTGTGTGTGTGTGCGCGTGCATGCGTGCGTGCGTGTGTGTGTTTGTATTTTTGCGCGTGTGTGTTTGCATTCCTTTAGCGCACAATTTGCCTAATAGCTAAGACGCGTTTGTAAATTTCTTATCATCACCTGTATGATGATCAACTTCATTTTTCACCTTTTTTTGTTGTTGTTGTTGCTGTTTTTTTTTCTTTCTGCATTCGTTTGTTTTTGCTTCGTCCTCCAATTTTCCGCGATGTTAAATCCATCATTTTCCTGTGTTAAAACCGTTGCTTAGAAGAGATGAACTGGAGCTGGCACCATTTCCCTGTCAGAGAAAGAGGGCTGGGGGCTGGGGGTGGGGGCGGAGGGTTGTGGGAGCGGGGGGGGGTGGGGGGGGCAGAGGGACGGATAGGGGTAGGGGTAGAAGCGCAGGGGGTGTGGGGAGTGGGGGACGAGGAGAGTAAAGGCGGAGGGCGGGGGGTGGGGGTGGGGGGGGGGGGTACTGACAGGGGGAGGACGTGAACAAGTGGGGAAAGGGAGCAGTTGCCGCAAGAAGCATACGGTAGCTATTCACCAAAGGGCAGCAACCCTGACGGAATGTGGTTGTTTCCCTTGGCCGCCGAGTCGTCTAATGTTCGGAGCAGCTCTCAAAAACCTGTCCGTGCCATCTTTTGTGGCTGTGCTGCTGGCTCCATCTCGGCACGTGCACGGCATCACTGCTGGTGAGGACGTGTGCCAAGCAAGTCACGGGGAAGAGAGGGGGGGGGGAGCAAAATGTGAAGTTTTTATTTATTATTTAAAAAAATATTTTTTTATCTTAAAAAAAAAAATTATATAGGAGAGGTGGGGGTAGAGGTTGGGAGGGGAGGGGCTGCAAGGGGAGAGAAGTGAAGAACTTGGGAGTTGATGGTGGAGGGTGGGAGGAGACATATGCGTGAGAAAACACGATGGTCTGGCTATACAAAAGCTTCCGGTTCCTGATGTAAGTCAGTTACAGAAATATAATTTCTGCATTTGATTATAATGCCAGAAGAAGTGAAGGGTGGGGGGGGGGGGTCCTGGGGAAGGGGGGTACTGGGGGGCGGGGGGGGGGGGGGGGGCAGGGGGTGGGCGGCGCGGAGGAGGGGGGAGGTGTGGGGGGGGGGGGGGGGGGGAGAAAAGGCAAGCCTTATACAGTTCACGCGTGGCATTGATTTTAGCAGCCTCGGAGCGCTGCGATGACCGGACATGAAGTCATTAGTTCTTCACTATCTGCGATCTGCTCCGCATCAACGGTTATCACTGCGAGGTCTCTTCTGTTTATGAACCGTTTCTTTCTTCTTCTTTCTTATTTTTTTTTTGTGGTCCCTTTTCTTTCCTGCCCCATTCCACGACGCCCTGAAGACAGCCAGCTGGTGGGGATCAGAACGGTGTTCATTCTCCTGCAGTTCCACAAATTCCTTGTAGGCTTCACAAATGCCAGAATGGTTTGACTTAAAAAAAAATTATTTCATTTCTTAACACACTCTTGCTTTTCCCCGACTTCAGCTGGAATGTTATCGCAACCATCATCACCCCCCATCCCCATCCAATTTTCCATTACTTTCCCAAACAAGTGTGAATTCACGGTTGAAAAGGTGAATGTTACCTTTCACGTTTTATTTATTTATTTTTCTTTTTTTTTTTTACATTTTCATTTTTTATCCGGGGTGAATGGGGGAAGTGGGGTCGTTGTTTTAGAAAGGTAAGCAGTCTGGAAAATCTCATTAAATAAACTCTCTGATCAAAGCCAAAGATGCCTCGCGCACAGTTGCCTCACATTCGGCGCCCTGGCGCAAAGATGATTCCAATATCGCGCCACGGATGTTATTACCAGTCTTTCATGATAACAACTGCACGGTTGAAAGCGTTCATGAGCACGCGGTATTTCGCTCTGTTGATTTTGCGGTGAAATATGCGTGTCGATGTTTTTGCTGGCACTGGTCCCCTTCGTCATCCTGTTTGACTCGCTCAGCATATTTTGACACTCACTTTCACGCATGCTTTCACAGCACGGGTCTATTTGAGCTCCCCATCGCCTAAAAATAGATCAGCCGAGAAAAGCATCTCCTGGTATGTATTAACAGAAGGTATGTGGCAGCTGACCTGTGCTTCGAACAAAATTGCGCAAGTACAACCCAACACTTTACGCGTATCACTGATGACTGAAACACGGATATGATGTGAAAGACAGGCATGTTTTCGCTTCTGCTTAAAACATAGCAAAGGTTTCTGACAAAATGGTTTTTTCAGAGGGACAGGAAAGGACGACAAGAACGCCGTCTCAAACCGCAAATTGACGAAACGCGACTTTCGCTAATCCGGCAACGATCCAGGAAATGACCCCGAGAAATCTTGCCGATACGGAGGTGAACGGAAACCCCCTCACCCCCCCCCCACCCCACCCCCCCTATGATCCGGAAATCCTGGAAACTGTGCACCCCTATGATTGGAATAAACGGAAAGAACTATTTTCCCTTGTTCTTAACTCACTCAGTACGGCCAGTCCTCTCTTCTCCTCTACACATACCCCTCGGATGTCCAGTGGGTGTCTCAATGACCCAACCTTTAGCTTCCTTCGTCAAAATTGCGGTATTCTTTGTCAACATTCACCTCTTCAGTATAAGAGCCTTCCGCTTGCAATATTTTGATGATGGTAATTGGTGTGAAACGCTGTTAGCGTCGTCTCTTTCGCCGTTCGTATGGAGAGAGTTAAGCCATATTTCATGTTGCAATTGCAGATAAAGTGAATTTGTTGAAGTTCACTGCGAAGTACACAGATACACAGGAACACAGACACATACATACATACATACATACATACATACATACATGCATACATACATGCATACATACACACGGATGTCCGAAATAGGTTTATCACTTCGACTGGCTTTGTTTACACATGTGAGCCAAAAAATAAATCAAAACACGAGAGGTGGGTAATTCCTTCAAGACTCACCTCTGGTACCCACTCAGTGCAATAACGGAATAACGAAAAAAGCAAAATCGACACAGCAAAGCAAATCATCTCACAAAAATACCTTGACCATTAAGTTTACAAAGCATTTGTGCCCTGATCCAAAACGTTCGATATACCATGTTTATGACCCCCCACAGGCCCCCGCTCCCCCCACCCCTCCTAAAAAAAAAAAATCAAAATAAAAAATCAAAGTTCCATCATGCTTCTCTATTTTTTTTTCCAATACGCCATGCTGTGACCTCGAACTTTTGATCCGTGGCCTTGATTCTATGCACGAGTTTTGTTCTCATAGAAACCAATCATTGCACCAAATCTGATGAAGATGCTTTTCAAAACCTCCTCTCTCTTGCACGAGCAACTTTTCCTGTCGAAACACTTGTCATGCTGTGACCTTGAGCTGTAACTTCTGATAATGATTAAAAATTTTTTTTTATACAGATCATGTTGTGCCAAAAACCAGACTGGTATAAAAGCGGCCCTCTGTGAACATTTTACGTTTTTGCCAAATAATTACACTGACCTCTTATCCCCCTGGTTCCCATGCTATTTGGAGTAGCCGAGAAAATACCAATGTTAACGTTTACCACACACACACACACACACACACACACACACACACACACACA
>NC_134893.1:12724538-12777038 GCF_041734735.1 Babylonia areolata | reverse complement strand
TGTGTGTGTGTGTGTGTGTGTGTGTTTGAGAGAGAGAGAGAGAGAGAGAGAGAGAGAGAGAGAGAGAGAGAACGTCTGTGTCAGTTTCCCACAAGTTGAAACCGAAAAACATGACCTAACTGTTCATGTTGACAAACTATTCGATCGTCAATTTCTCAGCATTTCCCTGTACCACTTTGTTCTTTTTTTTTTCCACGGGGGCCTCTTCTGTGATTGGCAGTTCTCTCCCCTCATTAAAGTACAAAGTGAAAAAAAAAAATTGTTCAGCTGAGAGACTCGATACAGTTTTGCCTCAGGTAGTTCACGTCACTGTCAATTACATGCATGATTATTTGTCTATTCACCATTCATGTATTTTCAAGATGAAATGATTCATAGAAAACATACATCCTGAAAAGAACCCATAGATGAGTCGAGTTGATGAGTTTCATGTTGTTTGTAGCTCAGCTGACCGCGGAGGTCATTTCAATGTAAGGTATAGGCATGCCATAGCAAAAGTCATCCAAAGTCAAACTTAGCAGTACGGAGGATCACCAACAATACAGACACAGTTCAGCTACCTTTGACAGTTAGCCATACCACAATGTGACAGTTAGCCATACCACAATGTGACAGTTAGCCATACCACTATGTGACAGTTAGCCATACCACTATGTGACAGTGATACCACTTTGTGATAGTCAGCCATTCTACACAATGACAGTTAGCTATTCCACAAAACCAACAGTTAACCCGATACCACAAGATTGCAGTCAGCCATACCACAAAGTGACAGTCAGCCGAACCACTATGTGAAGTTAACCATACCACAAACACACAGTTACCCATACCACAAAGCGACAATTACCCACACCACAAAGTGACAGTTACCCACACCACAAAGTGACAGTTACCCACACCACAAAGCGACAGTTACCCACACCACAAAGTGACAGTTAATCACACACAGTCTCAACTCAAAGTGACAGTTACCTACACCACAAAGTGACAGTTACCCACACCACAAAGCGACAGTTAACCACACCACAAAGCGACAGTTACCCACACCACAAAGCGACAGTTAACCACACCACAAAGTGACAGTTACCCACACCACAAACAGACAGTTACCCACACCACAAAGTGACAGTTAACCACACCACAAAGTGACAGTTACCCACACCACAAAGTGACAGTTACCCACACCACAAAGTGACAGTTACCCACACCACAAAGTGACAGTTACCCACACCACAAAGTGACAGTTAACCACACCACAAAGTGACAGTTAACCACACCACAAAGTGAGAGTTAACCACACCACAAAGTGACAGTTAACCACACCACAAAGTGACAGTTACCCACACCACAAAGTGACAGTTACCCACACCACAAAGCGACAGTTACCCACACCACAAAGTGACAGTTAACCACACCACAAAGTGACAGTTAATCACACCACAAGTCCTCAAAGTGACAGTTACCTACACCACAAAGTGACAGTTACCCACACCACAAAGCGACAGTTAACCACACCACAAAGCGACAGTTACCCACACCACAAAGTGACAGTTACCCACACCACAAAGCGACAGTTAACCACACCACAAAGTGACAGTTACCCACACCACAAAGTGACAGTTACCCACACCACAAAGTGACAGTTACCCACACCACAAAGCGACAGTTACCCACACCACAAAGCGACAGTTACCCACACCACAAAGTGACAGTTAACCACACCACAAAGTGACAGTTAACCACACCACAAAGTGACAGTTACCCACACCACAAAGTGACAGTTAACCACACCACAAGACCTCAAAGTGACAGTTAACCCCCCACAAATATATATATATATATATATATATATATATGAATATATGAGTGGATTTGATAATTGCAAAAGGAAGGCTTTCTCGAAAACCTCAGTCTAGGTAGCAAAGACCAGGCAGAGAGCAATGAAGATATCAGGACAAGGGGAGGAAAAAAAACCCCGACAGAAACAAAGATTCACACAAAGAGGAAATTTGAAGCGGTTACTTCTTCATAACCTGGAGACAGCCCCGGCACCCCCCCCCCCCCCCACGAGGGATCGAAGAGAGAGAGAGAGAGAGAGAGAGAGAGAGAGAGGGGGGGAGAGAGAGAGAGGAGGATGGGTGGTGGGGGGGGGGAGGGAGGAATGGGGGTGGTGGGGCATCACAAAACGCCAAGTCACAGATCGAGGTCAACAACGGCCAAGTCTTGACACTTCCTACTTGACGTTCGTACTCAACTCTGGTTCAGTCATAACGTTGCCAGCCAGTTCAATAAACTTGCTGCACGAGTGCACTTCAACAGGTGTTGCCAGGCAGACTGTGTGGAGGGAAGAGACAAGGGGAAAGGAAGAAGGCAGGTGGTGGTGGTGGCTGTGGCGCTACACTGGTGACCGCGAAAGGGTATGGGTTCAGATCCAACGTGCACGCCTCTGCATATAATATCCGTATGCGGGCAATGTGTGTGTGTGTGTGTGTGTGTGTGTGTGTGTGTGTGTGTGTGTGGTGTGTGTGTGTGTGTGTGTGTGTGTGTGTGTTGTGTGTTATGTGTGTGTGTGTGTGTGTGTGTGTGTGTGTGAGTGCGTGTGCGCGTGCGTGCGTGCGTGCGTGTGTGACTGAAGCTTGATTGAATGACAGGAAACGAATGATGAGCGCCCAAAGGCAGGTCCCAGTCGGCTCCACCCATACAGAAAACCAGTAGTGCAAAATATGACTCCGTGTTTGAACAGCGCTTAGAGGTTAGCCTCTGACCGAGGATAGGCGCTACGTGTAAGTATCCATATCATCATGTCATCATGTCATCATTTAAATTTTGTTTTTTCTGTGTGCAGACGGAACACGTACCAATGGTAATGATGCACCATGGCCCAAATACGCGCGCGTTTCTATATATATATATATATGTGTGTGGGTGTGTGTGTGTGTGTGTGTGTGTGTGTGTGTGTGTGTGTGTGTGTGTGTGTGTGTGTGTGTGTGTGTGTGTGTTGTGTGTGTGTGTGCGTGTGCGTGCGCGTGCGCGTGCGTGCGTGCGTGTGTGACTGAAGCTTGATTGAATGACAGGAAACGAATGATGAGCGCCCAAAGGCAGGTCCCAGTCGGCTCCACCCATACAGAAAACCGGTAGTGCAAAATATGACTCCGTGTTTGAACAGCGCTTAGAGGTTAGCCTCTGACCGAGGATAGGCGCTACGTGTAAGTATCCATATCATCATGTCATCATGTCATCATTTAAATTTTGTTTTTTCTGTTTGCAGACGGAACACGTACCAATGGTAATGATGCACCATGGCCCAATTCCTCCTCATCCAGATGGCCCTTTATCCAGACCTCTAGGTCCAGAGGTCCGCATTGAGCATCTCGTGTTTTGCGGCTAGCTACAACAACCCATTTCTTGCCACTTAAAACAAAAAAAGCTTCATCGGGATTGTTGTTATTGCGTAAATTTGTACACCCGCTAGTCTGTCATTTTATTTCACATACATTGAATTTCTATTTCAGACTGATAGACAGTTCATCTACAACCTCCAGTTGAGCTGAACAGCAATATAGCAGTGAACCCTATCTCCATCAAAATGAATGACGGGTCAGGACGATTACGCTCAGTGTATTGGTTCTTTGTTCAGTCACGTGACTGACAAAAGAACAAAACAAAACAAAAACAACCGAACAAACAAACACCAACAAACATTGCAACTTTTCTTAAATGGCCAGTTCGAAGCGGCTTTCAACATTAAGGAAAAAAAGGGCTTCATTGAATTTGCGGGGGAAAAGAAGTGCTGGATCGATGGAGCGCACATACGCGTTTTTCGTGTCCGAGACTGGCTTGGTGTCACACGCACAAAGAGACCTGTGGTTGGTTGATGCAAGGGAGGCAATCACGGAAATAGGCACTGATGTCTATTCCATGAGAAATTCCACAAGCAGTTACTTTATTTTCAATCCTTTGGCTCGCGAATAGTGTGGTCGAATCTTTCCTTTTTTTCGTTCAACTCTCGACCGCACGCACGTGTGTGTGTGTGTGTGTGTGTGTGTGTGTGTGTGTGTGTGTGTGTGTGTGTGCGTACGTGTGTACGTGCGCGCGCACGTGTGTGTAACCACATCGATAATACTGCAACACATCAAACTGGGAACATGTTTTAAAGTACAATTTCTCAGCATCTCCTTGCTTTTGTTACTGTACTAAAAATCAGGTTTGCACATGTATAACACACACACACACACACACACACACACACACACACACACACACACACACACACACACACACACACACACACACACAAGCGTGGTAAATACCTGGGATATTTGAGGAACGGAACAGTCATACATCCATGTTCTATTTCAAAGATGGAAGTACCATTCAGAGTGTCTTGGACTGTTCAGGAGCAGGGAAGTTGCTTTCTTTCTCCTCACGGACACGTACAGTGGAAATAAAACGATCGTCAGCTGTACGAACTAGGCATTCAAATAATGCGATTGTAAGCAGATGGCGGAACTGGTGAGATGAAATATGGACGCAAATGATGTCAACCTAAATGATGTGAAAAAAAATCGAATTATTGAAGTGTTAAAACAACTGCCCCGTGGTCAAACGTGTGTTAAATACTTTAGATAACAGAGCCAGCGGAGGTCATAATCATGTATATATATATATATATATATATATATATATATATATGTGTGTGTGTGTGTGTGCGTGTGTGTGTGTGTGTGTGTGTGTGTGTGTGTGTGTGCGTGTGTGCGTGCGTGTGTGTGTGTGTGTGTGTGTGTGTGTGTGTGTGTGAGCCTGCTTGCGTGCGTGCATGGCCATGAAGAAGTGGGAAACGCGACGAAATTCAGAGAGAGATAAAAAGACCGAAATGAACAACATAATCCTGTAACATGTTGGGGTTTTCAAGTAAAATTTGACGAGATCCGAACAATAGAACTTTGAAGCAATCCGGAACACAGTGAAAGCACAGACTGACGTTGATAGCAGGCATGATTCTGCAAAGGTACCGAAGCGAGAACGTCAAATTTGATGGTGCACACGAAAATCATGGATACTGGTAAAGATTCACAAAATTAGATAGTTTTATCTGAAAATATAGATAATTCTGAATAAGTCACAGAAAACATAATTCAGTTATCTTAATTAGTTTCTGAGATACGTGCATTAATTTTCAGTTTTCAGAAAAAAAAGCTGAAAGTTTGGGAATATTCACATAGCTATAACTTCTTGATATGAATTTTCCTCAGCAAGTGACAGGTACCAAAACGTCACGAATGACTCAGAGAACTTTGGAAATTCACTCCATGTCACCAAATAAATACTGTTTAATCAAAATATTATCCCAATGTCATGCCTACTGGGTGTAAACATCGAGAACTGAATGGGCGACATTCCGCATTTTCACACTTCCAAAAGAAATTGTAGAAAGAAAACAACTAGTCAGAATCACTCCAACCTTTCTTAAAAAGTACATGAATATATGCCCTTTGATCTGCATGAGATAGTTTGTATGTACATGTGCTATATTTGTGTTATCCCTGTGGTGAAACACCGGGGTATACCTGTCTTACACCGCCACTGCATACATGCAGATGATACAAGACAAAACAACATAATGAAATGATGGTACTCACCAAATTTGTCCACACACTTGAAACTTGAAACACAGTTCAGTCAGTGAATCACGTGTTCCGCTTTTTTGTGTGCACCGTGTCCTCTTTTGGTTTTCTTTGGTCTGCCCGGAGTCCTGAGGGGGGTGGTAGTGGTGGGTGGGTGTCGCCTGGCTGGTGGATGGTTCTGGCAGACTGGGGTTGGAGGCTGAGACTGGGAAGGGGTGGTCTTTGAAGGTTTGAGCTGACAGGCTGAGGACAGTCCAGATCTTTTTTTTTTCTTTCTGGGTAAACAAACTCGCTGATCTCAGTGAACCAGTACTCCTGTCTTTGTTCACGGAGACCCTCAGGGCGAATGCTGGGTGGGAGGTCACCAGGCATGGTGGTGGGTTGTCTCAGGGGTTCAAACACCGGCACAGGTCCATCAACATGACTCCCTGCAGCACACAACAGGCTTGCTATCTTCACTCAGCTGAAACTGAAAATGATGGAACTTCTTCACCCTCAACACCATCTTCCGAAACCACTGAGCCACATGGCCAGTCCAGTCACGGGTGTGTACCAGAGCGTTTCCATTTTGGTCGCCACACAACTGAGGTATCAGAATGTCAGATGATGATGCAGCTGTCACAACCTGACAAATGTCACTCAGACAGTCCACACGTGTGCGGCGAAACTTCCTCTTGAACAGCTCGGAGCAGGCAACAGGGCCGACGTTTTTGTGACCTGCTGACAGGAACGATAGTGTGATGACCTTGTGACGGCAAGGCTTGACACGCCACATACAATATTGTGGCACAGCATTATTTTTGTTTTGACCACCACAGTTATCAGCATGCAGATGGCACACTGTTTCATTGAACCCATAGTTCTCCAGAAAATAAAAATCAACCAGAGAAATCATACCCCCTTTCCCCGTTTCCATTGCTTCAGCCAGAAGGAAGACGACCACCTGTGGTAAATGACGCCAAAAAACGCCCCATTTTCTGGGTGTCCTGAAGTGGACTGGACCGGGTTTTGGGGGGGTCTGAAGGATCGTGGACTTGCTGGGCACAGTGGAAGCTGCAATGTGCCATCATATCCCTTGAGCAGGCTGGCAGGTTGTTTCCTGGTGCCTCAGTCCCTGTGCCTTCAGCTCCTCCTGCAACAGTGCAAGTTGTGTTTTCTGTTTACTTTCTTTTTCTTTTTCCTGTTCTTTTTTTGTGCTGTAGTTCTTTTCTTGTATTGTGTGTAACAGAAAGTGAACAGAGAAAAAGAAAGGGGACGGGGTGGGTGCTGGAAGCACAAAGAAGAAATGATTAAACAGTTTTGAATTATAAGGAAATCAATGTCCACAATAAACACACAATTTTTGTTGTTGAAATTATTGGATGAGAGAGAGAGAGAGAGAGAGAGAGAGAGAGAGAGAGAGAGAGAGAGAGAGAGAGAGAGAGAGGGTCAGGGGTAGGGTAGGTGGGTGGGTGGGGTGGTTATATTCGGGCGCGCATCACATTCCCATAACAGGTGAATCATTTTTTCTTAAGGTGAAGGCACCTCATTTCCTCGACTGCTTCAAGGAAAAAGCTTTTGGCAAAGCGATTGGTTTTGGCCGTAATTAACACTCCTGTACCGACTACCCGACGGGAACATCTGAAAAATCCTAAAAGCTGGATTTGATTCATCCTGGCTGATTAATCTTTGCTTTTCTGAGTAGCCTCTCAAGGTATATGTCGCCTACAGATGGTACGTCAGTTCTGGTGATCTTGCTGTCAGTTTTTACCATTCTGTTCAGAGCTGTTATTTCTGCCTTTGGAATATTTCCGTACCAAACAGTGATAGTGAAGTTTAACACACTTTCAATGACAGTTCTGTCTATCTGTCTGCCTGCAAAAGAACGAATGTGTGCAAAATGCATCAGGTTTGTTTGTCTGTCTCCCTACTTGGATGTCCGTCTGCCTACTTTGCTGTTTCTACGTTTGTTGATTAAATAAGTGCGTGTGTACCATCAAAGTTTGTTACTGGTCCATACGAGATGTGAATCCGTGTTTCTGGCATGTATGATATGAAATGTGTTGCCAAAAGTCGAGGTTACACTCGGTTCAAATAATAATTATCTGCTTGGCATGTGTGAACGTGGGCACGCACGTGTCTGTAGGTCAGTGTACGCACGTATGCGTGCCTGCATACATGCCAAGAATAGTTGCGTGTGTTTTTTTTACTCGCCCTGTATGTGTGCGTGCATTTGTTAAAGTACATGTCAGTGTGTGTGTGTGTGTGTGTGTGTGTGTGTGTGTGTGTGTGTGTGTGTGTGTGTGTGTGTGTGTGTGTGTGCGTGCGTGCGTGCGTACGTATGTGTGTGTGTGTGTGTGTGTGTGTGCGTGTGCGTGCGTGTGCGTGTGCGTGCGTGCGTGTGTGTGTGTGTGTTTGTGTGTATCTGTGTGTCTGAGTGTGTATGTGTGTATATGTGTGTATATGTGTGTGTGACCAGGCGCACCCAGTGTCCACGAGTGCACGCAAGCGCGTGAGTTTGTGCCTTTGAGTGAACGAGTATATGTGGTTGTGTGTGTACTTGCATGTGTGTGCATGTGCATCAGTCCTGTAATGGAGAGACACGATGTAGCCGATAGGCTGTGTATGTGTATATCTGTGTGTGTCTGTGCATGTGAGCGAGTGTGCACATCTGAGGCAGACAGACAGACAACGACAGAGAAAAAGAAAGGTGTAGAAAGAAAAACGAAGGGGATAAAAATTCAGATAAATAAAGAACGAATTCTGGAATCGCAGGGGAATCAGCGGTGAGGTCACCCCTTAAACCTGTGAGTGAAGCCAGCAAATTCAGTTTCATGTTCAGTTTCAGTAGCTCAAGGAGGCGTCACTGCGTTCGGGACAAATCCATATACGCTACACCACATCTGCCAAGCAGATGCCTGACCAGCAGCGTAACCCAACGCGCTTGAAACCAGCAAAGTTTGATGGCAGTCGCTCCCATGTAAACCAGCAGCGATGTGGACATGATTCCCCACCTCTACCCCCGATCCCTCCAATGTGGACATGATTCCCCACCTCTACCCCCACCCCTCCAATGTGGACATGATTCTCCAACCCTCCAATGTGGACATTATTCCCCACCTCTACCCATCCCTCTAATGTGGACATGATTCCCCACCTCTACCCATCCCTCCAATGTGGACATGATTCCCCACCTCTACCCCCCATCCCTCCAATGTGGACATGATTCCCCACCTCTACCCCCACCCCTCCAATGTGGACATGATTCCCCACCCCTCCAATGTGGACATGATTCCCCACCTCTAACCCCCATCCCTCCAATGTGGACATGATTCCCCACCTCTACCCCCATCCCTCCAATGTGGACATGATTCCCCACCTCTACCCCCACCCCTCCAATGTGGACATGATTCCCCACCTCTACCCCCCACCCCTCCAATGTGGACATGATTCCCCACCTCTACCCCCATCCCTCCAATGTGGACATGATTCCCCACCTCTACCCCCGATCCCTCCAATGTGGACATGACTCCCCACCTCTACCCCCACCCCTCCAATGTGGACATGATTCCCCACCTCTACCCCCATCCCTCCAATGTGAACATGACTCCCCACATCTACCCATCACTCCAATGTGGACATGATTCCCCACCTCTACCCCCATCCAATGTGGACATTATTCCCCACCTCTAACCCCCATCCCTCCAATGTGGACATGATTCCCCACCTCTACCCCCATCCAATGTGGACATGATTCCCCACCTCTAACCCCCATCCCTCCAATGTGGACATGATTCCCCACCCCTCCAATGTGGACATGATTCCCCACCTCTAACCCCCATCCCTCCAATGTGGACATGATTCCCCACCTCTACCCCCACCCCTCCAATGTGGACATGATTCCCCACCTCTACCCCCATCCCTCCAATGTGGACATGATTCCCCACCTCTACCCCCATCCCTCCAATGTGGACATGATTCCCCACCCCTCCAATGTGGACATGATTCCCCACCTCTACCCCCATCCCTCCAATGTGGACATGATTCGCCACCCCTCCAATGTGGACATGATTCCCCACCTCTACCCCCATCCACCCTGTCTATACTGCACAGTCCCTTGCTACAGCCCGATTCAAACATATGACGGCGATGTATCAAATTTTGCAGATGATTTTTAACAAATCTACTGCAGTAATAATTTCAGTTTGTGTCATTTGGAATAAATGACATATTAAGTACTTCAATTCTCTCTCTCTCTCTCTCTCTCTCTCTCTCTCTCTCTCCATGAATCACTCTTAAAACAAACAGGGTACAGATTTATACGGTTAGTTAAAAAAAAAAAAAGAAAAAAAAGTTGTGATTCACGACCATTTTCTGTTGAACGTTGGCGTGGGCGATGTTTAGTTATATAGACAGCGTGCGAGAGTTTTGTGGAACCCCCCCCCACCCCCAAAATAAACAAAATGGGCACAAGGTACGGTGCAGAACATTTCTACACCACCTTATAATTCTAGAAAGATGTCAACCCTTTCCCAAGACTTGTTGAAACAGATTATAAAGGGGGAGACGTTTAGGTACACTATATCAGTGAACATCTGCCCAGGAGAGTGTTAGAGTTTTTAATGAAAAAAAAAGAAAGAATACATGGTGCAAAAGGTTTTTTGACATGTTCTGTGAAAGGCAGGAGAGTGTTATGGTATTTGATGAAACAACAACAACAACAACAACAAAAACACAACTGAATACATGTGGCAAAAAATTTATGACGTCTTCTGAAAAAAAATTTGACGTCTTTATGTGAAAGCCAGGGGAGTGTTGTGGAATTTGATGAAAAAAAACTGAATATATGGGGGAAAAAATTTTGACGTCTTTCTGCGAAAGCCAGAGTCAACAGCTCACACCAGTCTCCATTCCACACTCACCACCAAGCCTCGTTACGACAACAAAGACAGGGAACAGATCAACACGACGAGCACAGGAAATAAACGGCCTTTGTGCAGTCAGCTGTTCCCGCCCATCACTTGCCAAGAGAAATGAGTCCACTGTTAGATCTCTGACATGTGTCTGCTTGCTTCCTTTCTATCGCCCTGATTTTCCTCAGTGTTTGCTTTTTCTTCTTTCTTTCTTTCTTTCTTTCTTTTTCTCCTTTGTGTGTGTGTGTGTGTGTTGTGTGTGTGTGTGTGTGTGTGTGTGTGTGTGTGTTGAAAGAAAGAAGGAGAAGCAGGGCAGATTGTCGGATAATCACTGGGATTTTGAGGGTATTAGAGAGAGAGAGAGAGGTGGGGGGTGATGGGGGGAGAGAGTGAGAGAGAGACGGGGGGAGAGAGTGAGAGATAGAAACAGTGAGTAACTGTGACCTTCAATTAAACAAAGAGATCACATCTTTATCCTATTAAAAAAAAAAATCTTTACTGTTTACTCCCGTTCTTTTCAGGTAAATGATAACCACATCACATAGTCCTGTTTTCCACCCCATTCCAAATCAAATCAAAGAGATGGAAGTCTGTCAAACTACAGTATATTCGTCAGCCACACATTGACACTACAACGCAGCGCTTTGCTGATCCTCTGTCACAAAAAAACTGCCGCTGTAAAACACGTCTTAATCGGCTGACGTTTCTTTGTCGCCGAGTGAATTTCCTTCCCAGAATGGAGACAGAGCCTGTGCGACCCGCCAACAACAGGACCTACGACCAACAACACTTGTCTGGAACTTGTGTACACAAGCCTGGAAAGTGCAGGGACTGACTAAAAATACAGCGAAATCTCTGCTTCCATCAACTTTCTGTCTCTCTGTCTTTCTCTATCTGTGTGCCCCCTCCCCCTCTCTCTTTGTGGTGTGTGTGTGTGTGTGTGTGCGTGTGCGTGTGTGCGTGTGTGCGCGTGTGTGTGTGTGTGCGTGTGTGTGTGTGTGTGTGTGTGTGTGTGTGTGTGTGTGTGTGTGTGTGTGTGTGTGTGTGTGTGTGTGTGTGTGTGTGTGTGTGTGTGTGTGTGTGTGTGTGTGTGTGCGTGTGCGTGTGATCAGCAACACCGAAGACTTGACTGGAACGTATCACAGGTCTGGAAACTGAAGGGAAAACGGAAAAAAAAATCCGGTTCACCACGAGAGCAGGACATGGAGCCTAAACAACAACAACTTGATGCACTTTTTCAAGTATTTTTAATAATTGATAAAGATCAGGAGCATGCTTGTCATGCTGTTATGGGATCCATGTCAGCTTGAGGCCAAGCCGTCAAGATGGTTCAAAACGATGCCTACAGTGCTAATCATGTATTTAAAATCAAACACTTAAAATATACACTCGTAGAAAGGACGATACCGATTCTTGTGGTATCAGCAATAATCTCATTGGAGCCACCGAGTGTATGCTCGTTAACCTGAGCTCTCTGTACAATCAACTCGGCAGGCAAGGCAAGGCAACCCATTTTTTCCTTCGAAACAAATAATGGTATTTTCGCTCTCAATATGCAAAGTTTTACTGAAAAGAGACGCGTATAGTAAATTCAGTGCCATCCGGGGCCGCGACAAAATCAAGTTACATCCTTTAAAAACCTAACTAATCATATTGAACATAACGAGTTTCGTTGTGGTGATTTATTGTCTAGGTAATAGCATTTCTGGTGCAGCCATCGTCTCTCTCTAGACGGAAGGAGGCCGACGACGACGAACAGCAGTTCCACACTGACATGACAATGCAGTCTGTGAACAAACAGGTGTAAAGACCGTTCAGAACAGTGCTGTGTGTCTCAGTCGTGATGAAGTAAGAGAAGATTAATCTTGTGACGTTATTCCTTGGACAACGAGAGAAAAAAAAAGTGCAACATGTCTCGTGCTAAGAATGTGACATTATTGCTCGGACGACGAGATAAAAAAAAAAAAGTGCAACATGTCTCGTGCTAAGAATGTGACGTTATTGTTCGGACAACGAGATAAAAAACAACAACAAAAAAACAGCAACAACTGCAACATATCTCGTGCTAAGAATGTGAAGTTATTGCTCGGACAACGAGAGAAAAAAAAAGTGCAACATGTCTCGTGCGAAGAATGTGACGTTATTGCTCGGACGACGAGATAAAAAAAAGTGCAACATGTCTCGTGCTAAGAATGTGACGTTATTGCTCGGACGACGAGATAAAAAAAAAGTGCGACATGTCTCGTGCTAAGAATGTGACGTTTTTGTTCGGACAACGAGATAAAAAAAAAAAGTGCAACATTTCTCGTGCTGAGAAACAGAAGCACAGTGTTGTGACATTATTCCTTGGACGGCGGAACAGGTTGCCAGTTAACTTCCGGTGTCGTTATAAAAATGCTGCCCTTGCTCACGGTGGTGATGATGATGATGATTGTCTTATTATAGCTTCTGTCTGTAAAAAAACCCAACAACAACAACAAACAGAAAACACACAAAATAACCTCAAATCTCAAGTTGGAAGACACTGGATTGACCTAGCTGGGGAAGGGAGTGTGAGGGCTGACTTGCCTTGCAGAGTTTGGTTTCACAATGCTGCTTGGCAAAGTGTTTACCTGGATAGAAATCCGTCCACTTTTAATTTGTTGAAATATCTTCTGAAAACATACCTTTTCTGGTGGATTCAAATGACTAATTCGTGACTTCATCCCATTCACAAAGTTGTGTAAAACAAGCGTTTTCACGTCTGTTTCTTCTTTGTACCGCACGTGAAAGGGAAATGAAACTGCTCCAAATTAGGATAGTGTAAGACAAGCGTTTTGCAAGCACTAAGATAAGATAAGATTAGATAAGAATAACTTTATTATCTCCAACTGGAGAAATTTGGTCAGGTGCATTATCACAACATAGACAAGTAAACAACATGGGGACCATAACTGTAGAAGCCAACAACAGCCCCTACAAATATTACGAAGATACAAATGTAAAAAAAGTATCACATACATCGTTTCATACATACATCCACACACTGCAGGTAATAACTAGTATTCTTAATGTAAAAACAGAAAGAATTAAGAAACATTATTTGAATATAATTATAATTAACCCAACAGTTATTGTTTCCACCTATCATTTCTTCTTTGTGTGCATTTGCATTTGATTACTTACTTTTTCATTTCATTCTCATTCTTAAGCTTTTCCTTCACACATATTTCCATTTGTGCACTGCAAGCGTTACGCAGTTTCATATGTTTTGTGAAAACGTGTCATCTGCACATTAAGTTTTCGTCGCTCCCACAGACATTATTCCGGGATTTCCCGAAGCCAGCCGACTCCCAGCCAGTGTTGACAGGGAGCCACACAATCGAGTGTTATCCACATGACAGAATCGTCTTTTGACAGTGGAAATTTCCGAAGCAACAACACTGGTGTCTCTAATTCGGGGTCTGACTGACGTCAAGACATATAAAAGGAGGAAGCATTAAGTACAGTACGTAATGTGGGTTTAGTCTCTAATGGAACTGAACCTGTTAAACTTCGTCGCCATGATATTCATTGTCATGACCATGATGTAAATTCTTCAAATATATGGCTCTTTCTCGTCCCTGCTCTCGTAACTTCGTTTTCAATTTCCCTCAATTCCTTCGCTTTCTAATTTGCCACCATGTGAGGTGCCGAGATCATAAACAAAGGACACAATCTTCAACAGTGCCATCGCACTTAAGGGAGAGCACAACAGGCACCGAAAACGAAGACAGGGGAGAGAAGTTCAACAACGAGGACGGCAAGAAATAAACGTTCAGCAGCCAACTGTTGCTCTTGTCACTTGCCAGCTGATAGGGCCGGGTGTTATTCCAGTGTCAGTCAAAGCCTTACACTTGTCTGTTGGGATCGTTTTGGGTTTGTTTCTTTTTCTCAATGGATTATTTTTCTTAAAAAGAATGATAGTGATAGTGAATGTGTGTGTGTGTGTGTGTGTGTGTGTGTGTGTGTGTGTGTGTGTGTGTGTGTGTGTGTCTGCGTTTGTGCGCGTGCGCACTCATGTGTGCATGCAAGTGTGCCATGAGTGTGTGTGTGCGAGTGTGTGTGTGTGCGTGAGTGTGTGTGTGCGCGCGCGCGCGCTCGCGCATTTACGAGCGCACGCGCGCCATACGGATACGAAAATGTTACTGCCGCATAAAAACAGTCTCATTAGCTCAACGTTTTTTTCCTCGAATATTTTCACTCTTTTTTCTGTTCATTCTGCGTATTGCCCATGTTTTGCTTCTCCCAAACTTCTCTTTTCTACATCCTCCTTATACGCTGGCCCTTTCCTGAAACAAAAAACATCGGTATGGACACTAAGAAGCTGCCTGTTTGTAAGCTGCCGATGTCTAGGCTTGATGTCAGGTTTCTAACGCAGCTGGACTGGTGTCACGGTGGTGGTGGTTGTTGATGGTATTTTGGTTTCCGATTTCCGGACGCTGTTGCATTGGCTGAGGACAGGTGAAAGCAAGACATGTCTGTTCTGACAATGTTTGATGTTCACGCTGTTGTTCTATCTTCTTATCAAAAGCGTTTACTTAGCCCAAGGCCGCGTTTTTTTTTCTTTTTCGACTTGTGTGAGTATTATTGAGTTTCTGATTTTTTTTCTTCGAAACTTCTGTGGCCAGTTTCTCAACGTTTTCATTTAACTTAATCTAAAAAAACGTTCTCGCATTAATAAACGTTCTGTACGCTGCACAAGCTTTGTCCATCTATAGGTCTGGTTTCGCTCACTTTGCACAGCATGATATAGTGCTCAGTGCACACGGTCTTGTAGGGTTTTTTTTCAGAAATCGAATGAAAACAATTCTAAGTTCCCTGAATTAGGTGTTTTTTTTTTTGTTTTTTTTTGTTTTTTTTGAGAATCCCCTTTTCATTCACTGTGCCTCTATTTCTGTGATCAACTCGACTTTCTTTACTTGATCTTACTTCGGTCTTTGCCAAGCACCACACTCTACACGTCTATCTTATGGCGTTCTTTATTCTCTTTCCTCACAAGACAATGTATTCACGAAAGCAAACAATGTAGTTGCTCTGGATATACAAATCATTATTTAATTGAAGAAAAAACAACTTACTTTCAATGTGATGATTGAGAACGATATAAACCTTTCAGAAAGACAGTAAATCGTCAATCCTCCTTTCGTGTTTCTGAGTCTTTGTGTCCGTGAGCAGTGCGTTATCCAGAATGATGACAGTTTCCTTGGCCCCTTCCAAGCCCAAAGAACACCATGGGGCAGCCTCATAGCGCGGACAGAACCACAGCACCATTCGGAACTTTTGTGCGATGTCTTTTCCTGGTTTCATTAAAAAAAAAAAGATAAAAAGAAAGAAAGAAAAGAAAAAGGTAAGACAAACATACAGATAATAGCTGGTAAGAATCATCAGAAACAGACGGTCTTCTTTCAGTACCAAACTGCTTCTTAAAGAAAGAAAGAAAAGAAAAAAAAAGAGAATCAATACACGCACGCAGAAAAACAGACGAATAAATCTAAAAACGCGTTAAACGGATGCCTTTTTTTTTTCTTTTTTTGTGATGTCCATTCCGCTGTGAATAATTGCAGTTATCGCTCCTGCTTTAGAATCGGGGCATATCAACAACTCTTCAATTTCTTACATGGAAAACTGTACATCATAACGTCTTCTTGATGTTTAAGTGCTTGTTGGTGTGAATGCATGGATGTCTTCGCGATTGCGTATGGAGTTGCATGCAAGATGTAGGATACTGCTGTAGACAAATACAAAGAAAGATATTTTATTGAACGTGTTTTGGAAAACACAGGAAATTGTTGTGGAGGTGTTCATTCACTGATCCTTCACACCGCAGCGTGCTACCCAGGACCCGAACACATTCAACAGAATAGAATAGAATAGAATAGAACAGAATAGAATAGAATATGTCTTTATTACCAAGTGTACCGGGGGTCACAAGGAATAATGGGGGGGGGGGGGAGCGGGGGGGGGGGGGGTGGGGGGGGGGGGGGGGGGGCGTAGTACATAAGGTACGAACATAAATCGAAAATCATACACAAACACAGATACAGTAGAAATTAAGATACATACATATAAAAACTTGTGCATACTCACACATGCACGCACTGCACACACACACACACACACACACACACACACACACACACACACACACGTTTGAACAGAAGCCGCATATTACATGTGGATGGGGCTGATGACTAGATCTTCAGGTGGATGGCTGTCTTGAATGGGTGAATTGATGTTCCACATCCGCAAAACAATGAATAGAAATAAAAGCGAGGGGCACTGAGGGAAGGTGGAACTTCAGATCATGATTATACAATATAAAGATATCATTAAAATCAGCTATCTACATAAAATCGGATCCTTCAGTGAAGATCATGACATCGACTTTACGAAAATCAAATCTCTAAAACCTTTTCACACTTAAAGACAGACACGGACAGACACAGGCACACAGACACAGACAGACACTGACACAGACAGACACAGACATAGACACAGACAATCAGACACACACACACACACACGCGTGCCCGTGCACACACACACACACACGCGCGCGCGCGCGCAACCACACACACACACACGCACAACTTTTCACTCAAATGTATGTGTGAGCAAACCACTCATGCTTGCCAGATTAGTGACAAACTGACATCACAAATCTACGTACACTGCATCACCCTCCCAAATCAGTCCCATCCCTCTTCCCATCCTTACCTTCCCACGCCCGCACTCCCTCCCACCCTCCCACGAACGTCACGAAATGACTTGCACAGGTGGCTGCAAGTAATGTATTTTGTCACTCATCAAACACAGAAGAAATTTAAAAGAGAGCAAGATTAGTTTATTACTCTTTTTTTTTGTCACAACAGATTTCTCTGTGCGAAATTCGGGCTGCTCTCCACAGTGAGAGCACGTGCCTACCTTTTTATTTATTATTTTTTTCAGCCTGCAATTTTATTTGTTTTCCTACTGAAGTGGATTTTTCTGCAGAATTTTGCCAGGAACAACCCTTTTGTTGCCGTGGGTTATTTTACGTGCGCTAAGTGCATGTTTCACACGGGATCGAGGTTTATCGTCTAATCCGATTGACTAGCGTCCAGACCACCACTCAAAGCCTAGAGGAGGGGGAGAAAATACTGGCGAATATGGGATTCGAACCAGTGCGCTCAGATTCTCTCGCTTTCTAGGCGGACGTGTCACCTCTTGGCCAAAACTTCACTCCAAATAGATATACAGATAGACAGACATATAGATAGATAGATAGATAGATAGAGGGGGTGGGAGGGATGGGTGAAGAAGGGTGACAGAACTGAACGCCAGGTATGTAACGAACACCAGAAGGTCATGGCCCGGTGGCCATATCTGCAACATCGCTTCTGGAACAACTCAAGCCGGTATGTGTGAAAACACGGCCTACATTATGTAGTACCGCCTCCCCAGGTGAACGGGTAAAAGTAATCCCTTTTCCGTCTCTCTCGACAAAATGAATTCAGCAGATCCAAGGCATTCCAAACTGCTTGCCGTGCCCAGGAGGGAAAGAATTTTGGGGATCGGTGGCTCCGACGGATCTTGATTTTATAGATCCTGGTGTTAGAGCCATCAATGCAGCCAGCCAGCCAGACAGGTGCAGAAAGGCAATCATTATACCTGTTGGATTGCAAGACACGCGTGTGGAATTTTTCTGAGAATACTTTGTGATTTTGACCCCCACCCCACTCCCATGGCCAGAATTCTGCAGCGGGAATGAGTCATCGTGGATCACAGCATTATTGTCCCACCGCTTTCCCCCACAACCCTTAACTCACTCAGTACGGCCAGTCCTCTCTTCTCCTCTACACAGACCCCTCGGATGTCCAGTGGGTGTCTGAATGACCCAACTTTTAGCTTCCGTCGTCAGAATTGTGGTATTCTTTGTCAACATTCACCTCTTCAGTATAAGAGCCTTCCGCTTGTAATATTTTGATGATGGTAATTGGGGTGAAACGCTGTTAACGTCGTCTCTTTCGCCGTTCGTATGGAGAGAGTTAAAAAGTTTGTTTTTTCTTCTAATTTTCTCCATTTAATCCCCCGGTCGCCAAGAGGAAATGGTGGTGGTGGTGGTGGTGATGGTGTTTTTAATGCGTTTCTTACGAAAAGCGTGGTTCTGTACGCCCAGAAAGTTTGAATCTTGATATCTTTTTGGAGGGTGGGGGTGCTAGGATTGGGGTTGGGGAGGGGGGTATTTATGACAAATATGAACTCCCTTCTCGACTTCAGTATATGGTTGAGTTATGCGTACTTTAATTGTACAAATGATGCGAAAATGTGTGTGTGTGTGTGTGTGTGTGTGTGTGTGTGTGTGTGTGTGTGTGTGTGTGTGTGTGTGCGCGCGCGCGCTTAACTTTCAACCGTTCTTTTTTTCATAGTGAACACAGAAAAACTCGGCAACCGGAAATGTTACACGACAAGAGTCGAGATTCCGAACAATCATCTTTTCAATCATTGTTAGCTTCACTGCATGTAACCGTATCAGACACCACTGGAAGCGAATCGCGCCAGGTGTGGTTTTCACATGCTGCACCTGCAGCTACGGACAGGTGATGGTTCACTGCTTTCTGCACCCTCTGGAACCAGCAGCTTGTTTTCACACACACACACACACACCTTGTCCACTCCTCACGGCTGAGCTTTAGCAACAGGTGTGAGGTGTTTTGCCAGCAAAGCATGAACTGTTCACTCTCCCCTCACCAGAAGTGTGAAGGAAAGAGGCAATACAAGGAGGGAGGGCAATGAGGAAGTGTGAAGGAAAGAGGCAATACAAGGAGGAAGGGCAATGAGGAAGTGTGAAGGAAAGAGGCAATACAAGGAGGAAGGGCAATGAAGTGTGAAGGAAAGAGGCAATACAAGGAGGAAGGGCAATGAAGTGTGAAGGAAAGAGGCAATACAAGGAGGAAGGGCAATGAAGTGTGAAGGAAAGAGGCAATACAAGGAGAAAGGGCAATGAGGAAGTAAGAAGGAAAGAGGCAATACAAGGAGGAAGGGCAATGAGGAAGTAAGAAGGAAAGAGGCAATACAAGGAGGAAGGGCAGTGAGAATGTGTGAAGGAAAGAGGCAATACAAGGAGGAAGGGCAGTGAGAATGTGTGAAGGAAAGAGGCAATACAAGGAGGAAGGGCAGTGAGAATGTGTGAAGGAAAGAGGCAATACAAGGAGGGAGGGCAATGAGGAAGTGTGAAGGAAAGAGGCAATTCAAGGAGGGAGGGCAATGTAGTGTGAAGGAAAGAGGCAATACAAGGAGGGAGGGCAATGAAGTGTGAAGGAAAGAGGCAATACAAGGAGGGAGGGCAATAAGGAAGTGTGAAGGAAAGAGGCAATACAAGGAGGAAGGGCAATGAAGTGTGAAGGAAAGAGGCAATACAAGGAGGAAGGGCAATGAGGAAGTGTGAAGGAAAGAGGCAATACAAGGAGGGAGGGCAATGTAGTGTGAAGGAAAGAGGCAATACAAGGAGGAAGGGCAATGAAGTGTGAAGGAAAGAGGCAATACAAAGAGGAAGGGCAATGAAGTGTGAAGGAAAGAGGCAATACAAGGATGGAGGGCAATGAAGTGTGAAGGAAAGAGGCAATACAAGGAGGGAGGGCAATGAAGTGTGAAGGAAAGAGGCAATACAAGGAGGGAGGGCAATGAGGAAGTGTGAAGGAAAGAGGCAATACAAGGAGGGAGGGCAATGAAGTGTGAAGGAAAGAGGCAATACAAGGAGGGAGGGCAATGAAGTGTGAAGGAAAGAGGCAATACAAGGAGGGAGGGCAATGAAGTGTGAAGGAAAGAGGCAATACAAGGAGGGAGGGCAATGAGGAAGTGTGAAGGAAAGAGGCAATACAAGGAGGGAGGGCAATAAGGAAGTGTGAAGGAAAGAGGCAATACAAGGAGGAAGGGCAATGAGGATGATTCACGTGGGCCCCACAACCAGCAGCACCAGACGGAACGTGGAAGAGTCCGTTCTCCGTGTTGGCTGCTGCAAAGCTGTGACTGTCTTGTGCCCCAGTGACACAGAACATCGTGCATATCCACAGTTTGTCCTCTGAAAACAACAAGGCGTGGACAGTCACTCTGGAGGGGAAGAAATGTGGATATTGCCCATATTCTCGCAGTGGAAGCACAAGTAATTAAATAAATAAATCTTGTCAAAACTTCCTAACGCACACCACCACCTTCTTATCAACCCTCTACCTCTTTACACCCCGCACCCCTGTGTAGAAAGACTAACATACCAAGTTGACAACTGGCTTCTTACCTGTCACAGGCAGCATACACACCCACGACAACCACAAAGAAACGACGACGAAGACACTCAGAGACAAAGAAGTAGCTCCAATGGAGGACATGCGACCCTCACTTCAAATGGTGCCAAGATGTGATATTGATACTTACGAATGAAAGATGACTGATATAGATACTTATATTTCGCGGTTACTGCCCTACCAAGACCAGAGGCGACTCGTAAACAACGGGCTGCAAAAAAAGCCTCGAATATCATTGCTGCCCAACAATATCCCCCAACAATATCTCCCACACGCTCAGGTGAGCTGATTAATGTGCACGTGGATAGTGCACAATGCGAGAATTCCACCCAAACTGAAAGATGGGAGGAGGAGGAAGTGGAAGAAGAGGGGGGGGGAAAAAAACGAAGATGGGCCACACGCCCAAAATATCGTCATGAGTTGTGAAACAGGCCTAGTAGTTGCACTGCACATCAAGCGATTGATCATTTGGTCTGCTGCGGTAGATGTTTGACTGGAGAGTGTTCAGGCAAACAGTTAACTCACTCAGTACGGCCAGTCCTCTCTTCTCCTCTACACAGACCCCTTGGATGTCCAGTGGGTGTCTCAATGACCCAACATTTAGCTTCCGTCGTCAGAATTGTGCTATTCTTTGTCAACATTCACGTCTTCAGTATAAGAGCCTTCGCTTGCAATATTCTGATGATGGTAATTGGAGTGAAACGCTGTTAACGTCGTCTCTTTCGCCGTTCGTATGGAGAGAGTTAACTGCTGCTGAGGAAAGAAACCAGTGCTCTTCTTCCTTTCCGTTGGGGGCAGTGAGCGAAGACGGGTACTTTGACAGCATCCTGGGAGCCTGACCTGACAGCGATTGAACAGCTTCATTCTGCCTCGGTCAGTGGATCCATAATTGTAAAAGTCACTGATTAGCGTGACAGGTGTGTGGCATCGTGGTTCGTTTTTTTTTATTTTTTTAATCTATATCTGTAATAATGCAACACAGTAATACTGACACTAATAATGATACAGTAACATATATATATATATATATATATATATAGATAGATAGATAGATAGATAGATAGATAGATAGATAGAGAGAGAGAGAGAGAGAGAGAGAGAGAGAGAGAGAGAGAGAGAGAGAGAAACAACAGTAGTCTGTTCATGTCTTTAAATTTTGTAATTAAAATAGAGCAAAGTTTCGCTGGAGAACAGCATCTGCAGGCTAGGATACCGTTATATACATATACACATATAGTTATATGCCACGATATATTTGAATATATTTCGTAAGTGTGTGTGTGTGTGTGTGTGTGTGTGTGTGTGTGTGTGTGTGTGTGTGTGTGTGTGTGTGTGTGTGTGTGTGTAAGCGAAAGAGAGAGAGAGCACTAAACACTGAAATGTTTAATGCCATTAGCTCTAAAGCTGTAGTGACATAGTAGGTACCAATCAGAACAAAATGGTGCAAACATAAAATAGAACAGAAAGGAAAAAAAAACAGAACTGAAGCAAAATAAACTAATAAGAGATCTGCGACACTTTGGCACTTTGTCATTAGCTTAAAGTACATGTAACAGGGTGGTAATGTGCCTTTTTCAGTCGTTCGTCTCCAAGGTTTGGACAGTACACAGAAAACAAAGTAAATATAAATCACATGATAGATATTTACCCATGTGATATCGACACACATCATATCAATACAAACACATACTAAAGAACATAATAGATCATGAAATAATTATTTATGCCTGAACATCAAAACCCATCATATCAATACGAACACATCATATAATTACAATGTAGAGATTGACCATCCAAATGTAGCCCTTCCTTTTTATCTATGCTTTTTTTTCTCATAAAACCTATACTAATTTTTAATTGATTGAGTATGCGAAAGAGAGAGAGAGAGAGAGAGAGAGAGAGAGAGAGAGAGAGAGAGAGAGAGAGAGAGAGAGAGAGAGAGATTCAGATGGTTTATTACTCATGAAGGGGAATGTGAACAAAGACAAAATTCATATCATTTATAGACATAACGATTACAACAAAGCAACTGTGGAAATGTCAGGTTAATCAGGAACATTAAGAAGTAAGCATTTCCCTATATCTAAAGGCTTTGTAGAAAAACAGTGACAAATTTCGCACAACATCAGGGTCAGTACAAGACAACAATAAAACCAGTTTGAAAAGATAAGGTTTACGATAATATCTGGGTCGAATAAATGTTTCTCTGATTTCTTTCAGTGCTTCACAACTACGAACAAAATTAATTTCATCTTCTTTTTAACATTTGTTTACACATGGGACAAATCAATGAGATTCTTTAACATGTTTGTAATTATACCGATATACAGCCAAATTCAGTATTACCCAGTCTAAAACTTGTTGTGATATATTTTATAATTTTATCAAGATTCAAAGGCAAACATGGTTTCATAATATGCGAGACAAATTGTTCTATATAACTCAAATCTTTCACTGGTAAAAACATATTGATTCCATTCCTGCCATCTGCAGTCTATTAGACGTGTGTGTTGAAAAACATTTATAAAACCTACTTCACAGCCTGCACCTTGATTTAGCCACACATATCCAAAAACCATTTGATACCCAGTTAATTTTACCCCAACTATCTAATTCATGTAACATAAGGTAAGCTTTATATGGCAGTCTGAAATCTTCCATTTGTAATATTCTTAACCAATAGCGAAAACAAACAATTGCAGAGTTAACAGAGTTTGGATATCGGTTTGTTTCACCGCATGCTAAATCTGTGTAACTGCAAATAAATGAACAGATTCACAATGAGTAACAGCTTTGTCCAGCCCCCAAGTTGAGAACCATTCTGCACAACTGGTTGCACTTATGAATGAAACTGTTTTATAATCAACTCAAACAGATTATCATTAAGAACTTATAACTTTTGCATAATACATGAAGCTTTTTGGCTCTGCTAGCACGATCTCTACAAGCAACAACAAAACTAAACGAGTGGAAAAAAGAATTCCCAAATACTTGAAAACATTAACCACAATCATAACAATACCTTATCAATCCGTATTTCCCTTGTACTTAAATAGCCACCATTTCGAAAAACAATTATATTACTTTTGGACACATTAACGTTCAATTCAAGTGTTGCTGCTGCCAGCAGTTTCTGAAAACATTATCTGAAAACAAAACCACATTATCAGCCAAAAGAATGAACAATTCAAATGAATCACATAAAATATTGTTCCATGCCTTCCATTGTTAATGACCTCTAATACCAGCTCATTCATAAAGACAAAAACAATATAGGGTTACATGGGTATCTTTGCCTTACTCCTGATGTACAGTTAATATAGTCAATGAATCTTGTGCCACATATAACTATTGATCTTACATTGTCATACATACTTTTAACAGATTCATGCAGTTTACTTTTAATGCCATTTTAAACAAAATGGGTCAAACACAATTTCTATTGAGGGGATCAAACGCTTTTTCAAAGTCTGTAAACGTTACATGAAGTTTACGATTAAATGAAAATGTTTCTGTGTGATTGCAAGTAATGTGAACATGTGATCTGTGATAGAATATCCTCTTTTGAAACCTGGTTGATATTCACTAGTAATAATATTTTCTCCTATCCACTCTTGTAACTTGTCAATGATAACAAAACGAAATAGTTTACTGCTTACATCACTGAGACAAATATCTCTATGATTATTGGGATCGTGGGTGTTACCTTTTATGAAAGGTGGCAAAATAACTTATAAAGTCCAATTTCGGGGAAACTCTCCATTACCAAAAAGCCTGTTATACAATTTCAAGAAAAACTCCATTACTAGATTGTTATCATTTTTATAACTCGCTTATCATACCATCAGCACCAGCTGCATTTTGTTCTTTAGTTTTCTTAAGGCTAGTGATATTTCTTCTTTCATTATATGACCAGTCATGTAGTCACTATTTTCTTCGTATTGTAAATCTTCAATTAATTTATATCATTAATTCATATGATTTTCTACTTTCGAATCCAATAAAGATTTAAAATGATAAAAAATACGTCGATGTTTATACTACTTTTAGACTGTTTGTGTTTAAATGAGACTCTGAGTACTGTTTCCCAAAATTATATTTGGTTCCTTACTGAATATATATTATTAACTTATTCAGCATTTCATCATTGAATTGTTTTCTCTTGAGAGAGAGAGAGAGAGAGAGAGAGAGAGAGAGAGAGAGAGAGAGAGACAGAGACAGAGACAGAGACAGAGACAGAGAGACAGAGAGACAGAGACAGAGACAGAGAGGCAAAGAGAACCCTCATTTGCTGATGGCATCGCGCCACATTTATTGGTGCTAGGGTTGGGCGGACGTCCAGTGAAATAAAAGTGCAAATCGCTGTGTGTGTGTATGTGTGTGTGTGTGTGTGTGTGTGTGTGTGTGTGTGTGTGTGTGGTGTGTGTGTGTGTGTGTGTGTGTGTGTGGTGTGTGTGTGTGTGTGTGTGTGTGTGTGTGTGTGTGTGTGTGTGTGTGCAGAAGCAGATTCATAACAATGGTTTCCATTCGTTGTGTACTTTTTTTTTTCTTGGGGAGGGGGGGGGGGAAGGGGGGGGGGAATGTTTTGTGGGGTGGTTTTTTTTCGTGCTGATCTGCGGCACAACGAAGTTATCCCGAATCATTAAACGACACCGTAGTGTACCGACATGTTATTTGGTTCATTGGTTTGTCGGTCCGTGAAAACATTCTGTCTCTGTGTCTGTCTCTCTTTGTCTCTGTCTCTCCTCCTTTTTGCGTCCCCTCCCCTCCCCTCCCCTCCCCCCCCCCCCCCCCCCCCTCTCTCTCTTTCGCTCTCTTCCTCGGTCTTCCGGTTAATCCCTCGTTCGTTTTGCTTATTCATTAACTTAGCATTGCAAATGATTAGTGCGGCTTTAGTGGTCGTCATGAAGAGGAATAGAACTGGGATTATCATATTCCCCCCCTTCATTTCACGTGTGTGTGTGTGTGTGTGTGTGTGTGTGTGTGTGTGTGTGTGTCTGTGTCTGTGTGTCTGTGTGTGTATGTGTGTGTCTGTGTGTCTTTGTGTGTCTGTGTGTGTCTGCCACAGTGTGTATGTGTTTGCGCGTGTTTTTTGTTGTTTTTTTGTTTTTGTTTTTTTGTGTGTGTGTGTGTGTGTGTGTGTGTGTGTGTGTGTGTGTGTGTGTGTGTGTGTGTGTGTGTGTGTGCTTTTTTTTTTGTTCGTTTATTTTGACATTTGGCAAATGCAGTACATCCCAAACTATAGTATATGCGGGTCTTCCCTCAAATCAGCTTTTTAGTCTCATAGTCTGGCATGGTTCTCGGCCTTTCCCAGGACCCGTGCGTCTCTCTATAACTTGCTGTGGCATCAGTCGTCACTCACTGAGTCTGTAGTCAGTGAAAAGTGTTGATGTGTGTGATCACAAGTCGGCCGTTCTTTTCTCCCTTTCCCCCTCCCCCCATCACTTTCCCCTCCCCCTCCTCCACCCTTGTAGCTCCTATAGGCCTACTCGTACCCCATCCCCCCATCCTTTCCCCTCCGAACTATAGTGTCTGACTGCCACTGGCACAGTATGTTGGGATTTTCCAGCCTCCTCCTCCGTTCCGCGCTCCTCTCTCATCCAGTAGTAGCGAGATGGACAAGGCAGGGGACAGAGCCTGTCGCCCACACCAAACTTCTCAACCTCGTCACCATCGTCATCTTCATCGGCCTCGTCCACCTCTCAGCCACCCCCGCAGCCGCCACTGGCAGGACGGTTAAAAGTTGTGAGAGAAAAATCACGGCCTCTCTCCGCTCAGTCTCCAGCAAGAAAGACACTCGCCAGCCGCTGCAGTGGACGTACCTACCCCTTGTCGCCTCGCTCGCGTGTGCTGCTGCTGCTGCTGCTGCTGCTGCTTCTACTTACTGCACTCATGGCCATGCATGTGCAGTGGCCAAGAACTAGCGGGTTTCTGCCGTCTCCTGTTGTGCTGCAACTGCTGCTGTGTTGCTGCTGCTGCTCCCTCCTGGCACCCTGCCTGACAGTAGCTTCCAGAACCGCACGAGGGGGCCCCGAAACGACGGCGACCGCTCAAGGTAAGACTTTGCTTGTTGCTCTGACGCGGTGGACTTGTTTTTTTGCTGACGAGTTTCTCCAGCGTGGCGTTTGACGCCAGTGGCTAAAGAGCGACGCTGCATGGCCTTCCCCTGTTTTTGTTGCCACTCAAGCGCCTCTGGCTGCTGCCTGAAGGTTTTTTTTTTCTTCCTTTTTTTTTTCTTTTAAAAGGAGGTGGGGGTGGAAGAAGGTGGCCTACTCTCGTCAGTTGTGAAGTTTTTTGTAATTTGTTCAGTCGTGTAAACACCAAGGTCATTGCCCGAGTTTCATGTTTTGCCAAGGTTCACGTTTCACGCTATTATCGCAATTTCCACAGTAACAAAACAAACACAGGTGGATTTTCTATTTCTTCATGTCTACTGTTAATTTGTGAAAACGAGAAAAACCGATTTTTTGTTTTTGTTTTTTGTTTTGCACTCGTTCTCATCTTGACCAGAAGGCTAAACTAGCAAAGTCATTTGACTGGAATTATTTGTTGAACCGAGGCCAGCAGTGTAGACTCTGTTGCTTTAAATCCTTATTTTCTGTCTTTATTTACTTTCATGTGTTGACTCTTGCTTGTAGCCATACTTTTTGGATGCCGTGTTGTTTTTGTCGTTGTTTTTCTTGTTGTATTCTTTCTTCTTATTATTATTGTTTTTGCTTTCCGTCATTTACGAAAATGACAAGAAAAAAGGAATGCTAAAACAAAAGGTAACGCAATAAAGATAAAAGTGAAAAAAAAAAGCAAAGAAAAAATCCCAAACACAGCAGTAGACAACAAACCAATACAAAACGAAAGCCAAGTTGAGCGCGTGACCTACTATCTCTCTGTCTGTCCTGTCTATCTGTCTGTCTGTCTCTCTCCCTACCCCTCTCTCCCTCCCTCTCACTCTCTCTCTCACTTTCCCTCCCTCTCTCCCTCCCCCTCTCTCTCTCTCCCTCCCTCTCTCACTCTCTCTCACTCTCCCTCCCCCTCTCTCTCTCCCTCCTTCTCTCTCTCTCTCCCTCCCTCTCTCTCTCACTCTCTCTCCTTCCCCCCTCTCTCTCTCTCACCCTCCCTCCCCCCCTCTCTCTCTCACTCTCCCCCTCCCTCCCTCTCTTGTTCCCGTATCCCCTTCTTTCTCAGTGTTACCCCTTCACTCCCTTCATTCCTTTTCCTTTTCCTTCTTTCCCCCTCTCTCATTGACGCGCTGTTCGCGTACTATGTTTTATGTGGAGAGTATTGCATTTCTCTGCAATGCCGCGATTCTTTTTGTTGTTATTAAAGTGTTGTTGTTCCCATGCAGTGTGTATTTATGTACCCCCTCCCTCCCCCTACTCCCCTCCCCCTACTCCCCCCCTCCCCCCCCCCCCACGACCCCCTTTCATTTTGTTTCATTGTGTTCTCTGGATTTTCCTTTACGAAGGAAGGATGAAAACGGGGCCAGTAAGTGCTTATTCGTTTTCTCTCAATAAGATAATTTCGATTTTGATTTTAATTTTGATTTCGATTCCTCTCTCTCTCTCTCCGCCCCCCCCCCCTCTCTCTCTCTGTCTTTATTTATCTATTTATTTTTTAAATTTTCACTCCATTTTCTTTCTTCCCCCCCCCCCCCACACCCATTTGAGTCCCCTGGTCCTGTTCTTTGTCAATTCATTCCTAACACCCCTCGTTCCGACCACATATTGATGTATTTTGGGACGTTTGGACTTTTAGTGGGTGGCCTAAGTTTAGACTTCAGTTTTCACCCCATCTTTCTTGCCTGCCTTACCTTTCTTTTCTGTCCGTGTCATACCCAGCTATTCATATGTATACAGGCTGCTTAGAGCACTCCTCTATCTCGGTCTTAGAATTGATATTTTATTGTGACGTATTAGGTATATATGTATATATATATATATATTAGGTATGTATACATATCATATATATGCATGTATATATGCATATATATATATATATATATATATATATATATGTATAAAAGGTTCGACTTATTCTGCAGAAGGAGACACAATGCAATGCTCATGTCGACAGAAGTGTGACAGTGTAGCAGTGGAAAGTAGGGAGAGAGGGAAGCGTGGGTATGGGGTGGTGGGGGATTTGTGGAGCTTTTCCAATCATAGCGTGCACACACATGTTAGTTACAGCGGTCCTTGCTGACATTATTGGTTGAAACTGATTGAATACCAGATCGATATCGCATCGTTCGTTCGATCTCGGCTTCTGCGAGGCGAAAGCAATGGGGTGGTTGTCGTGAGGCATCGTTGAACAAATATACCTATCCACAAAAGAAACGCGATCGTTTTTCTGACATGCTCGTGAGAACAAAATACGACATGATAATGACCAAAAACGTCAACCTGGCACTTCAGCAAGACAATGCGAGCTGTCTTTCCATCAGTAAGCATAAAACTGAGTCAATGACTTGTTTACACTTGGAACAACAACATTCCGAGGGCAGCAGTGAACGATTTGGTGGTGGGCTCGATGGCTTTGCAGGGTTCAGGTCGTTATTGATGCCAAATGGCAGACACGCTCGTTACTGATCTGCCGTGTAGCCAACTGCCAAGAAACTTTAGTTGGTGACTGTCCCTTCTGAAAGTCTACCTGTGTGCCACTATGTGGCAGTGAAATGTGAATCTCATTGTATTTTAGTGGCCAAAAAAAAGAAATGTATTTAACCCTTTCACCGCTAAACTCGCATTTATGCACATGCTAGGCAGAAGACACATGTCACTGAAAGGTGACCAGATCATGGGTCTGTTATCCATGAACCTACTGCTCTTAATGTTCGGTGGTAGGATGGACCATATTTTATACACATCATAAGGGAATCTCCAGCTATTCTTAGACACCATCTTTTTCTGTGTTTGTAGCACAAGGGGATTTTGCATTCTAACTTGACTGGTGGTGAAAGGGTTAAACGAAAAATCGCATTTTTTTTGGTCGATGAGTATACATACATATACGCTGCATCATAACCCGCGCTAAGCCACGAGACCGGCCATCACTGTTGTGCAAAACTGGGTCAGAGAGGGTGAACGGAATGCGTGAGTCCAGACACAACTAGTCCAACCTGCATGTCGGTCCTTGACCATCTGTTGGATTGTCATACCATGATATCAACTAGAAAATCGAAGATGGTTATTTGTTGTTTTGTTGTTGTTGTTGTTTTCGTTTGCTGTTGTTCCTTCTAACACGGTTTTTTTTTTAATATCGAAATATGGCGGTGGCTTTGTTCCGTGTAGGTATAAGTGCATTTCTTTTGATCACAGAATTATATGCCGCGAATACGTATGCTGGCGTGTTAGTAAATGTTGTTTTCTCAATTTTGATGAGTCAAAGTTCAATGTACATACGATGTACTGACGTAAGACATATAAAACCTCCCTACCGTCCCTCACCCCCTTCCACTCATTGTCTCTACCTGTGTGTGTGTGTGTGTGTGTGTGTGTGTGTGTGTGTGTGTGTGTGTGTGTGTCCCTCTCTCTCTCTTTCTCTCTCTCTCCCCACCTCTCTCTCTCTCCCTCTTTCTGTGAGTTTTATTGCCTATCATGGCGAGGAAAACCAAGTTCTCGTTACAAATGCTGCTACCACCCGAAAAAAACAAACAAAAAAACAACTAAATTATCTCTATATATCTACAAAGCTTTCAGGAGAAGTCTGAATACAACTGAAATGTATGTTGTCATAGATTAAGATAAAGAGGGTTTCATTTCTCTTCTCTCTTTTTTTTCACGCAATACGTATATGTTTGTATATTGTTTGTATGCGAACAATACGTGTATCACTAAGGTATAATATCGTTTTTACTTTTCTTTTCAATCCTTCAAATGGGGCTTTTGCTTTATATTGAACAAATATTTTCTTTGGTTGTTTGGTTGTTCTCTCTCTCTCTCTGTCTCTCTCTGTCTGTCTGTCTGTCTTTCTCTGTCTGTCCGTCTCTGTCTCTCTCTTTCTCTGTCTGTCGGTGTCTGTGTGTCTGTCTGTATGTCTCTCTCCCTCCCCTATTGAGATTATGCACGGTATTTCAGACGATGACAAATATCATGACTCACCTTGTAAGTCACGCAGCCCATTGACAATGGAGTAGTGATTCATATTCGTCGTCACCATGTTCATATTCCAGCTCTCTTGTGCGCAAGGTATGGTCGGGTTTTTATGTCACCATTGCCAATTTCCCATGCGACACAGCCATTCCCACATATTCAAGGTCACATTTGTTGACTCACCTGTGCAGTTTGTGTCTCAACTCGCACCCGAGTGTGTGTGTGTGTGTGTGCGTGCGTGCGTGCGCGCGTGCGTGTGTGCGTGCGTGTGTGTGTGTGTGTGTGTGTGTGTGTGTGTGTTTATGAGAGAGAGAGAGAGAGAGAGAGAGACGGTGTTTGGGAGGGGTGGGGAGGTTGCTGGGAATTTTATTGGTAACTGAGAAGTGTGGTGACGGTGTGGGAGGGGTGGGGTAGCACTGGCATTTTAATCGCCATGATAAAGCAGGAATCACATTTGGCAAGACGATATTTATGTAATTACGTTCGTGAGATCTTCTGGAAGTATTTGAACAATCAGACATTTCTTGTGGTGAGAAGTAAAAAGATTTTCAATACATTTTAATGCCATATTCTCTTCTGTATCTAAATGGTTTTGAAGCTTAAAAAATAATTCAATGTATTGCACTGTTCGTTCACGAGAAAATATGTGAAATGAATGGTTTGCTAAAATATTGTAATCCAAATCAAATTAGATTAAAGGATGATCCGGTCATTATAGGCAATGCTTTTGTGACATAATCCAAACAGCGTCAGAGTAAGAATTGTTCCCTGTAAAATATAACAAAACTGGATCCAAGCCACCAACGGATTCATTTGCAAATTCGCATCGAGTGTGTGTGCAAGGAGACCACTGAAAGAAAATTCTGAACTCAACCAGTTTGAAACAGATCCGAATGAAGCTGTCTGGACAGTGGACAAAGTTCTTCAACAAACTGATGATTTTAGAGTGCGAAACAATACAATACAATACAGAAAATTCTTAACTCACTCAGTACGGCCAGTCCTCTCTTCTCCTCTACACAGACCCCTCGGATGTCCAGTGAGTGTCTGAATGACCCAACCTTTAGCTTCCGTCGTCAGAACTGTGGTATTCTTTGTCAACATCCACCTCTTCGGTATAAGAGCCTTCCGCTTGCAATATTTTGATGATGGTAATTGGCGTGAAACGCTGTTAACGTCGTCTCTTTCGCCGTTCGTATGGAGAGAGTTAATCAAGGCGATTGATTAGGAAAAAACGTCCCCCAACAAAACTGCGGCTTTAGAGAGCAAAACGTTTGGAGAAACCTCCCTCCTTTTCCCCTTTCCTTCAGGTCAATCACCAGCACTGGCCATCACCATTTACAATGTGATATGTTATGGTGTGCGTATTATTGTTTTGCTGTTTTTACCCAAACGTCATTTTATGATTTTTTTTTTTTTAACAGCGAAGTGCACGAAAATGAGCTCATACCATTCTATATTCATGTGTGGCTTGAGTTATTTGCTATAACTTGCAGTACTGCGAAATGGAGACAGTGCTGCCGAGGTCGTTGTTATCACCATGACTGTTTTTTTTTGTTTTTTTCTTTTTCACTTAAGTACTAACAGATTATGTTTCAGTATCAACAATCTAATTTGATGCCAACAGTCCTGGCAACATGTCAGGTCTCGCGATAGATAACAAAACGAATTGGTGGATACAGATTTTGTTTTCCACGTCTATGTCTTCATGTGCTCTTGTGTGGTATAATGTTCTGTTACATACGTACTGTTTCATGTGAAGCGCTTGGAGCCCATATATGGGGAGTTTGCGCCACATAAGTGCAATATATTATTATTATTATTATTATTAAAAAGCAAATATTTTAAACATACGTCGTCTTCTTCTTCGTTCGTGGGCTGCAACTCCCACTTTACATTTATGAGCGTTTTTACCCCGCCATGTAGGCAGCCATACTCCGTTTTCGGGGGTGTGCATGCTGGGTATGTTATTGTTTCCATAATCCACCGAACGCTGACATGGATTACAGGATCTTTAACGTGCGTATTTGATCTTCTGCTTGCGTAGACACACGAAGGGGGTTCAGGCGCAAGCAGGTCTGCACCTATGTTGACCTGGGAGACAGGAAAAATCTCCACCCTTTTCCCACCAGGCGCAGCTACCGAGATTCGAGCCCGGGAAAGCCCAACGCTTCAACTTCTCGGCTATTGCGCCCGTCTAAACTATACATATCATAGGCCTCTGTCGGTCAGTGTTGACCATGAATAAATCCCAGTTCACGTCTGCCCTCCTGGTACAGCAGTGCCTGTGGCTGAACAGGCCGAGATGACTGTCATTTACCACCTTTTGTATTTGTATTTTGTATTTCTTTTTATCACAACAGATTTATCTGTGTGAAATTCGGGCTGCTCTCCCCAGGGAGAGCGCGTCGCTATACTACAGCGCCACCCATTTTTTTGTATTTTTCCTGCGTGCAGTTTTATTTGTTTTTCCTATTGACGTGGATTTTTCTACAGAATTTTGCCAGGAACAACCCTTTTGTTGCCGTGGGTTCTTTTACGTGCGCTAAGTGCGTGTTGCATACGGGACCTCGGTTTATCGTCTCATCCGAATGACTAGCGTCCAGACCACCACTCAAGGTCTAGTGGAGGGGGTGAAAATATCGGCGGCTGAGCCGTGATTCGAACCAGCGCGCTCAGATTCTCTCGCTTCCTAGGCGGACGCGTTACCTCTAGGCCATCACTCCACTTTAACAAACACGGACACGACCACTGAAACTCCCCACATCACATTACGTATGAGCAAGTTGCAGTTTTCTTGCACCGCCAAACGAGACAATTGAATAAAGAGTTCGATGAGAACTGAATATTATGCACTACAGTCTTTTAGTTGTTGCTGTCGTACCATGTCAAGTTGTATCTGAAATCGCCCAAGTGTTTACAGTTGAGGACAAACGTACAGTTTTTAAAGAGGTGGCTGTGGAGTGATGACGAGATCATTATTGTTCACCATTTTTAACATTCATCATCATCATCACCATCATCATCACCATTATTGTTATCATCATTATCATATTATACCATCATCATCACCATTACCATCATCAACATCATCATCACCATCATTATCATTATCATCATTATCATTATCTTACCATCATCATCAATCATCATCATCATCATCCTACGTTCATTAGCAGGTTGTGCGAAATCGCTACCATTAATTTTTATCTATCCCACATTCCCCTGCCAATCTCCCCCAAAAGAAGACAGCCAAACATTTATCCAGCTAACCACTGTGGGGGGCGGGGGTTGTTTTGTCCTCCCACATGCACAATATTGGTGATGTTACGAACACCTGTCACAGAACTGCAAAATGTGACCCCCCGCCTTTTTTTTAATTTTTATTATTTTTTAAAATTTTATTTAACAACCTGGTCATGTAGCAGCATGTCTCGTTCTCGGGGATTTTCTGTCTAATTATTTTTGAGATCACGAAGTAAACAAGAAGAGGAAATAGTGGGCAATCCCCACTTGTATTTATGTGCATTGTCATTAACAGAAGGAATTTAAGTATCGCTTTTTATAGACAACCAGCCGCTTACTTTATCTCGAACACATTGTGTAGACAGAGGAATTTTAATGAATTTTAGCCGTCGTCTTCTGAATATCTGCATGAAAGGAAATTCAACACTTAACACGGAGCATGAAATTAAAAAAAAGGATAACAGTGTAAGGAATTGCTGAGAGTTAGTTCACGGACCAACATAACGCACATAACCGTGTATGAAACATGTCTGAGTGTTCGAATATGTCAGGCATGATCTTTTTTCGTTTTTGATTAAAGATACTTCTGAATCGCTCCCATACATTAAATCAGCTGTGTCCTAAAATTATGATAGCAGTATGTGTTTGGTCGCAATATAGACAACTTTGGGTGTAATGGCTAGCTTTCCTGTTATGCAATGAATCGCCTTGAAAAGAAAATCCACCTGGAATATTGCTGGTTATTCACAAGTATATGGCACCAGTTAAACGGGTCGATCTCCCACTTTCCTTTCCACGACTCAGGCCACAAAAATACGCGGTTGTGATAATCATTCCCTAACTCAAGAAGTTGATTTGTCCTCTTTGCATATCTTGATTACAGTTTTTTGAAGTTTGGGAAATAATTGGCGGCGTGTGATTTCGGGGAACATGCGTGCTGATCAGGTGTGTAATTGTTCGAGCTAGGGTGATAAGGCAACTGGTAAATCGTAAAAAAAGAAAAAGAAGACACATCTGCCTCTTCCTCTTCTTCTTCCTCCTCCTCTTCTTCTTCATCTTCTTCTTCCCGTCATCAGCAACAGCATCAGCATCACCACCACCACCACCACCACCACCATCATCATCATCATAACAGTTTGATTGTGGTTGATGCGTTGCATTTGTAAATGTTCCATTGTTGTTGTTGGTTTTTTGTCTTCCTTTCTTGTAATTCTGAGGCCACGTGTGGGCGATGACATCAACTGGACATGAAAAGCGGAACTGCTGGGCCGAGCCAGCTGTCCTTAAATGTTGGAAGCGTGGGCACGGCAACGTGTCTTTCCTTTCACGGAAATGGGCGGTGTATCCGATCGTGTCCATTAAACCGTCTGGAAGGAGAGCGGTGAACTGGAGTGATAATTGCACAGGGAAGCCCGGGTCTCCTTCAATCAGCACCTGGAGGACACGCGCAGGACCTGAAAATGAGAACCGTCGGAGGTCGTTGACGAAAGCGCTTGTCCATGTTTGCTGCTGTCAAAATAATCACATGCCCAGCAAGATGGCCCCAGACCTTCTGGTTTGACGACCAAAATAACACCAGCCGCCATAGAGTCACGTGCATATCAGAGACCGCCGTTACGTCATAGTGTCTGAGTGTCTTCCTCCCACGCAAGAAAGTGCCCGTTTCCGTTTATCGACCCTCTCTCTCTCTCTCTCTCTCTCTCTCTCTCTCTCTCCGTGTGTCAGGGAAGGGAGAAGATCATTACAGCTGTTGGAAATACAGAAAACATCAAAAAAGGAAGAGATGCTGCGGTTTCGTCCCAAGTAGATGATAGTCGTATCCGGGAAATGGGAGGGACATCTGCGAGCAGCGGGCGATAACTAAGGGCGACTGTGGATGGGGGTGGGGGAAAGGGGAGGGCGGGAAGGGGGTGTGGGGGGTGGCGGCAATTATTACGTTACTGAACTGAATGCATGGTGTCCATCGCATTTTCCTGTTTCTGCTGCTGCACTGTATCCCAGTCTCTGTCTCTATCTGTCTCTGTCTTTCCATGTGTCTGTCTTTGTCTATGTATTTTCGTTTGTCTGCCTGCCTGTTTGCCTGTCTACCTGTCTGTCTGTCTGTCTGTCCGTCTCTCTATGTCCCTGTCTCTTATATCACTGTGTAAATTCCTAACGTCTATCCTTCACCAAAGTGGAATTTTCTACTTGGTGTTGCCAGGGACAATTTGTTATGTTGTTGCCGTGGGCTGTTTTACATGTGGGAAGTGCATGTTGCCTGCGGGGCCTGTTTATCGTTTCATCAGAAATACTAGTACCCAGACCATCTCCGAGGGTCTACTGAGGAGAGGGAGAAATAAAACTCACGGTTCAATTGTAAAAAGGCCATTCGTCATGTCAAACATGACTCATGTTTCTTCTCCTGAATGAAATTTGCCAGATGTCTGCAGTGGCAGTTACCATTAGCCCATTAGGTCCACGGGAAAAACACACACTGACAGTGACTTCCTAAAGCCTCCAGTCAAGGATGATATAGAATCAAGAAGAAAATAAGGCGGGTGAGTACACCGCAAGAAAGAAAACAAAAGTTGTCAATGAGTAACTGAACGTGCACATAATGTTCGGAAATCGTGAGAGATGCAAGCACAGCGTACAGCATGAGTGGTCAGCTCATCTGAATCATAACCCATGGGCAGGCAGACTGGAACAGACCCCTGGAGCAGAGTTGGGTGTGGTGCTCTGGACTTCTGGCTGAAAGGTTGATTATGTCGAATCACAAGGCAATGGGGTGAACACACGTGCAGCTCTTTCCAGCCTTTCGATCATTGGGTGCTGATTATTTGAAAGGATGCCTAAAGAAACCAGGGGTCATTATTGAAGGGGTGTTTGGGTGGGGATTAAACAGTGTGCACTTCAGTGACAGCAACTGGTGGAGGCCGGGGTGGTGGGTTGTGGGGGTGGTGGTCATGAAATCCTCTCTGTTGAAGGGCCTGTTGAAGTGTTTGATATGACTGGAGCTCCGTCTTCTGCAATGGATTCCTGTGATGTCTCGGTAGAAGATACCATTTCAAGATTGTTGGAGTTCCTAAACAATACCGTAAGGGGAACCCCCATTGTGATGTATATTCATCGCCAGATCTAGGTGGTTTTAAATCTTGACTGACAGTCAACACAGCTCGTGCTCCATGGAGACAGGTCCTTTCCGCTGAACCCGGCTGTCTGTCGTTTCTATGTTTCACGTGCTTCGTTCTTAACTGTTCCTTTTTTTTCTTCTGTGCAGCGTTGTATGATAGTCAGTCGTGTTCGACTGTGACCATCAGAACAGCAGAGGAGGTAACTACTGTCCCGACTATTTGGGCCAGAATTTGATTATTGTGGAGAGTGTCTTGCCCAAGTTACATCCCCACTCTCTCGGCCAAGAGGGTTTTAGGACAGTCGGTGTTGGGATGGTTCCCAAAGGCCAACTAGCCCCCAAGGCTGCAGCACTAAGAGCCAGTGCAATTTTGCCCCCTACTTTGAGAGTCATAGTCTTTCACAAAAGACTAAGCTGTAAATGAGTTCCCACTGCATTGGAGAAACCACTGGTAATACAGCTCTCACTTTGCTGTTGGCCCAACTGTAAACTTAATGTGCAGCGTTAGTACTAGTGTAAAGGTCTCGGGTGGTTCATGGCATTCACCTGAATGTGAATGCATCGTCCATTGTTTTTCATGATTTGTTCAGAAACGCACTTTCTGTATCTTGGGACATCGTCACAAAATTTCCTTTTTCACTTAGTGACCTACGATTCGACGGCCCTTTGTTAAGTCCTGATGTATCATTTTGTATCAAAATATACGGTCCTATTGAAAACAATGAATCTTTTTAAAAAAAGAAAAAGAAAAAAATATTGCTTTTGTTTAAACTTCATGAGATCAAGCAGTTATCATATGCAAATCGATTTGTCTTGATCTTGATGGTTTACTCAAGTTCGTGTTTTGTTGTTATTGTTGTCGTTGTTTTTCCTTTAGCCGTCAGTGCAGCCGTTTTGAAGTCGGTCCAACACTTTGTGAGGAACTGCACGTAACACTTGTTCGCGCGCTTACCCTCTCTCTGTTCCACACACATACGCGCGCGCGCGCGAGCTCGACTGGTAAAATTATTGTGAAGCCTGAGGCCACAAAACAGTCAGGGTCACAGGTCACGAAAACAGGGAACATAACCGAGGGGGGAAAGAAAGAAAAAAAACCAAACACCGACGAACGTGGATCGGAGGGGGAGCATTGGATGGCAAAAACAGACTGAACAGATAAAGCCCAGAGATGCCAAGGTGTCGTGCCATGTGTGAAAATGATCTAGTTATTTGGGGGTGCCAATACCTCTGTTCCACCATGTTCCCATTCTTGCCCAAGCAGAGCAGGCAGCAGGCAGCAGGCAGGGGCCTGTGGAGACGGGAGGCTGGCAGTCTGCCCGGGGGCTTTTCGTCATCACGTGGAGCAGTGAGCAGGGCATTGGCGCACCTCACCAAATTCCACAACTACTACTTGTGCGCATTATTTCTTAGTGAGCTGTAACCGCTTACTTAGTTGGTTGCCCGTCAGTATTATCACAACGCCAGTCGTTCAATCCATGACTGATCTATTTAAGAGGAGTGACAGAGCGGAAGTTAATACCACTCACTGCTCGGTCAGTCGCAAAAAGAAGAGGTGACATCAATCTGGAGAAACGTTTCGTGTTTGTCGTCACAGTATAACTGAGTTGTGGAGGTCAGGCTTTGTGATAATAGGCTTTTCCTTTGTTTTTTTTAATACAAAGGATCAGAGCACTTCTAGTGCAAATAAAACATGAAAATGTAAAAACAGCATACGCTTCTGATTGCGCTCTGAAGCCTTGTCCCAGTTATTCGGATTTCAGTTTTCTTTGTCGTGTGTTACACACACACACGCACACACACACACACACACACACAATAATGTGAACCGGAGGCGATGGGAACGGTGGGGGCAGGTAATGGATCTGGGGGTGGAGGGTGAGCAGGTTGTAGGGGGAGATGGGGGGTGGGGTGAGCAGGTTGTAGGGGGAGATGAGGGGGTGGGGTGATTCAGGAGCGCACACAGTAACCAGTGTGTGTCAGAAAAACACTCGTCTGAGCTATTTTGTGTGTATTTCTCAGTTTGTGATCAACATCGAATGTTTTTGCTTTCTTTTTTATTCGCGAGATTCCCCATTTTCCGCATTGGTTGGCTGGCTTTGTCTTGGGTTGACCACGAATGCTGTGGCTTTGACAACTACACAAGTTCACATTTCGTGAGCTGAGAATAAATAAACGTCAACGATACTTTTACTGTTGTCCAATAAGTGATAGGATAATTATGTTCGTTTTAGATTTTTTTTCTCTTCATTCGCCTACCACTATTTCTGACGTCGTAAATGTCAAGAGTTCATGTCTACTCCCCTGTTTTTTTTTTTTTTTTTTGGGGGGGGGGGGGGGGGGGGGGGGTTGGTGGGGTTTTTTTTTGTCCTTAAAAAAAGGATAATATTTCTTCTGCTTCTGCCATTGCTATGTAATTTTAGGTTTTGGAACATAATGCTAAATTGATAGTGTGACACCATAGTCATGTACTGGCCTCATACGTGTAAATAGTTACGTTCTGTCAAGAAAAGACATTGCTTTATCCAGCTGCAATTCATAGAGGGGATTTTACGTCTTGAAGTTTGTCTTGTTTTGATATATGGTTTTCGCCATCGGCTACACTGTCATCATGATGACTGACAGGACGCTGTGTGTTGTGAATTCTCTCCCCCCCCCCCCACCATCCCTCCTCCCTCCACTCATTCATAGGTGATGAGGGGAGGGAAGGGAGGTCAAGGGATGATAGTGTATGTGTCACGATGAAATGCACACACAGATGCACTCTTTGGTCTGCTTAAAATGGATGTTTGCCTAGCGGCCTCTATGTAACATTCAGCGTTACAAGTTTAGTGAATATTTTCACTGGCACAAGTAGTTCATTTTCCAGGTTGAGTTCAGCTCACTGGCACTGAGGTATTTCCTTTGGTTGAAGAGAAAATCACTATTAGTTATAGGCCTTCATGTTTAGTCTGTTCGTTGTGAAAGTTCGACGACTCATAAAAAAAAACAACCAGCAACAAAAGCAGAAAACAAACATACCTCCCACCACCCTAAAATCCTCTCATCATATCGTGCCCACTAATCCCACTCCACCTTCCACCACTACTAGCCCCTCTCCCACCCCCCACCTGTCCGCACACCCACACACGCGCACACGAAAAGAGAGAAAGAGACTGAGAGAGTGATAAGCTTTAGTGCTCACACACTGTGCTGTTTTGCAAAATGGATTCTGGCTGACCTGCTCTGCCGCGCCTGACAATTGTTCTGTTCAGTGAATCTGAGTTTGAATCATTTATCAGCTCCAAAACATAACAATCACTGAGTCATGCACATACGTCAGTGGGCGCGCCCAGGCACACACACACACACACACACACACACACACACACACACACACACACACAAACAAACAAATAAATACACATGGCACACACACACACACACACACACACACACACACACACACACACACACACATGGCACACACACACACACACACACACACACACACACACACACACACACACACACACACATGACTCACTCGTATTGCACTGTTTTGCAGTGTGGTGAATTCTTGCTGACTGTCCGTGCGTGGAGACTGCCTAATTTCTGAAAGTAATGGTTCAAAATTAATATGCTCCAACAAATGACTAATACAATCTTACTATCCCACCGTGCTTTAAACTTATATCTAAAGAGTCATGATCCTAGATTGGAAAAAAAAAGAAAAGAAAAAAAGAAAGGGGGTGGGGACAAAAAAAAATGCTCATGTTCAGTTTGATCCTCCATACCAATGAGAATTCAATTCCGAATATGTGTTTTTCTCGACGCCATTAATTAAGAACATCCACTGGGCAAACGACCTGCATTGCTTTCAACTTTGTTAATTGGAATATCTGAATTTAATTGTAAACCAAATAATCACGGGCTTAATTTTTTTTTCTTCCAAATTTGAACTGGATCTGTTTAGAAACGTGGACGTCCACAACTGACGATCTGGCATAAACAGGTAGGCACACAGAGACGAAGCGATTGGTGTACACATACTATCATGGGACGAGTAAAGTCCAGAACGTTCTCTGTTAACTGGGACCAGGCAGGTCGATAGGAAGGGAGACTCTAGAAAAGGGACCTTATGGCAACTTGAAATTGGATGGTGATGGAAGGAGATAGGAAGGACGACAACTCCCTTTGCCCATCTACTCACAACCACACACGGGTACGAAACCAAAAGATAAAACATACGTTTTCATTCTTTCTTTTTCTTTCTTTTCCTGCTAACATCCCGCCATATGGTAGCAATACTGGCTTGCTAACTCAGGCCAAGGACTAAAAGGGCTCACAAAGAATTCCCAGAAACGTCGCGGACCGGCAGTACGAGCGGTATTTGTGCGTAAAATTCCCCCAGCCTCTCTCCCCCTGCCTTCCCGCCATTCCTGCGATGCCAGCAGGGGGCAGGATGGTGTGGATGCCCCCCCTTCCCAGCCAATGGGAGCGCCTCTGAATCCATCGCTGTGTACTGATTGGTGCAGAAGTGAGGGAAAACTCTGGAGAACAACCGCGATTCTCGACTTACACAGATGCTGACAGAGGGCCTCTCTTGCAAGCAAAGACCAGGTTCTTGAAGGGAAGGAAAATAAGGGGAAACGGGGAGAAATGGGACACCTGGACAGAAATACAGGATTTTTTTTCCCTCTTGTTGTTGCTGTTGATGTTATTGCTCTTCTTCTTCTTCTTCTTCTACTGCTACTCCTTCTTCTGGTGCTGCTCGTGCATCTCCTGTCCCACTCACCGTGCTGTTGTGCTGTCTCTGTTCACCTACTGCTCCTTCTTCAGTTACTTTGCCGACATCATCGTACCAACTGTTCGTCCGATATTTATGTTGTTGAGTTTGTGTTGATGTTTTCTTCTTTTTGAGGATAGAGTGTTAGCTGAAGAGCTCGATTTTTCTCTGCACTAACGACTTCAGCTAAAAAAAAAAAAAAAAAAAAAAAAAAAAAAGGCTAACTGTCAAATAAGACCTTGAGGTTCCAGCACAGTCATGCAAAGACAACAAAGTATCAAGATTATCTGGACTTATCGTTCATTGTCAAAATCTTGCACGGATTATATATGTTATTGGAACGAGCAGTGTTGAATCGTCTGTTTAATGGAAAGCTAACTGTGAGGACCCGAATAGGGGATTTTCAAAACGAGCAAGAGAAAATGAAGATTTACAAACTTTTGTTACTTAAACAATTGATTTCTTTCGATCATTCGACTTAGCTGTTGCCATCAAAATGGTTTTTTTCAGCTCTCAGTCGGCTGTACCGAAGTAGGCAGCCTGCTGTACAAACGACTCCTATGTTTGAAAACTATCAGTGTTTGGTCTCTGGCCGAAGACAGGCGCTATACATGTATCAATAGTAATAACCAATAAACAATGATAACTGTAATTATCATCATCATCATAAAGAATGATATATACCTACCACTTCCGTAACCTCACATACCACTTCCATAATTTTCTGACGAACACATCTCTTCATCACACGCACAGCTCAGCTCACAAGATGAATTAATGGCCACATTTGTAAAATCCATAAACAGCAAGTAAAAATTATTTAAAAAACAACAGCAAAACATATAAACTAAAGCAGAATCTGAGTTGAAGCGAGTAGACCCCCGAACACGGAGTATGGCTGCCTACGTGGCGGGGTAAAAACGGTCATACACGTAAAAGCCCACTCGTGTACATACGAGTGAACGTGGGAGTTGCAGCCCACGAACAAAGAAGAAGAAGAAAAAGCGAGTAGGCTCTAAACGTGGAGCTGATCTCAGACGTTCGGATTTATACTTTCTCTCTTTCTTGCTCTTGCTCGCGGTCGACACTTGTGGCTTCCGGTCAGTGCGGGTGTCAGCTGATACACAGGAAACGCCAATCTCTGTGTTTTTCACAGTGAAGGGGATATCACCGTCTGGCCCTTTTCAGTCCTTTCAGCGAATCTAATGTACGTTTTTAACTCGCAGAGCGGGCACGAATGTCAGGAAAACATGAATCTAGTGTGGAAGAAATTGAAAACATAATTATACTTCACATTTTCTGGAAAGCCAGGCAGATGACTGTGCTGGAATATGATTTCATATTGATCGTGTTCGGATTTGGAAGGAAAATTCCTGTTATCAAATAATACTTTTTGCTGGAACGTTCCTTTTTTAATTATTATTTTTTTACGAATCTGATCTGCACAAGTATGTGTGTCATTCTAGAAACAGAGAGACGCGCAGTCAACTGACACTGACAGGGTCATCACACTGACTCACTCTGTTGGAACACACGTCAGCCCAACGTTGCCGGGCGTCCGGAAGGACACACACAGGGCTAACGGTTGTTGCATCGTTCTCTTTTGAGGGCTGCGCGTAATTGTTTAATTAAAGCTCATACTCCAGTCAACAATGATGACAAATGTTTTCACGCCAGCTCGCCTCTCTTGCATGGTATGTGTACGTTTGGCATGGGGAACTGTAAAGTTAAAAAGAAAATCATATTTGTACACTTTTCTTCTTCTTCTACTTCTCTGTCTCTGCCTCTGTCCCCCCCCCTCTCTCTCTCTCTCTCTCTCTCTCTCTCTCTCTCTCTCTCAGCACCTGTCTTTATTTTTTTTCATTCTTTCATTCCCGGTTTTTGTGGTTTTTTCTTAATGATCCAAGCCGGAGTGGTGGATAAGAGACAGCCCAGTCAGAACAATCAGGTCGCTGTCTCAGCGCATCCAGCTCGGTCCACCATTCGTTGTCACACACTATCACCCAGCGTAACGATACCTGTCGTCAGACCAGCAGAACGCCATGTCGGCATTCCTGGCCAGTTCACCAGGTCCGCTCACGTCATCAGAGAAAGCACAGCCCCTGGACCGAGCTTGTCCGAACAGTGCCGATTCTCCACGTCATTCTCACACCTGCACGCGCGGGACTTCCCCAATGCACGTGCGGCGATTCTCGAAGCGAGAGCAAACAAACATGGTCCGAGTAACTCCACCGTTGGAAGCTCGATGAGGGCTACGAATGGAGTAATTTCAACAAAATTTAGTGATGAATCAACGAGGCTGCACTTACTGGACTTAAGATTTACGCCGTGTTTCCGGCATTTGCCAACTAAGCCGCACTGAAGTAAGAGGAAGTTGCTCAAAAGGACGAATCATATGCTGCAGGCGTACACCTGACATGATGAAAAAGGGAGGATACTCTGCTCTCTGTGTTTCTCAGTCGTGCTCGGAAACCACGGCAAGGTCATAGTATCCAGATCGCAGATGAACACTACGTCCGAATCCCAGATTCCCAACGCTTCCCTGTGCCCCAGATCCGCACCACAGCAGCACAGAAACTGTATGTATATAGAGGGAACACGTTTTGGCTTTATTTCAAAGAAAACACGTTTGTCTTCAAGGGATTCATTATCCAAATACAAGAAGAAACTTGGGGCGCTGGTTTGACTGACAGTCTGCTGAGACAATCAGCCTGCTTTTTGACGACCGTATCAGTGTCGATGCTAACTGCGTATTTTGCAGTTCGGGACCCCGTCCAATTGGAGAGTGTCTGCAAATACATGCAAGAATTCTCAACGGTGCATGAAGAGTTTCAGGCAAACTGCAACAGTTCCCTCAGTGAAATCGTTCTGCGTCGTTTCCCTGGTTTGAATGAATGAATGGTGATATGGATACTTATATAACACCTATCCTCGGTCGGAGACCAAGCTCTAAGCGCTTTGCAGTCCACGGGGCCATTTGCACAACAGGCTGCCTGGGTACCTGGGTAGAGCCGACTGACGGTTGCTATCTTTGTCGCTCATCATTCGTTTCTTGTGCCATTCAGTCAGGTTTAAGTCACACACACATGCACATTTAGGCATGTAACATTTCAAAGCTAACGCCTCTGAAAATCTCATTCAAGGCTGCCCGCTTTGTCCGTTCTATTTTCTGTTCCCTCCCCACTTCAGCTGTGAATGGCATACAATGAGGTCTTTCTCTTAAAACTATTAATCGTTTCGATAAAATTCATCGAATTCCATTTTCACCTTCAGGGTGGAAAAACACTGCTCCGAAATGGAATCCTCTCCCCCCCCCCTCTCTCTCTCCTTGTGCTCTCTCTTCTCTACTTCCCTCTGCCTGTTCCCTCTCTGTATATTTTCTTGTCACTTTATTTACCTCTTGCTCTTTGCTCTCTCTCTCTGTCTCTGTCTGTCTGTCTGTCTGTCTGTCTCTCTCTCTCTCTCATTGTTTCCAAGAGCCACTTTCCACATTCCTTGATGATTTTGGCCATCAGATAACCCCCCAGACTCAACTATGAAGATCACTGCTGTTATCTAAGTGCAAAGTCGTGCACAGGTAGCGAAAGCTTCAGAGAAGATTGCTGTGTGTAGATAATGGAATGTTCTCTCTCTCTCTCTCTCTCTCTCTCTCTCTCTGTGAGACACACACACACATACGCACACAAACGCGCGCGCGCGCACACACGCACACACACTCACACACACACACACACACACACACACACACACACACACACACACACACACACACACACACACAGATTCATGAAAATGGAATTGATGACCGGCAACTGGCGTGTGGCGTGTTTTTGTATCTGCCATTTGACAACACAGAGCTTTGACACAGGTGACTGGGGCAGACCCCACGGGGTGTAGCTGAGCCCCCCTGAGGAGCTCCCCCCAACAGAGAGCCCCCTCCATTTCCTCCCCCGCCCCCACCCCCACCCCCTACTGTCACCCAATCTCCGTGTCTTTCTTTTGCCTTTCTTCTTTCGTCAGCTGTTGTTCCACAGACCCCTTTTCGCACAGGAACAGGATAGTTCGTTAGTTGGTCCTCCACATATCTCTTTTTGCACAGGAACAGGATAGTTCGTTAGTTATTCCTCCACAGACCCCTTTTTGCACAGGAACAGGATAGTTCGTTAGTTATTCTTCCACATATCCCTTTTTGCACAGGAACAGGATAGTTCTTTAGCTATTCTTCCACATATCCCTTTTTGCACAAGAACAGGATAGTTCTTTAGCTATTCTTCCACATATCCCTTTTTGCACAAGAACAGGATAGTTCTTTAGCTATTCTTCCACGCATCCCTTTTTGCACAAGAACAGGATAGTTCTTTAGCTATTCTTCCACATATCCCTTTTTGTACAAGAACAGGATAGTTCTTTAGCTATTCTTCCACATATCCCTTTTTGCACAAGAACAGGATAGTTCTTTAGCTATTCTTCCACATATCCCTTTTTGCACAAGAACAGGATAGTTCTTTAGCTATTCTTCCACATATCCATTTTTGCACAAGAACAGGATAGTTCTTTAGCTATTCTTCCACACATCCCTTTTTGCACAAGAACAGGATAGTTCTTTAGCTATTCTTCCACATATCCCTTTTTGTACAAGAACAGGATAGTTCTTTAGCTATTCTTCCACATATCCCTTTTTGTGCGTAAAATTCCCCCAGCCTCTCTCGCACAAGAACAGGATAGTTCTTTAGCTATTCTTCCACATATCCCTTTTTGCACAAGAACAGGATAGTTCTTTAGCTATTCTTCCACACATCCCTTTTTGCACACGAACAGGATAGTTCTTTAGCTATTCTTCCACAGACCCCTTTTTGCACAAGAACAGGATAGTTCTTTACCTATTCTTCCACATATCCCTTTTTGCACAAGAACAGGATACTTCGTTAGCTATTCTTCCACAGACCCCTTTTTGCACAAGAACAGGATAGTTCTTTAGCTATTCTTCCACATATCCCTTTTTGCACAAGAACAGGATAGTTCGTTAGCTATTCTTCCACAGACCCCTTTTTGCACAAGAACAGGATAGTTCTTTAGCTATTCTTCCACATATCCCTTTTTGCACACGAACAGGATAGTTCATTAGATATTCTTCAACAGATCTTTTTTCTTTTTCTTTTTTGCACACGAACAGGATAGTTCATTAGATGTTCTTCCACATATCCTTTTTTGCACAGGAACAAGATAATTCATTAGATGTTCTTCCACATATCCTATCTGCACAGGAACAGGATAGTCCGTCAGTCTGTTCTTTTCTATACATTTGACTCTGTGCCTTGATGCCTGTCTTTACTCGATTCCGTACATTTTGATAGGCTACAGATATCAAAGATCAGGTGTCAGTGCAGAAAAATGTGTCACTGACAGTATCTAAGGGTCTGTATAGTCATCGTATTCTTGTTCTTTATCTTTATATTTTACATTGCTCAACATGATGATGACTCTACCGTGCATCAGTGATGGGCATTTACGTGTTTCCACAACCCGAAGGAACTCTGACATTGGTTCCAACATTTCGTTTGTGTCTCTCTTCTTTATTTCTCATCAGTGCAAATTGGTAAGCAAGTGACGGGCGCAATAGCCGAGTGGTTAAAGCGTTGGACTGTCAATCTGAGGGTCCCGGGTTCGAATCACGGTGACGGCGCCTGGTGGGTGAAGGGTGGAGATTTTTACGATCTCCCAGGTCAACATATGTGCAGACCTGCTAGTGCCTGAACCCCCCTTCGTGTGTATATGCAAGCAGAAGATCAAATACGCACGTTAAAGATCCTGTAATCCATGTCAGCGTTCGGTGGGTTATGGAAACAAGAACATACCCAGCATGCACACACCCCGAAAACGGAGTATGGCTGCCTACATGGCGGGGTAAAAACGGTCATACACGTAAAAGCCCACTCGTGTGCATACGAGTGAACGTGGGAGTTGCAGCCCACGAACGCAGAAGAAGAAGAAGGTAAGCAAGTGTGTCCGCGGCAGCGAAGATGAGGGCTGAATAGTTTTGTGAGATATTTTCTTGTATTTCATGCCCCATCCCCACACACCACCCCCTCCTCTCTCTCTGAATTCTGAAGGTCAATCGTATGTTCCACTTGCTGACTGAAGCCGGAATGGTTCAATTTACAGTATTCTTAAACTCTGTGTTTATATATTTAATGCCCTGAAGATACAACAGGAATTCGTTGACAGCAATGAAGAAGTTTAGAATTAATTTACAATGTACAAGAAGCAGTTTTGTCCTACAGGTTTAAGTTAGTATGTATTTTACATTGAGTTGTCGCTACGTGATCACCATATTGTGTACTTTTGACCTCTTTCTAGGGGCCGGAGGCCTAGGGATTAAAGTGTGTGTGTGTGTGTGTGTGTGTGTGTGTGTGTGTGTGTGTGTGTGTGTGTGTGTGTGTGCCGTAAGCTGGACACAAGGGGACGAATATCTCTGGCTGAGTTAGCTTCAAGGGAAGTGACTGCTGCCTGTTTTTACAGTGCCAGCTACATCTTACCTCCTCTCTTCACTCGTCCTCACAGCATCACTTCAGGAGCTCTTTTTCTCTTCTTCTGCCACTTCAGGCCATTGCCCACCCTCTCGTTATGTCTGTCTCACTGTCTCCCTCTCTCTCTCTCTTGATATATATATATATGTGTGTGTGTGTGTGTGTGTGTGTGTGTGTGTGTGTGTGTGTGTGTGTGTGTGTGTGTGTGTGTGTAGACTGACAGATAAAAATTAAATCAAAAAGAAAAAAAGAAAGAAAACAAATTTACAATTGCCCTAAATCCAGAACGAATCCAAACTGGTTCTATTCTCACATTTTCAGTTGACTGGTCTTTCAGTGCATAGAGCATTTGTGACATATTATACTGATGTCGGAAAATGAGTTAACAAGCAACTTACATCTCTCTCTCTATCTCTTCCCGTCTGTCTGTCTGTCTGTCTCTCTCTCTCTCACACACACAGACACAGACACACACACACACACACACACACACACACACACACACACACACACACACATATATATATATATATACTACTTGGCTAAAAACAAAAGGCTCAGTCACAAAATACAAAAAATGAAGGTCACACTCACACACTAGAGTCGTGCATCTAGTCAGTCACCGCTGAATATAAACCATTTTCTGTTTGCTCTGTGATAAAAAGAAGAGAAGAAGAAGACGGACGCTTCGCAGATGCTGGATGCAGCAGATGTGCTCCCTACTCCCCATACCGTACCGTGCCCTCTTACTCATGGCATCTCTCCGCCACCCCCCCCCCCCCACCCCCACCCCCCCTTCCCTTCCTCCCAAGCCCCGCCACCCCCTACACTCCCCGCCCCACGCCTCCCCGAACCCACCCGCACCCCTTTCCCACCATCACCACTACCACCACCCCCCCCTCAACCCCCCTTCCCCCCAAGAAACACACACAATAGAGAACCGACGCTTCACAAAACAATACTGAGCTGTCGCCCTGCTTTCTCCCTCTCGTTTCCTCTTTCTCTCCTCCACCTTGGGGCTTTTGCAGTCGGCAAGGGGAGATCATTGCATCATCAACAAGCTCTCTTGGGGGGAACAGGGCCTACTGGCGGGCTGTGCTGGTGTGTGTGTGTGTGTGAGAGAGAGAGAAAGATCTTGCCGCCGTGAAGCATGAGGGTGGGGGGGTAGGGGTGGTGGGTGGGAGGGGAGATAAAGCACGTGATAATGGCAAGGTGTATCCTTGACCTAATACTGACTGCAGACCTAAGGCAAAGGGAATCTGCTTGCCGCATTAAATGACGGACGATTAGTCATCTCTCAAGTGACTCCACTGCTGCTGGTGAAGTGAAGTTAGTCATGGTTCGAAACTGGGGGAGGGAGGTGTGTTTTATTTGTGGAGAGAGAGAGAGAGAGAGAGAGAGAGAGAGAGAGAGAGAGAGGAACACATCAGATCGAGTCGTATTGTCTGTTGCCAGCCAGGCAGGTTTTTTTTATTTTTTAAACCACAGATATATGGGTGGATATGTATGTCAAAAGACAGATATGTCGTAGGGTGGGCATTAAGCAGGGCAGACAGTCTCACACACACACACACACACACACGCACACACACACACACACACACACACACACACACACACACACACACACACACACACACACACACACACACACACGCACACACACACACGCACGCACGTCCGACCACAACAGGTCCATTTCAGGGCTCACACACAGATGAACTTTCAAGGAAGTTTAGTGTAAGTGACACGGAAACAAAATAGGGTGGAAACAAACTAGGTTGACTGGCAGATTGTGATGAAGTCTTCCACTTGGCAAGGAAATCGTTCCTTGTTTTGTGTCGTGCTGCAGAGCTACTGCTGTTCTGCCTTCAAGGTGCAGTGTACCGGGGGATGTGCAGCGGACTGCAGTAAACACTCCAAGAACTGAGAAATCCCGAAAGGTTCTGCACGGCACACACATAATACACTCGTTCATCCTTCTCCACCCATGCACGCACGCACGCACACACACACACACACATGCACGCGCGCGCGCGCATGCGCGTAACCATATCTTTTTCAAAGCCGATGTGGAAAATGTGGAAATCGGTTTCAGGCTTTATGGAGTGGGAGACCGAGAATATAGCAAAAATAACCAACTGTGCCCTATGATGACAGAGGGATGAGGGAGACGGAGAGGGGGCGGGGGGGGGGGGGGGGGGGGGTTGCGGGGGGGGGGGGATGTAAGTAGATTAGTTTTACAGTTTTACCGCTAACTTAAAACAAGTCAAATGGTTAATCAATGTTGTAGTATTCATAATAACAATCGTGTTACAATCCCCATAAGGGGTTGCTCATTTAACACCCACACATCCCGGGCAAACCAGCTGACGTCCCAAATAACGCGAACAGAGAGACATCATCATTCAGCTCGGTTGTCTCACCGAAATCAGTAACGCACGAAAAATCATTCAAGAAGACAAGTCGTAATAACGACAAAACAACTACAAGCATTGGACTCCACTGTAAGAAGAATACAATATGCGCACCACACGGTCGGGTTCTCTTGTATACGACACCCCCCCCTCCACCCCGCCTCCTCCGTCACCTCCCTCCCCCCTCCGAGTGACATTCACAACACCGGAAGTTCATATCACAACTTCGCGGGGCTTCACGGACGGAACTCTGGCCATTCGTTCGGAGAGTCCCTGACTCGGTCCCCAAACCAGTTCCCACTCAGGAAGGGGTGCGTAGTTCCACCAGGTCTTCCTTTTTCACACACGACATTCGATAGTACCAGCCGGTGCCTGAATATGGAGAGAGACAAAGAGAGGAGGGGGAAGGGAGTGTGTGGGGGGGTGGGGGTGGGGGGGAAGACGTAGCTTGATATCGGACAGAGCGTTGTTCAGTCTGGATATAATTGTTATTCGAATCCCTGTTACGGTTGGCGTGAGTGAGAAGTGGAGATTATGTTCGATCCTCCAGATCAGCATGTGAAGTCCTGCCACTGCCTTCCTGTTCCTACCTGCCTCCGCCGCGCATAATATGCAGTAGAATTTCAAGACCCCCTCGGCTTTTGTCTCAGTTGCAATGCAAATCTCCGCCGGCAGCTATGATACTCCACGTGGACTGATCACGATTTAAAAAAAGAGAAAAAAAATGATTGAGGAAATCGACGTTGGTCTATTAACAACAAATAATTAAAAAATTCCCATGAAAAAGAAGAGATAAGTTGAAAGATTGTAGATTTTTTTCTTGTTGAAAATTATGAATAGCTTCTTCTCTTCTTTTATATATATATATATATATATATATATATATATATATATATATATATATATATATATATATATTACTGTTTTTCAAAATTCTATCCATCTACAGGTGACAGTGGTTGGTGTACCAGTTCAGATGCTCATTCGTTTTCTTCTCTTGGTATTTGTTGACGAGCCAGAAGGAAACAAAATGATGTTTTAATTGCTTAAAGCAGACAATGAAAGTATTTTGAACTGAACTGAACTTGAACTGAACTTTAGTCTAACAAACAGCAAGCGATTAAAATATGCCACTGTTATCTATCTACATGAGCCACTGTTACACTAAGGCATCATTGAAATAACATTCATGGACAGTCCTGAAAAAAAACAACATCTGGGTGGTATTCTCACGATTTGAAGACGGAAAACAAAGTATTTGTATGGCTTTACCAGTCTCATTCTTGAGTGGTTTCAACCGACTTTTTTTTTTTCTGCAATAAGCAGGCCGACAGAGTTTATCGCCCATGTTCATCACGGAGCTTGCTAGGCAGGCCGACATCCCAGCCAGCAGGGCCCATCCGAAATAAAACCGCACTTCTGATTCCCAGCTTCCTTCTGTGATTTCCAGCAATCCGCTTATTCCCCAAGCAGCACACATCCCTCCCCAACCCCCCCCCCTCTCCCTTCCCCTCTCTCGTGGGGGTAGTGG
>NC_134893.1:12702038-12714538 GCF_041734735.1 Babylonia areolata | reverse complement strand
TTACCCTGATCGTTTTTATGGCTGGAAATGTACTGATTTTTTTCTATCAAAGTGGATTCCTCTACATGATTTTGCCAGGGACAACCTTGCACGCATATACAGAGAGAGAAAAACAGAGACAGAGACAGAGACAGAGAGAGAATGCCTGATATCTTCTCGAAAGGACAAATTGTTTGTTTAATAGCGAAACGGTCTACTGGTACGTATCAATCATTTTTCTCCCTCTCTCTCTTTCTGCACGTCTCTCTCTCTCTCTCTGTTCGCCCCCACCCCTCTCCCTCTCCCTCTATACCCTCCTTTCACACACGCTGTCTGGCACTTTCTCTCACTCCCCTTGCTTTTTGAGTTCCTCGTTCTTGTTTCCCTTCTCTCAAGGCTCGCCCCCCTCCCTCCCCTTCCCAAAGCCCCACACCCCTTTCTCATAACAATGCTGGAAACACGTCTGGTCCTGCGATCAACCACATCCCCAGTACGCCCCCCCCCCCCCCCCCCCACCCGTTGGCTTCTACTGTCCGGCCTTGGCCTGATTTTTCTGCTTGAGCCCCCCCACCCCCACCCCCACCCCACCCCTGACCCCCCCTCCCAACACGCACCTCCAATCCAATCCACCCTCCTGTTGTTGTTTTTTCTTCTAATATTTAAGAACATGTCTTTCCCATCTGGTAAAAGTATGTGTGCTGGTCCCCCCCCCCTTCACCCCTGCCCCCACCCCCACGTCCCTCAGCTCCTTTCCATCTCTTACCACCATTCAGATCAAGGTGCTGGATCCCTTGCATCCTTTGATCCGGAAATATAAAGCGCATAGATAATTATTTACCTGCCTTTTCTTTTAAGTATATTTCATCATGTGGTTTAGGGTGGTTTTTGACTCACTTCTGTAAACAAAGTGAGTCTATGTTTTAACCCGGTTTTCGGTTGTGTGTGTGTGTGTGTGTGTGTGTGTGTGTGGTAAACTTTAACATTGACATTTTCTCTGCAAATTCTTTGTCAGTTGACACCAAATTTGGCATAAAAATAGGAAAAATTCAGTTCTTTCCAGTCATCTTGTTTAAAACAATATTGCACCTCTGGGATGGGCACAAAATTTTTTAAAAAAGAAGCCAAATTATATGCAAACTGAATTTACTGGGTTTTTTTTTCTCTAAACTTGGCACTTTGATCTGATATTCTGACACAACAACAAGAGCAGTCATTTTTATCATTTTTTGTTCAAACAGGAACTTCTTTTGCAAAGCATGGAAGTTATATTTATTTAGCATGTCTTTGATGCAGATAGTAAAAAAGGGAAATTAATCTGTAATTAATGCTAGGGGGTTAATTTGCTTTAAACTGATCAGTCTTTCTCATCTTAAACATTACATTTTGAAATTATACTCAATACATAAAAAGCTCTTGTGTTTTACTTTCAGTGTACAGGACTTTCACTATGTTCATTCGCCCAAGTGTTTTTTTTCTTCTTTCGGAAAATACTCAAATCAATACGACGAGTGGACTTTATAGATCTATTAGCTGAGCCCTGAAGGTCAAGGGCAAAAATCAATTGCGTACACATATTTATACATATTCAAAGCGCGTGCTCATATTCTTCGCGAACGCGAACGACGCCATTTTGTTTCAAGTTGTAGACCTGCCCGTTCAATCCTATATTCAATCGACAATACACGGTAACATGTGTTGGAAAGCTGGAGAAGGAGACCGTTAAACATTTATTCAGAGAAATATTTGTGAACGCCTCATCACTTACTGGATTATGCCCCAAACTGCCATAAAAATATCCACAGAATCATTCGGAATTCACAGTTAAAAATAATAAACCATGAGAGTTAATACCCTTGAATTGATGAAATGTAAAAATTTCCAGTCTTGACTTTTCTCAAAATGAAGTCCTTTTCACTTCATACGACGTTTAGAAGTACTTGTACTTGGCTCTACATGTTATTAGTTTAACAAAATACTCAATTTTCATATCAACTTTATAACTATAAAACACTTTAAAACTACAAAACTAGAATGAACATAAAAGAGAAATTGAATCGACCGTGTCAACTGGGTGTAACTAAACTTGTACATCTATCTAGATCCAGAGAAAACGGCTAAATGTTGCAGTGTGATTGCGACGATAGCCACGTCTCCTTTACCGCGGACTTAAAAAGAATTTTCAATTGCCCTTAAAGATTTTTTGAATGCCCAAGATACACCAGAATGATATGATTTAAACAGTGTTCTCACTGCGAATACTGCAATCGATTTATCGCCCTTTTAAAAAAAGCATATTTAAATGTTATATTTTTGTTTGATTTTTAGTTTATTGCTGTATTTGAAGGTTTAATGTTCCCATTATCAGTACTCTTTTTTTTTCTTTTTTTTTTTTTAAGTGTTTGTAAAGTCGTTTCATATCAGAAATGTTATTTACATGTACTTGACTTTTTTTTTTTCCACTATCATGATTATTGTTATGTAAAACTCAAGAAAAAGAACAGCAAAACAAACAAACAAACAAAAAACCCTTTGTCAACATGGTTTCTTCCAATCTTCAAGCTAACACCAATACGATTTTCTATCAGAAATAAAGGACACCACTGAAAAACAGCTGTGACGACTTTAAACAAGATGTTGTGTTAATTAAGACCAGTATTCAACACTTTCATCCGTTCAATTTTAGATAAGATGATGCGTTAAGACCGGTGTTCAGCACTTTCATCCGTTCGGGTTTAAATAAGATGATGTGGTAAGACCGGTGTTCAGCACTTTCATCCGTTCAATTTTAGATAAGATGATGTGTTAAGACCAGTGTTCAGCACTTTCATCCGTTCGGCTTTAAACAAGATGATGTGGTAAGACCGGTGTTCAGCACTTTCATCCGTTCGGGTTTAAACAAGATGATGTGTTAAGAACGGTGTTCAGCACTTTCATCCGTTTGTCAACACTGCACACGCCACACACTCAACGCACGCAGGCTGCCAAGGTCAGAATATACGTATCAGCAGTTATAGCTAGATAGATATAGAACAACATGTCATGATAGCGGAGGAAAACAAGACACAGATGTATGTGACTTAGCACAGCTGACGTCAAAGTGGGGGTAACATGGTCCAGGTATTTCAGCGCATGACAAGTTGCCAAACATGAACCCCAGCCATGATTGCAAGAAGAAGAAGAAGAAAAAACAACAACAAAGTGTGGAAAGGAAGTGGTGTTCAACTGGGCAGGTGTTTGGCTGCCTCGGTGGATCTGAAGTGACAGCTAAATGAAAGCAGGATGTAAATGCTGTCTGTTGAAGAGCTCACCTGTTTCCTCTTCTTTTCCCTCTTCGCCCTCTGTCTGTTTGTCTGTCTGTCTGTCTGACTCTCTCTCTCTCTCTCTCTCTCTCTCTCTCTCTCTCTCTTTCGCTCTCTCGCTGAGATAGAAATTTTTAATAGTTATAAGTATCTGGGCTTAACCTTAACTACTAAATTGTCTTTTGATATTGCACTGGACAAATCTGCAGGCATAGCAAAAGGCAGAGTGGTAGAAATCATTGAAACAATGTGGAGCCTTGGAAACATGGAACTCTCAGTTTTCTTCAAATCATTTGATGCCCAGGTAAAGCCTATGTTAATGTATGCAGCTGAACTTTGGGGTTTGACTCGTTTTCAGTTTGTTGAAGCCCCTCATATATTTGCCTGCAAGCGTTTTCTCCGAGTAGGTCCCCAAACTCCAGATATGATGGTGTATGGTGAACTAGGTAGGCACCCCTTACATGTTGATAGTATGATTAAGGTGATTCGATACTGGTTCAAGCTTCAAAAATTAAATCTTACCAGACTGCCAAAACAAGTTCATGAACTGTATAATAAATATAAATCAGAAACCCAGAAAGCCAGATTGACAAAAATAATTTGGCCAGCACGGTTAAGCATTGCTTAGATATTTATGGATTTTAAGATATTTGGTTGAATGGAGGAGCTGGGAACGAAAATGCATTCATACAAGTTTTTAAACAACGCATAACGCATAACAGACTGCTATCAACAAGACTGGTCAAGTAAGCTATTTGAAAGTGATAGATACTCTACATATCGCTGTTTCAAGTCATTGTCGCAACCAGAAAAGTGCATTTCGGACATTACTATCATTAAGTTTCGTACTGTCTTTCCTAAATTTTGGATAAGCACAAGTGATATAAACTTGCATACAAGATACATAGAAAAATCAAACTCCTGCCCTTTCTGCAAAGCTGAAGATGACGAACGCCATTTTCTGTTAGCATATCTAATGTATCAGTTAATCAGGGAAAAATACCTAGTGAAAATTTTTAGACACATAGATGAATACACAGACTTAGCGTTACTTTTATAAAATGAAAACAGGTTTCTGACTCGCTTTGTGGAAATGTTTATGTATTACGCCTTATAAAAAGAGAAGGAGAAATGACATAATTATATAACTTTTCAAAAACAAAAACGTTTCTGCAGGAAATGTCACGAACTAAAAATCATTCTCTACATTTTCAGTTATGAAATGCTTTGTCCATGATGTTGGTCCCTTTCCCCTTTATTTTTGGTGTTTTGTGTGTCATCAGTGTAATTATGTACCTCCTTTGCAAACAGGCCGGTGGCCTTGCAGTTAAAATATTTCTGAGTTCTGAGTTGTCTCTGTCTGTCTGTCTCTTTCTCTGGCGTCAGGTCATAATCATGGTCCGATAAAATGTTCAGTTCTCATGTTAATGGTTTAGTAATAAGACGGATGGGTGCGGTGGTCAAATGGTTAGAGCGCTACATTCTCGCCACAGTTTCCTGAGTTCGATCCCCGTGGCACCTGGTGGGTTAATAAGGGTGGAGATGTTTTCGACATTCCAGGTCAACATGTGTGCAGACCTGCTGGTGCCTGAACCCCCTTCGTATGTATGCGCACGAAGAAGATCAAATACGCACGTTAAAGATCCTGCAATCCATGTTAGCGTTCGCTCGGTTATGGTAACAAGAAAACACCCAGCATACACCCTCCCCATTCGAAAACGGAGTATGGCTGCTTACATTGTAGGGTAAATCAACAAAACGGTCAAACACGTAAAATGTTACATGTCTTTACATGTCTGTGTGAGTGTGTGTGTGTGTGTGTGTGTGTGTGTGTGTGTGTGTGTGTGTGTGTGTGTGTGTGTGTGCGTGACTGAAACCTGATTAAATGACACAGGAAACGAATGATGAGTGATCAATATAAGCCCAGGTAGGCAGCCTGTTGTGCAGATGTCTCCGTGTTTGGAAAGCACTTCTAGATTGGTCTCTGACCGAGGATAGGCACTGTATACGAGGGATGTTAATTAAAGATTCCCCTGACTTACTTTCGGTTATTGAAGAAGGCTGAAATTGCACATGTATAATAATACATATCTCTACATTTCACTAGATTTGCATCCCTGAACAGTTTCTCTTCCACAGATGCTATGGTGGAGTAAGGTGTGATAATGGAGCCAGTTGAATGCAGAGCGGTCATCATGTTTTGTACTTTAGAGGCCGCACACCAAGGGAGACGTTCGATGAGATGAAGGAGACTTATGGGGAGGATGGGAGGATGCCCTAACGTATGACGTGGTTAAGCACTGGTATCGTTAAGTTCAAGTGCGGTCGGACATCGGTGGAAACGGCTCCCATTCCCGGGCGACCACAGTCCGCCACTGATGAAAACACCATCCGGCAAGTGGAGGATCGCCGCAGAACTGTTCGCCAACTAGCCTAAGATGTCAAGATCAGTGTGGGGTCTGTGGAAAAAAAATCATCCATGACCATTTGCTCTTGCGGAAGTTGTCTGCACGATGTATTCCCCCGTTTCTCACACCTTTCTAGAAGCAGGAACGAGTCACGAGCTCCAAGGCTCTTTTGGCCATGTGCCAAGAAAACCAGGACTTCTTCGACACTTATCACGCAGGACGATATATGGGTCCATCACTTTGATTCAGAGACTAAAGCCCAGTCGAATCAATGGAAGCATTTTGACTCACCACCTACGAAGAAGGCACGTGTCCATCCCTCGTTGGGCAAGGTCATATTTTGGGGTCCGGCGTGGAGCAGTGATGATGGATTTCCTGGCAAATGGTACCACAATTACCGGGACATACTACGCTTCATTGCTGCAGAAACTGCGGGAGGCCATCAAAACTGATAGGCGTAGCAGCATGCTGACCAAAGGTGTCCGCCTCCTGCAAGACAACGCCCCGGTTCACAACTCTCGTGTTGCCCAGAGGGAAGCACGGTCCTGCGGCTACGATATCGTTCCTCACCCCTTACCTTCCCGACCCCGCTCCATCTGACTTCCACCTCTTTCCAACCATTCAGTCATATTTGAAGGGCAAGCGCTTCCCAGACGATGAAACGCTTATTTCCGAGGTCAAGTCGTGGCTTCTGGTGCAACCTGCATACTGCTGCAGGCAAGGTCTTCACAGCTGCATAAAGCGATAGGAAAAGTGTGTCACCCATGGTGGTACCTGTAGAGAAAGACTAATAACAGTGCGAAGTTTAGTTCCTTTCAGTCCATGGGAAATGGGTCAGGGAAAATCTTAATGAACATCTCTCGTAAGTATCCATATACCATCATCAAGACCAAACTAAACGTTTAGCAAAGGTCTACATTTTTAAAGAGAAGTTACATTCTAGACCATTACAGGTTGAGTCTTTGAACGCCACACTCAAGTAACTGACCATACAGTTAAATCCCCCACCTCACTGGCTCTGTTGTCTGTATACGAAAGCAGTGCACGTCAGCATTACCGATCAAAGTCAAGCCATGCAGACAGACCCGCCACGATGACCTCTTGCTCTGAGACACAGTTTGACGACGTAGCCAATGGAAACTTTGAAACGATGGAGATTAGTTGGTGGGAAAAAGAATCAGCTGGTCTTCGGTAAACTGCCAGTTTGAAGCTCCGAGTTACGGCGATAGTGAAATAGGAATATGGACGTTGGTATATGAGTTTGTTTCTCGCGTCTTTTTTTTTTTTTTTTTTTTTTTTTGCTGTTGTTCATTTTATTGACTCACTTGTGTAAACAAAGTGAGTCTATGTTTTAACCCGGTGTTCGGTTGTCTGTCTGCGCGCGCGCGCGTGTGTGTGTGTGTGTGTGTCCGTGTGTCTGTGTGTCTGTGTGTCCGTGGTAAACTTTAACATTGACATTTTCTCTGCAAATACTTTGTCAGTTGACACCAAATTTGGCATAAAAATAGAAAAAAATTCACTTCTTTCCAGTCATCTTGTTTAAAACAATATTGCACCTCTGGGATGGGCACAAAAAAAGAAATAAATAAAAAGAAGCCTAATTATATGCAAACTGCATTTACTGTTATATTTATATTTTTTGTATTCTCTAAACTTGGCACTTTGACCTCTTATTCTGACACAACAACAAGAGGAGGTATTATTATCATTTTTTGTTCAAACAGGAACTTCTTTTGCTAAGCATGGAATTTTTATTTATTTTGCAAACGTTTTGGTGCAGATAGTAAAAAAAGGGAAATTACTCTGTAATTAATGCTAGGGGACTTAATTTATCACAAGTGAGTCTTGAAGGCCTTGCCTCTCTTGTTTTATTTTGGTAAGGTGGTGTTTGTTTGTGTTTCAACTCAGCCTGTTTGAACATAGGCATGATATGTTGGAAACAGTTTCCAAGTGTCTTGGAGCTTTGTCATATTCCTACATGCACAGCCCCCCTAGCCTCCCCCCTAACCCCCCACCCCCCCCCCCCCCCCCTAAAAACAACAACAGCACAAAACAACAACAAACAACAATAAAAAACAAACAAATAAAAAACCGAAAAAAACAAAACAAAACAAAACAAAGCTGCTATCAACTTCCCTTCATCCTTCAATTGCGAAATGCCTCTATTTTTCACTTCACTTATTTTGTCGCAGTTGCGAAATGCCTCTATTTTTCACTTCACTTATTTTGTCGCAGTTGCGAAATGCCTCTATTTTTCACTTCACTTATTTTGTCGCAGTTGCGAAATGCCTCTATTTTTCACTTCACTTATTTTGTCGCAGTTGCGAAATGCCTCTGTTTTTCACTTCACTTATTTTGTCGCAGTTGCGAAATGCCTCTGTTTTTCACTTCACTTATTTTGTCGCAGTTGCGAAATGCCTCTGTTTTTCACTTCACTTATTTTGTCGCAGTTGCGATCGCCTTTAGTCTAAAATTGGTATCATATCCTTCAGGTCATTGAGGTTTGATATCTGCACCGTGTCGTTGCCAGCGAGAAAGAGGTTTGCGCTCCAATGAGGATAGGGAAACAGGTCTTGCCCTGTTATGCTTCAAGATGTCTTTGTCAAACGACGACGGCCTGAATTTTCCATGAAGAATGAGATTGTGGTCACGTAGAACGTGTTTGAACCCCCGCGTGTAACGTTCTGTGTTGGTGTTATAAAAAAAACAAAACAACAGGTGATGATCAAAGTGGGTGTGGTGTGGTTGTAGTTGTTATAAAAAACAACAACAACAACAAGAAAACAGGTGATGATCAAACTGAGAGGGATGTTGTTGGTGGTGGTGTTGTAAGTGTTATAAAAACAAAACAAAACAAAAACAAAAACAAACAACAGCAGGTGATGACCTAATGGGTGGTGTGTTGTCGGTGTTGGCGTTTGTATAAAAAAACAACAACAGGTGATGACCTAATGGGTGGTGTGTTGTCGGTGTTGGCGTTTGTATAAAAAAACAACAACAGGTGATGACCAAACTGGGTGGGTGTTTGTTGTTGTTGTTGTTGTTGTTGGTGGTGGTGGTGGTGGTGGTGGTGGTGATAGTGTTATAGAAACAACAACAAAAAACAACAGGTGATGACCAAACTGGGTGGTGTGTTGTCGGTGTTGGCGTTTGTATAAAAAAACAACAACAGGTGATGACCAAACTGGGTGGGGTGTTGTTGTTGTTGTTGTTGTTGTTGTTGGTGGTGGTGGTGGTGGTGGTGGTAGTGTTATAGAAACAACAACAAAAAACAACGGGCGATGATCAAACTGAGAGTGGTGTTGTTGTTGGTGGTGATGTTATTAAAAGAACAAAAAAAAAAACAACAACAACAAAACAAAAACACCCAACAGATGATAACCAAACTGAATGGGGTGCTGTCGTCGTCGTCGTCGTTGTTGTGTTGTTGTTATATACAAAAAAACAGGCGATGATCAAACTGAGTGGTTGTGTTGTTGTTGGTAGTGGTGTTATATAAAAATTATTTAAACAAAAAACCCCCCCAAAAACACACAAACCCCCCCCAAAAAAACAACACCACAGTTGATGACCAAACTGAGTGGGGAATGTTGTTGATTGGGTTTTGTTTTTCCATCTCTGTCAACAGATGACAGGCGCGGTGGGCCGCAGTCCACGTGCTGCTTCATCGGGAAGCTGGCGGCCTCCAGGCAGCTGCACTGCCTGGCGCAGTACCACGTGGACAAGCTGCACGTGCGCCGTGGCGGGTCAGCAGCAGGTGTGACGGCCGGTCGGCAGGGTGTCCGCCGCTCCAAGCCCCACTCCGGCGACCTCCCTCCCCTCTGGGCCAGGGACTTCCGGCGCTGCGTGCTGCAAAAACCTTTAGTGTTTCAGAAATGCTGTTACGGCTACGCCACGGCCCGAAGCGACAGACTCCGGTGGTACAACCATCGCAAAGCCAGGACTGGCTCCATACAGAACAGTTACCACGCGTGGAGATATATTTACAGCTAGTGACTTGTTTTGTTGTCTAATGATTTTTTTTTTTATATATCTAATTTTGACAATGATGAATATCTGCACTGATTTATTTTTAAATCTTAAAGTATATGATTAATATCAAAACTGGATAAATGATGAATCGTGTGTGATAAGAAAGACAGTCAAGGAAACCACGAACCCGGGTCAATGTATATCACTCCAGGCTTGTAAACACCGAAGTAAACACAGAGCCAACTGCAATGCTTAGGGGATGGAATTATAGTATGTTCACTTATTTCATAGATCTTGCGGATATTGTGTGAGACATTCATTAAGCGAAGGTCAAAGAAATCTTGAGTATAAAATGAATCCGTTGCGTGTCTTTTTTTTTTCTTTTTTTTATGTAGAAAAGACAGCAAGAACATTTTAGTTTAATCTTGACTTCAACACCAAAGTAGGTTGTTTTACACCAAAGTAGGTTGTTGTTTTTTTGTTGTTTTTTTTTAGATAAACAAATATATATTTATTGTTCAAAGGTTACATTAAGTCTACTTACTGCATCAAGAAAAAGAAAAAAAAAGTAGATCATAAGGTCGGTGTATAAACAATCTGGTGCGCCTTTTAGAAATTTGGAAACTAGGAAGTTTGGGGGAGTGGTGATGACAGTGGGGGTGTGGGAGTGGGGAGCGGGCAAGCTGCAGACTGTTCAGGGAAGCGTTGGATCGTTGATTCAACTGCCGATTGACTGGTTGATTTCTTCTACATACGGGTGTTTTGGAAATTACCTTCTGTATTGATGTCATGTATTCGTATTCATTTGCGTCAGTTGCTTAGCTGATGATTGCTGTAACGCTGATTGGTTGTATCATCATTATTATTATCATTATTATTATTATTATTATTGAAGGAAGGCTTGTAGTCGATTTAAGTATGCTCAGGGTTTGGTTGAGTTCTTCCAGATTTTGCAGATTCTGTTTTCTTCGACTGAACTGAAGGACAGAATTTTTTTTCTCCTTATCAAATCAAACAAATAAAGAGGGGCAAAACGGCAAAACGAGAGAGGAAAACTGAACATATCTTTTTAACGAAATTAACAACAACAACAAAAACGTAGCCCAATACAATCGCCCTTTTTTGTGAGTGTGTGTTTTCTTTTTCCTTTTTATAGGCAGTTAGATTCTTGAGTCTTTGTCACAGTTTTATTTTAATTGATTTTTTGGTTTACTCCTGTACCCTCTTGGCTATAGCTGACGGGACATGTCCCACCTTTCAGAGGTCTGTGGCTGAGCACACCCATGGCAGCACATGACTGTGAGGTGGGGGTGGCCAATGGTAGTCGGCATGCGTGGAAAGTGTGGGGAGTGAATGCGCGTGGTTGACAACCCCTCACTGTGCATATTGTTGGTATCGGCGATAGCGTGTGTGTGCTCTTTGTGTGTATGTACATGTGTGTCAGCAAGAAAACAGGTTGCTGTAATTAGCAGGACGCGGGTGGAATCGTTTATGACTTAATTTCCCAAATATTTAACTCGCATGTGACACAAATGCAATCTGTCAAAGTGCTCTGCCGTTTTGTTCAGTTTTGAGACGGAGGCCAAACACACACACTCTCTCTCTCACACACGCGCGCGCGCGCATTGCGCGCACATTGAAAAAGAAACCAATAATATGTTTTATGCACAAGCAACTACAGTGAGTAGAACGATTTATGATATCAGTTCTAATGTTGTACAAACCGGAAAGAACAGTCATAGCAAAAAGTGAAGTGACTTTGGGTTGTCTGTCGTAAGTTTTCCGACAGTTTGTTTCCTTTGAATTCTTACCCCTCCCCAAAGTCACAAACGGGAAAGTTGTATAACCGAGTACTAGTCACTGACACGCCGGCAAGAAAGCAGAACGCATCGCTTTTTATACTATTTTCTGTTGTTACTGCATTACCCGTTTGTTCTTTTTTGTCACTGTGATAATCATGCTATCCCGTCCTCCAACTCAGCGCTGTGTGGGATTCGTGAAACGTTGTTCTCTGATCCAGTCATTCACACACACAACAATCAGACCATCGTGCAGGTGCTTTGTCAACGTACAGAATCCCAATGTCATTCTTTGTCAGCTTTCGGAACTCGGAGGGACTGTGTTTCTGGAGTCGACAAAACAGTTTAGCGTCCGTCTTGGATCACATGATGCAGTTGTCTGTTTTTGTATGTAGCTGGCCAGTCGTGACAGGAACTAGTGTGGGTAAAGCATGAATCAGGTTTTATTAGGTTATTCGTTTGTTTGATGTTTTCTTCGCCCGCAGTTCCCATAACAATCTCCCAACCCCAAGGAGTAAATATCGATTACCGCCACACTCTAACTGTCATGCACAACATAAAGACAAAACTTCAAGATTCCCGAACAGAACCTTATGGTCACAAAGGAAGCATTCTTGTTCGTCACAAACTGCTGCTGTTTTGCTGTGTTGTGTCAGACACGTAGCGTTGCGCTGCGGTTCAAACGCGTGTATCGCAAGACACATTGGACCGAATGGGTGTTATTAATTTCAACGGAATTCTGCACACTCCACCCTCTCTCTTCCCAGACCACCCACTGCCGAACACAGTACGACACTCAGGCATACTTGCTCACATATCAAGGGGAATGGCAGGACAGGTGACGACGTGCTGTTGACAGACAAGCATTGTCAGTGTCATCACATATTTATGCCCGTTTTCCAATACCGCTGACCGATAAGGCAGTCACGAAATTCCCGCCAGTTTACTATTGTTCTTTGAAGATGATGAATTGATTGCCCTGCTCTTAGACAGAAATGGCAGTGGTGTTTTGTTGTCCAGATCTACCTCCCAACACAACCTCA
>NC_134893.1:12684538-12699538 GCF_041734735.1 Babylonia areolata | reverse complement strand
ACGCCGGATAGCGTAGCAAACTACCTCACATGGTCAGAATGGAAGTAAAATAATAGGCATTGTTCTTTTGTTCTTTTTTTTTTTTTTTATCGTTCTTTGTTCTCGAACGCTGACTTCTTTGTGAAATGTCCATGAAGAGGATTTTCCCCTTTTCAACATTACTTATTTCCCCTGTGGAATATTTTTCTACATTTTGTTTGACTTTTTAAACACATTTTGAAAAAAACGTGTTAATGAATTATGCTTGTTTAATTTCCTTGTGTGTTTGATCGGACTTCATTACGTCTATTTTGTTTTCTTTTTTTTTTTTCTTTTTTTTTTTTATATCTTATTTATTTGTTGGTTGTTTGTTTGTCTTTTGTTTTTGTTTTTCTTTTCCTGTAAACTGGATACATTAATGGAAACATATGACGGTTGACCACGTTTGTGAACTGAATCAGCACGATCCATTGCCTGTTCTAGTAAATATTTTGAATCTTGGACCGTTTCCTTCGTTTGTTGACGAACACTCTCCTTTTCTCTCTCTCTCTCTCTCTGTGCCTTTGTGTGCATGTGCGTCTGTGTTTCTATCACTCTTTCCTTTGCTCTCTTTCTCAGTCGTGGTGTGACAAGTGTGCTTGAATGTTAGCATGAACATTATCAGCATACATTTCCAAACAATATTGGCATGAACATTATCAGCATACATTTCCAAACAATATTGGCATGAACATTATCAGCATACATTTCCAAACAATGTTGGCATGAACATTATCAGCATACATTTCCAAACAACATTGGCATGAACATTATCAGCATACATTTCCAATGTTGGCATGAACATTATCAGCATACATTTCCATACAACATTGGCATGAACATTATCAGCATACATTTCCAAACAATATTGGCATTAACATTATCAGCATACATTTCCAAACAATATTGGCATGAACATTATCAGCATACATTTCCAAACAATATTGGCTTGAACATTATCAGCGTACATTTCCAAACAATATTGGCATGAACATGATCAGCATACATTTCCAAACAACATTGGCATGAACATTATCAGCATACATTTCCAAACAATACTGACATGAACATTATCAGCATACATTTCCAAACAATATTGGCATGAACATTATCAGCATACATTTCCAAACAATATTAGCATGAACATTATCAACATACATTTCCAAACAACATTGGCATGAACATTATCAGCATACATTTCCAAACAACATTGGCATGAACATTATCAGCATACATTTCCAAACAATGTTGACATGAACATTATCAGCATACATTTCCAAACAACATTGGCATGAACATTATCAGCGTACATTTCCAAACAATATTAACATGAACATTATCAGCATACATTTCCATACAACACTGGCATGAACATTATCAGCATACATTTCCAAACAACGTTGGCATCAACATTATGAACATTATCAGCATACATTTCCAAACAATATTGGCATGAACATTATCAGCATACATTTCCAAACAATATTGGCATGAACATTATCAGCATACATTTCCAAACAATATTGGCTTGAACATTATCAGCGTACATTTCCAAACAATATTGGCATGAACATGATCAGCATACATTTCCAAACAACATTGGCATGAACATTATCAGCATACATTTCCAAACAATACTGACATGAACATTATCAGCATACATTTCCAAACAATATTGGCATGAACATTATCAGCATACATTTCCAAACAATATTGGCATGAACATTATCAGCATACATTTCCAAACAACCTTGGCATGAACATTATCAGCATACATTTCCAAATAACATTGGCATGAACATTATCAGCATACATTTCCAAAGAATGTTGACATGAACATTATCAGCATACATTTCCAAACAACATTGGCATGAACATGATCAGCATACATTTCCAAACAATATTAACATGAACATTATCAGCATACATTTCCAAACAACACTGGCATGAACATTATCAGCATACATTTCCAAACAACGTTGGCATGAACATTATGAACATTATCAGCATACATTTCAAAACAATATTGGCATGAACATTATCAGCATACATTTCCAAACAATATTGGCATGAACATTATGAACATTATCAGCATACATTTCCAAACAATATTGGCATGAACATTATCAGCATACATTTCCAAACAATATTGGTATGAACATTATCAGCATACATTTCCAAACAATATTGGCATGAACATTATCAGCATACATTTCCAAACAATATTGGCATGAACATGATCAGCATACATTTCCAAACAATATTGGCATGAACATTATCAGCATACATTTCCAAACAATGTTGACATGAACATTATCAGCATACATTTCCAAACAACATTGGCATGAACATTATCAGCGTACATTTCCAAACAATATTAACATGAACATTATCAGCATACATTTCCAAACAACACTGGCATGAACATTATCAGCATACATTTCCAAACAATATTGGCATGAACATTATGAACATTATCAGCATACATTTCCAAACAATATTGGCATGAACATTATCAGCATACATTTCCAAACAATATTGGCATGAACATTATCAGCATACATTTCAAAACAATATTGGCATGAACATTATCAGCATACATTTCAAAACAATATTGGCATGAACATTATCAGCATACATTTCCAAACATGTAGCTCATTTACTGCGCACATGAAAGTTCGAGTGTTATTAGATAATCGCATCCACAACAGTAATTCAACTGCCGTTGACTAAAATAGCAGCAAATGGAAATTCAAGCTATGCACATTCCGAAGCTGTGTTACTACAGAGTTAAAATCAACTCACAAGCTGACACGGGTCTGATGATTTTCCTGTGACTTCAACTCGGCCAGGAAAAAACTGTCAGTATCAGTATCAGTAGGTCAAGGAGGCGTCACTGCGTTCGGACAAATCTATATACGCTACACCACATCTGCCAAGCGAAAAACTGTCAAAGATTTCAATATACCATGAGTTAAACAACCTTTATTTTCATCATAAAGAAACCCTAGGTTTCTGGGTCTGGGTGCTGAAGGAGGAATATCAAGACAGATAAAGCTTCTCTCCACATGGTGCCTTGCTGGGAGATATGACAAGCACCAGTTCTGGCGTGAGGTCGCCCGCCAAGCAGATACAAAATGGTGTTTTGGGGGTGCCTGTCTAATGATACTGCTTAGTTAATCATTTCTACAATCTACCTCTCGGCCAGACCGTGGGGGTGATTAGTGCCGTCTCTTACCTAACTGGTCCTCGGTTGTTATTGCCAACCATATGTCTCACGGCTGGTGGGTTTCTGAGCTCGCTTCTGTTACACCTGCCGCCAGCCCAGTCTCCGGTGTTGCTTCACAGCCCTGCTCCCTGCTGTCCAACACTGTTCACACTTCACAGCCCTGCTTCCAGACTGCTGTCCAACACTGTTCATACCTCACAGCCCTACTTCCTGTTGTCCAACACTGTTCATACCTCACAGCCCTACTTCCTGCTGTCCAACACTGTTCATACCTCACAGCCCTGCTCCCTGCTGTCCAACACTGTTCATACCTCACAGCCCTGCTTCCAGACTGCTGTCCAACACTGTTCATACCTCAAAGCCCTACTTCCTGTTGTCCAACACTGTTCATACCTCACAGCCCTGCTTCCAGACTGCTGTCCAACACTGTTCATACCTTACAGCCCTGCTCCCTGCTGTCCAACACTGTTCATACCTCACAGCCCTGCTTCCAGACTGCTGTCTAACACTGTTCATACCTCACAGCCCTACTCCCTGCTGTCCAACACTGTTCATACCTCACAGCCCTACTTCCAGACTGCTGTCCAACACTGTTCATACCTCACAGCCCTGCTCCCTGCTGTCCAACACTGTTCATACATCACAGCCCTACTTCCTGCTGTCCATCACTGTTCATACCTCACAGCTCTACTTCCAGACTGCTGTCCAACACTGTTCATACCTCACAGCTCTACTTCCTGCTGTCCAACACTGTTCACACTTCACAGCCCTGCTTCCAGACTGCTGTCCAACACTGTTCATACCTCACAGCCCTACTTCCTGCTGTCCAACATTGTTCACACTTCACAGCCCTGCTTCCAGACTGCTGTCCAACACTGTTCATACCTCACAGCTCTACTTCCTGCTGTCCAACACTGTTCAAACCTCACAGCCCTGCTTCCAGACTGCTGTCCAACACTGTTCATACCTCAAAGCCCTACTTCCTGTTGTCCAACACTGTTCATACCTCACAGCCCTGCTTCCAGACTGCTGTCCAACACTGTTCATACCTTACAGCCCTGCTTCCAGACTGCTGTCCAACACTGTTCATACCTCACAGCTCTACTTCCTGCTGTCCAACACTGTTCACACTTCACAGCCCTGCTTCCAGACTGCTGTCCAACACTGTTCATACCTCAAAGCCCTACTTCCTGTTGTCCAACACTGTTCATACCTCACAGCCCTGCTTCCAGACTGCTGTCCAACACTGTTCATACCTCAAAGCCCTACTTCCTTTTGTCCAACACTGTTCATACCTCACAGCCCTGCTTCCAGACTGCTGTCCAACACTGTTCATACCTCACAGCCCTGCTTCCAGACTGCTGTCCAACACTGTTCATACCTCACAGCTCTATTTCCTGCTGTCCAACACTGTTCACACTTCACAGCCCTGCTTCCAGACTGCTGTCCAACACTGTTCATACCTCACAGCTCTACTTCCTGCTGTCCAACACTGTTCACACTTCACAGCCCTGCTTCCAGACTGCTGTCCAACACTGTTCATACCTCAAAGCCCTACTCCCTGCTGTCCAACACTGTTCATACCTCACAGCCCTGCTTCCAGACTGCTGTCCAACACTGTTCATACCTCACAGCTCTACTTCCTGCTGTCCAACACTGTTCACACTTCACAGCCCTGCTTCCAGACTGCTGTCCAACACTGTTCATACCTCACAGCCCTGCTTCCAGACTGCTGTCTAACACTGTTCATACCTCACAGTCCTACTTCCTGCTGTCCAACACTGTTCATACATCACAGCCCTACTTCCTGCTGTCCATCACTGTTCATACCTCACAGCTCTACTTCCAGACTGCTGTCCAACACTGTTCATACCTCACAGCCCTGCTTCCAGACTGCTGTCCAACACTGTTCATACCTCACAGCCCTGCTTCCTGCTGTCCAACACTGTTCATACCTCACACCCCTACTTCATGCTGTCCAACACTGTTCATACGTCACAGCCCTGCTTCCTGCTGTCCAACACTGTTCACACTTCACAGCCCTGCTTCCAGACTGCTGTCCAACACTGTTCATACCTCAAAGCCCTACTTCCTGTTGTCCAACACTGTTCATACCTCACAGCCCTGCTTCCAGACTGCTGTCCAACACTGTTCATACCTCACAGCCCTGCTTCCAGACTGCTGTCCAACACTGTTCATACCTCACAGCTCTACTTCCTGCTGTCCAACACTGTTCACACTTCACAGCCCTGCTTCCAGACTGCTGTCCAACACTGTTCATACCTCAAAGCCCTACTTCCTGTTGTCCAACACTGTTCATACCTCACAGCCCTGCTTCCAGACTGCTGTCCAACACTGTTCATACCTCACAGCCCTGCTTCCAGACTGCTGTCCAACACTGTTCATACCTCACAGCTCTACTTCCTGCTGTCCAACACTGTTCACACTTCACAGCCCTGCTTCCAGACTGCTGTCCAACACTGTTCATACCTCACAGCCCTACTTCCTGCTGTCCAACACTGTTCATACCTCACAGCCCTACTTCCAGACTGCTGTCCAACACTGTTCATACCTCACAGCCCTGCTTCCAGACTGCTGTCCAACACTGTTCATACCTCACAGCCCTACTTCCTGCTGTCCAACACTGTTCATACCTCACAGCCCTGCTCCCTGCTGTCCAACACTGTTCATACCTCACAGCCCTACTTCCTGCTGTCCAACACTGTTCATACCTCACAGCCCTGCTCCCTGCTGTCCAACACTGTTCATACCTCACAGCCCTACTTCCAGACTGCTGTCTAACACTGTTCATACCTCACAGCCCTACTTCCTGCTGTCCAACACTGTTCATACCTCACAGCTCTACTTCCAGACTGCTGTCCAACACTGTTCATACCTCACAGCTCTACTTCCAGACTGCTGTCCAACACTGTTCATACCTCACAGCCCTACTTCCAGACTGCTGTCCAACACTGTTCATACCTCACAGCCCTACTTCCAGACTGCTGTCCAACACTGTTCATACCTCACAACCCTACTTCCAGACTGCTGTCCAACACTGTTCATACCTCACAGCCCTACTTCCAGACTGCTGTCCAACACTGTTCATACCTCACAGCCCTACTTCCAGGCTGCTGTCCAACACTGTTCATACCTCACAGCTCTACTTCCAGACTGCTGTCCAACACTGTTCATACCTCAAAGCCCTACTTCCAGGCTGCTGTCCAACACTGTTCATACCTCACAGCTCTACTTCCTGCTGTCCAACACTGTTCATACCTCACAGCCCTACTTCCAGGCTGCTGTCCAGCACTGTTCATACCTCACAGCCCTGCTTCCAGACTGCTGTCCAACACTGTTCATACTTCACAGCCCTACTTCCAGGCTGCTGTTCAGCACCGTTCCTGCCATCTGCACGTTGCCTAGTTAGTTGATGTCTTGCATCATCGAGCGATGTTTTCTTAAACAACTCTGTGGTGATTACTGGCCCCCCTCTAGGTTTAATCTCCGTTGCCATCCCTTCCATTAGGTTTGCCCTTGCTATTGGTTCTGTCATGCTCAGTCCAGATACTAGTACTTCTAGGACTACTACTACTACTACTACTGCTGGTAATTTTTGCAGTGCCTTTCTAGGTAAAACGTGCCCAGTTGCACTGCACAGTATAAAAACTGATGTGTGAAACATGGATTCAAACATTAAACAGCAAATGCCATGCTCAATAACCTTGCACAGACACCCAACCTAACACACGATAACTGATTTATATACATACACAAACAGATCCATCACACACAACACAATACTCATCGTGCATAATCATACGTCACAATACCTAAATGATGAATATATTTCATATCGCAAAACTTCAGCACCAGTATCACACTACTTAAAACCACACCACAATACTTCAAAACTAATCGCATACACTACAATGTTTAAACAATTCACATATAAAATCAAAATACTTTTTATAGAATCTCCAGCCCCATAGATTCATAAAAAATGCTTAACACGGTAAAAGATCAAATAAAACGTTACTCCCAGTGATCAAGATTTTGCAAATACCTATTTTAAAGAATCCAGAAATGACGGGTCAATGGTTATTTTCAAAAGAAAGGAGAACGAATGAAGGGAGGTAAGCAATATTAACGGTATGGTGAAATGCTACTCATGGTCACATTACAAACAAAATGCTTTTAAAATAGTCACATCCACGTAAAACTTGCATTTATATATACATGCATATCATAAAATGCAGCACGCAAAAGTAATATTCCCCATACACAGTCAAGTCAGCGCATTCATATCAATTCATGGTATAAAACGCATCACACACACACACACACACACACACACACACACACACACACACACACACACCATAATTATCATCGTGGAACAAAGTCAGAGAATTATACCAGGAAAACGGCAAAGCTTTAAACCATAGTGTAATTAATGTTCAACAACCGGGAACTATCAATCAGTCAAATACATACAGTAATTCAATAAGATTAAGGCAGATTCATACATTATCAAACAGGATAAAACTGAACGCTTTTATAACTAAGTTCAGCAAAGATGTCAGATGCATATGTGGAGAACATATTTCTAGCAATCATGTAATATTCGAATGTCAGAATCTAAAATGTTTTTGCCAGACTTCACCAAAAGTTCTTTTGAATGTGTTATTAACAATTCCAATATGTTATTTGCTTTTGCAGAAGGTTTGCTGCGTAGTCCTATAGGACATTTCTTATAGTTGTTTGATGTTGGCGTTTAGAACGTTTCCATTTTTTCCAGCGTTGTCTCTCCCTATTCACCCTCCACACATACATACACTTTTACCCCCACTCTCCCTCCCACAACCCCTATCCCCACGGTTTTTTTTTCCCGTCTGATATCATTTCAAGTTGAAAGACGTTAAACTGAAGACAACACCATAATTATATGCACCAAAGCAATAAATTAAACGTGTTTTATCTTCTTCTTCGTTCGTAGGCTGCAACTCCCACGTTCACTCGTATGCACACGAGTGGGCTTTTACGTGTATGACCGTTTTTACCCCGCCATGTAGGCAGCCATACTCCGTTTTCGGGGGTGTGCATACTGGGTATGTTCTTGTTTCCATAACCCACCGAACGCTGACATGGATTACGGGATCTTTAACGTGCGTATTTGATCTTCTGCTTGCATATACACACGAAGGGGGTTCAGGCACCAGCAGGTCTGCACATATGTTGACCTGGGAGGAATGAGTTTTATCCAACAACTCGATGGATTTGGGTCCAAACCTGGGTGTTGATCTGACAGTGACACCTTTTTTTCTCTCTTTTTTTTTTTTCAGGCGGTAACGTCGACCGCAACGAAGACGTACATTGCTCATATGATATAAATTATACAACATGTATCCTGTCTCTCACAAGCAATCTCGCTTTGCTCACAACCGGGACCCGGCAGATGTTTTTGCCTTTCTGCCGCCGTGTTCCCACAAACTTTCATCTTCCTGTCAAGAACGCTTCCATTTTATTTCACACACACTCCACTGTGCACAACATACGTGTCTTAAGGGGAAGAAAGGGTTCAATGCCTGTGAAATAAACCCAGGACGGGACTGGTCATCTCACCGTGAGACAGGCTGCAAACAGTACAGTCTCGGTTGGCTTTTCCTGTGAAATTCTTCTTGCTGACACACGATGTTAGCTCATTGTTCGAAATGATACCCAGAAACTTACACTCGCTCACTTGTATTTCTATTTATTGTTGTTGCTGATGAAGAGAGCCAATGTAAGTGCAGTTTCGTTTCCTATGGATGCTTCAGATATGTCCCCAGTGGCAGTGAACTATCATCCCCTACTGCCAGTGATGCAGAGACACCAGTCATAGTTTGGTGGTGTTCTCAATCATTACGGTGATCGTCCCAAATCAGTGGCTTCCCAAAGTAGCCCACGAAGGGTGAAAAAACAAAAAAACAAAAAACGAGCAAAAAAACGACATACACAAAAAAGAACCACACCAAAAAGCCAATGAAAAAAACAGCATCAAAATAAAATTTTAAAAAACCCAAAAGAAAGACAGAAGAAAGACAGCAACATAACTGTGAAAAACGAAATAATGGGAACTAACAGAATACCTCGTAAATATTATTTTCTTTGAACCTTATGCTTGGGGGATCCGAAAAGTGGTCATGAATGTATGCTAAGCACGAGCGGTCAGCTCAGCTCAGCCATGAAACCCAAGCAAGCACTGACGCAGGGAAAGGATTGGGTATAGAAGCGGCCTTACGAGTAACTTGGATCTCCATATAGATGCTGTTCGCTACTGGTTGACCAAATGAAATGAAATGAAATTTTGGTGCTTAGAGCCTCGCCGACCACAAAGGCCATCTCAAGGCTATCGCCGCGTCACCTTGACCAAATTAAGTTCGTACAACATAACAGTGGAGGGAAATATGTGCAGATAACATCAAACTTCCGTTATTTGAAAATAACTCTGCATAGATTAGAAAAATGTTATATTCCCATGCTTCTATATCATGTTCATATCTACTACGAAGACCGTGTACTGTCCAGCTCTCCCTAGAGTTTCTGATCACTAGTGCGAGAAAGCTAGCGACACGTAACATCAATTTCACCAGTTCACTATAGTTTGAATACATCTAATGCACAGTATAAATTTTGAGGGTGTTAGGGGGTGCACGGGAGGGGTAGTACCTCTAGAGGGGGGGCTTGTCACGCTCTTCCGGGAGTGGTTCGTCCTCTGTTGGTCCCCACCGGCACCCAGCTCTCACCTATGGGTCCTAGAAGCTGCTAGCATGCGGCAGCGCCCAACCCCCTGGCAACGGCTTTGACAGGTTGGCTAAACTAGGTGAGGGTAGCCGACGGGTCTCAAACCCTCGGTGAGTTAGGGCTTGTCTACCCAAGCATGTGAAGACTGGATCCGGCGCGGAAGAAACCTTCATGGTTCAACGGAGAGGAAGGCGGTTGCAGCAGAGCACTGTGGAGTGCTGAGGGCAGGATGAGGCACACAGGACATCCTGGTCATCCACTGCATCCGTTTCCATCTCCAGTCGTCTTGACCTCGTCTTGCCACTGGATACAGATGGTCTCGGACAAGAGAGTGAGGTCGACGGTGCGCAACTCCTCCTCACTATAAACAATGTCATCGCGCAAGTCATCAGTCATCCTTCATCCCATACCATCATTTTCCCCAAGCCCTGTGGCGACAGGCGAGCGACGAAGCAACAGGTGTGGGTACACTGGCAGTCGTAGCCGCGGACCTGCACACAGGCGGCTCAGGCCATAGGGTCGTTTTTTGCCGACTGGAGCAGCGGTGGAGATCGGCAGCCCCCTGAGCGACTGAGCAGCCCTCTTCAGGACAGCACTGCTCACTTCCATGGCATGAGGAAGGGGCTAGAAAAGGTGTCCTAAACATTGCCTGCTCCACACCACCCTAGTCAGCATACCGCGGCTGACGGGGACCCTACTCAAGCGATCGACACACAAAAACACAGAGGTGCTCACTCGTGCAAACTTGCCCAGCATCTACACCATCTTGATGCAGCCCAGCTGCGCTGAGCAGGCCATGTAGTTCGCATGCCAGACCACCGGCTCCCCAAGAAACTGCTGTACGGCGAACTCGAACATGGCAAGCGCTCCCATGGAGGCCAAAAGAAGCGCTTCAAAGACACTCTGAAAGCTTCTCTGAAGGCCTTCAACATCAGCCACGACACATGGGAGCTGAATGCAATGGACAGACCAAAGTGGCGTTCAGCTGTCCACAAAGGCACCAAATCCTGTGAGACCAACAGAATCGCTGCAGCAGTACGCAGACAGGCCAGGAAAAGCAGTGCCAGCAAGTCCTCGACAGCCGCCACCATCCCCTGTCCACACTGCGTCAGAACCTTCCGGGCGCGGATTGGCCTGATCAGTCATCTGCGCCAAGAGCCCAACCCACCCACCCCCAGGATGACTAGATGGTCCTCGTCGATCCCGACGGACGAACCACATAAATTTTGGTGAGATTACCACATCATGTAAAATTGTGTGTGTGTGTGTGTGTGTGTGTGTGTGTGTGTGTGTGTGTGTGTGTGTGTGTGTGTGTGTGTGTGTGTCTGTGTCTGTGTCTGTGTCTCTCTGTGTCTGTGTGTCTGTGTCTGTGGCTGTCTGTGTCTGTGGCTCTCTGTGTCTGTGGCTGTCTGTGTCTGTGGCTCTCTGCGTGTGCTTTAAAGAAAGGGAACAAAGCGCAAAATGACTTTGGTGATATCAAGTTCAAACATACTGACGACAAAGAGATGCCATTATTGAATCAATTCCAGATGCAGTCTCAGGGAGAGAAAAAAAAAAGCACACCCGCCCACCCACCCCTCCAGTGTCATTCCTGACCTCTCCTTTACCCCAGTGTTTGTAGCATTCCTCTGCCTTCGCCCAACAAGTGCATTTTTAGAACTGGCTTCAAGTGCTCTCCCTTGAGCATCCATCCAGTTTCAGTTGTCAGTCAAACCCACGCAAAACTGACGAAAAAAAAAAAAAAAAAAAAAAAAAAAAAAAGTTGTGGGTGGGGAGGTTATAACCTCAAACCAGTTCCAGCAGATGAAAGATATTCCGCTTGCCATAGAAATATCTTTTTTTTATTTTCAATCTTGAACAATAAACAATATAACCATTTTGTTTTTCTTGAGCCCTATCAACCATGATGTGCTTCTTTGGCTGACACTTGGCGATACGCAGAGTAAAATTCGTTGTTGCTCCTGGACAGCCCCCCCACACACGGAGCAATCGTTCTTTCATTTCAGTTGTCCTGATGAAAATTATTCGCTTGAATGTTTATGTAATCTGTGGAATAACAAGGACCAGTCCAAGATTACTCTCTCTCTCTCTCTCTCTCTCTCTCTATATATATATATATATATACATACACACATATATACATATACAAGTGTGTGGGTGTGTGTGCGTGTGTCTTTTCCGCCCCCTCTACCCCCCACTCCCACCCTCTCTCTCTCTCTCTCTATCTCAATGTATCTGCCTTCGTGTTTGTCTGTCTGTCAGTATGTTTGTGTTGTCGAGACGATGGCTTATGTGGAGACTGCGTGGGATAAAAAACAACAACAAAAAACCCCAATCCCTTATGGGTTGTGACAGAAAGTCATAACAGTCGTAGCTCTTTCACGGAAACAATCGCCGTTATTGTTCTCTGAATTTGTAACCAGAAAACGTAACTTGCTTTGACGTCAGTATGCTTCCATTATCGGTCTGCCGATACAGGATTCTCACTTTTCTGTCTTCTCTTGTTCTTCACTTTGGCTACGATACTGACATGCGGCTTTTGTGTGTTGAAAAGAAAACGACTGATAAAGTGTGCTCCTGAAAGGTGGCACAAAGAGAGATTGAGGAAGACAGAATGGAAAGAGAGAGAGACAGAGAGACAGACAGAGACAGACAGACAAACAAGACAGACAGACAAAGTGACAATGACAATGACAAATACAAATGTTTTTTTGGGGGTAGAATGGATAAGCTGGAAGCTTCTTTACACCATGCCCTCACACACGCATACACACATTGCAATAAATGAAATAAGTATGAATAATAAATGACATAGAACAAACTAAATAGATAATAATAGTTACATAAATGGATGAATCAAAGACTACAATTACGGAAACATGAAAATCATACAAAACATTGCCACATGAAAAAAGTGACCGACAAATAGAGGAGAAAGAAGAGAGGCAGTTAATATATATATATATATATATATATATGTGTGTGTGTGTGTGTGTGTGTGTGTGTGTGTGTGTGTGTGTGTGTGTGTGAGTGTGTGTGTGTGTGTGTGTGTGTGTGTGTGTGTGTGTGTGTGTGTGTGTGTGTGTGTGGACGGGGTGATGGGTGGCTGGAGGGAGGGTCATGGACGGAAAACGGAAGAGGAAGAAGAGACTGATGGACCCAGATCTCTGCTTCAAGGTCACGTGATTCTGTCATTGACCCCTTTTGATTTTTTAAGTCAGTCCTTAACGAGATCACAACACTCACAGATCCTGTAAGTTTTGTACTCTCTCTCTCTCTCTGGAAATAAAATTTCGTTCGTTCATCAGTTCATTCGTTCGTTCTCTCTCTCTCTCTCTCTCTCTCTCTCTCTCTCTCTCTCTCTCTCTCTCTCTCTCTCTCTCTCTCTCTCCTTCTCTCTTTCTCTCCCCCCTCTCTCTTTCTCTGGAAATAAAATTCCTTTCGTTCGTTCGTTTGTTCTCTCTCTCCCTCTCTCTCTCTCTCTCTCTCTCTCTCTCTCTCTCTCTCTCTCTCTCTCCGGAAATATAAATTCGTTCGTTCTCTCTCTTCCTCCTTCTCTCTCTCTCCCTCTCTCTCAGCCCCTCCCCAGCTCTCTCTCTCTCTCCCTTTCCTTTCTCTCTCTCCCTCTCTCTCCCTCTCTCTCAGCCCCTCCCCATCTCTCTCTCTCTCTCTCTCTCTCCCTTTCCTTTCTCTCTCTCCCTCTCTCTCCCTCTCTCTCCCTCTCTCTCAGCCCCTCCCCATCTCTCTCTCTCCCTTTCCTTTCTCTCTCTCCCTCTCTCTCCCTCTCTCTCAGCCCCTCCCCATCTCTCTCTCTCCCTTTCCTTTCTCTCTCTCCCTCTCTCTCCCTCTCTCTCAGCCCCTCCCCATCTCTCTCTCTCTCTCTCTCTCTCCCTTTCCTTTCTCTATCTCCCTCTCTCTCCCTCTCTCTCAGCCCCTACCCATCTCTCTCTCTCCCTTTCTCTCTCTCCCTCTCTCTCCCTCTCTCTCAGCCCCTCCCCATCTCTCTCCCTCTCTCTCCCTCTCTCTCCCTCTCTCTCAGCCCCTCCCCATCTCTCTCCCTCTCTCTCCCTCTCTCTCAGCCCCTCCCCATCTCTCTCTCTCTCTCTCCCTTTCCTTTCTCTCTCTCCCTCTCTCTCCCTCTCTCTCAGCCCCTCCCCATCTCTCTCTCTCCCTTTCCTTTCTCTCTCTCCCTCTCTCTCCCTCTCTCTCAGCCCCTACCCATCTCTCTCTCTCTCTCTTTCCTTTCTCTCTCCCTCTCTCTCCCTCTCTCTCAGCCCCTCCCCAGCTCTCTCTCTCTCTCTCCGGAAATAAAAATTCGTTCTCTCTCTCTCTCTCTCTCTCTCTTTTCCTCCTTCTCTCTCTCTCTCCCTCCTCTCTCTGCCTCTCTCTCAGCCCCTCCCAATATCTCTCTCTTCCCCTCCTTCCATCTCTCGCTCTCCCTCCCTCTCTCTCCCTCTCTCTCAGCCCCTCCCCATTCGTCTCCCCCTCTCTCTCCCTCCCTCTTTCTCTCTTTCCCCCCCTCTCTCTCAGTTTCTTCACCACGAGCGGCCACACAGCCTCCCGGACAGACAGACAGACAGACAGACAGACAGACACAACAGCAGAGCACGATCGGAATGAGAAACAAACAGACTTAGAAGAGCGGAAGAAGGGAGGGAGGAGGGAAGAGGGAGGAAGTCAGTGGTAGGGGATGGTATGGCGGCGGCGGCAGCAGAAGTAAGGCCGGTGAGAGAGAGAGAGGGAGAGAGAGAGAGACCGGAGAGAGAGTGAGAGAGAGAGAGAAAACCAAGATGAGCCGTCTTTAATATCCTTAGCGAGGAATGCGGAATGACTTGACCTGACAAACACCTGAACAAGTGGCAATCTATATCTGTTGAGTGAGGAACACGTTCCCCACTCAAGTCGCTGGAACCATCCACCCACAATTGAAAGGGGGGTTGGGGGGTGGGGGTGGTGAGGAGGGGGAG
>NC_134893.1:12667038-12682038 GCF_041734735.1 Babylonia areolata | reverse complement strand
ACAGATAGGGCAGTGACAGTGTCACATAGTGATCAGACAGACAGGGCAGTGACAGTGTCACATAGTGAACAGTCAAACAGGGCAGTGACAGTGTCACATAGTGAACAGACAGACAGGGCAATGACAGTGTCACATAGTGAACAGACAGACAGGGCAGTGACAGTGTCACATAGTGAACAGACAGACAGGGCAGTGACAGTGTCACATAGTGAACAGACAGACAGGGCAGTGACAGTGTCACATAGTGAACAGACAGACAGGGCAGTGACAGTGTCACATAGTGAACAGACAGACAGGGCAATGACAGTGTCACATAGTGAACAAACACGGCGGTGACAGTGTCACATAGTGAACAGACAGACAGGGCAGTGACAGTGTCACATAGTGAACAGACAGACAGGGCAGTGACAGTGTCACATAGTGAACAGACAGACAGGGCAGTGACAGTGTCACATAGTGAACAGACAGACAGGGCAGTGACAGTGTCACATAGTGAACAGACAGACAGGGCAGTGACAGTGTCACATAGTGAACAGACAGACACGGCAGTGACAGTGTCACATAGTGAACAGACAGACAGGGCAGTGACAGTGTCACACAGTTAACAGTCAGACAGGGCAGTGACAGTGCCACATAGTTAACAGTCAGACAGGGCAGTGACAGTGTCACATAGTGAACAGACAGACAGGGCAGTGACAGTGTCACATAGTGAACAGACAGACAGGGCAGTGACAGTGTCACATAGTGAACAGGCAGTTTATCACATGCTGACAGGAGCAATAAACTATGCAGAGCAAAACCCTAAGAGCTCTCCCATCACTTTTATTGTTATGTGTACCTGAATTCTGATCAAATCATGCTATATGGTGCAGAAAAGACATGAGCTCAAAACAAATAGATTTGTAATGCGTATGCGTAATTAATCTAAATTTGTATGCGTAAATTATCTAAATACATATCACATAAATGAAATGAAGTAAAATGTACGTAATTGAAAAAAACAACAACAAAAAACTGCAAATTTGTGTTAAGGGTGAAAATTGCTGTAAGTTTCACATCTCACTCACACAGTCACACACTGTTTTAAAAACGAAACTAAACAAATAGACAGACAGAGAGAGAGAGACCTCTAGATAGCAAAAGGGAAGAAAGGACATGCAGACGGGAACGTGATGTCTATCACAGCATCGTATTTAAAACCTGCGTTTCGTTTGCCTCAGCAATGATTATCTCCTGACAGCGGCAGGCGGAAATTGAGTGTGGCCAAGACTCAGCTCATCGCATTTGATGGCTATTACTTGGTGAGTCAACCGCATGTTGAAAGTTAATGGTTGAATAGGTGACTGTAAACCACAGCCTGATTTTTGGTTGTTGGGGGCAGGCATCTGTTTTCTGCATTACGTAATTCTTTGCGTGCCGGGAGAAACACTAAGCCGGAAGCAGCATAAACATTTCGACTATGTGCGGAATGAAGGGATTTGCCAGTGAATGAGTGTAAAGAATGGGTTTCACGTATTTGGAATATTTCTGCTGGTGTTTGATAGATGTGTCCACACCAGAGACCCCCCCCCCCCCCCCCCCCCATCCCCGACCATCTCTCTCTCTCTCTTTCTCTCTCTAGTTTAACTGTTTACAACACTACAATGTTTCGAAAAAAATGTGGGTGTGGTTGTGGGCGTTAAACGTTTATAGTTAATGTTTGCTGTTTCTGTTCTCGTTCCTGTTTGGTCTTTTGTTTCTTCTTCCGTTATTTTTTTTTCCTGTTCGTATAGTGTCCACCTTGTCAAAAGGACAAGTTTTGCCAGTGGTAATCAAACATTGTGTGTGTGTGTGTGTGTCGTGTGTGTGTGTGTGTGTGTGTGTGTGTGTGTGTGTGTGTGTGTGTGTGTGTGTGCACCTGCGGCAGAGTTGCTGAAGTGGTCTTGTGCAGAAGGTGGCTCTATGAACAAAGTGAAACTGACACTTCAGCGTGAACTTTCCAACCAGCTTGCTGCGTTTGACGCGCAGTGCACTTCATTTTCACATCCTTAGACTGAGAGGCGTCATTTGTAGAAAAGACAGCCATCCTTCTTCGTTGGAGCGGCCTTTTCTTTCTTGTTCTAGGTTGTTGTTTTTTCTTTTTGTTTTCCCCTCTTTTTTTACGTCATCCCATTCAGACACTGTTTATTTGTGACAGCGCACAAACCGGAAACCGATGAAGTCCTTCTGCGCGCCCAAACAGACACGCATATGCACACGCGAACACAAAGATATGTATGCATGCACTCATACTCACACTTACACTCACAAGAACACACACACACACACACACACACACACACACACACACACACACACACACACACACACACACACACACACACAAATGATCTGAATTACCGTACATTAACACTAAAGAATGCGGGAGGGATGGAGGGGTGGGGGGGGGGGGGGGGGGGAGGGGAAGCTCCATGGCGTATGTTTAGAAAGTTAATTGCTCGAACATACAGGTAGGAAAAAAAACAGACTTTCAACATAAACGTGCCAGAACATTGCACAGTGAACCTGATGTCGATGAAGCAAAACTGAAGGACTCTACGGCAGCGCCAAACCATCCATCCATCCAACCATCCATCCAACCATCCATCCATCCATCCATCCACCGTGGGGCTGTGTGGAAGCAGTCACACCATGACTGGGTGAGGAGAAGAGTTGCCAGGGAAAGCGAAGCAGCCTTACTGAAGTCACCTGTGGATGACAGCCTGCAGGGACGGAGTGCTTGTCGCACCGTAGTGTTGTGTTTGGCTGCAGACTTCCCCTCCTTCTTCCTTCATGGACTGGACGGGCGCAATAGCCGAGTGGTTAAAGCGTTGGACTGTCAATCTGAGGGTCCCGGGTTCGAATCACGGTGACGGCGCCTGGTGGGTAAAGGGTGGAGATTTTTCCGATCTCCCAGGTCAACATATGTGCAGACCTGCTAGTGCCTGAACCCCCTTCGTGTGTATATGCAAGCAGAAGATCAAATACGCACGTTAAAGATCCTGTAATCCATGTCAGCGTTCGGTGGGGGTATGGAAACAAGAACATACCCAGCATGCACACCCCCGAAAACGGAGTATGGCTGCCTACATGGCGGGGTAAAAACGGTCATACACGTAAAAGCCCACTCGTGTGCATACGAGTGAACGCAGAAGAAGTTCATGGACTGCATCTCCCACATTCACCCGTATGTACACGAGTGGGCTTTTACGTGTATGACCGTTTTTACCCCGCCATGTAGGCAGTCATACTCTGTTTTCGGGGGTGTGCATTGCTGGATACGTTCTTGGTTCCATAACCCACCGAACGCTGACATGGATTACAGGATCTTTATTATTTGATCTTCTGCTTGCGTATACACACGTAGGGGGTTCAGGCACAAGCAGGTCTGCACAAATGTTGACCTGGGAGATCAGAGAAATCTCCACTCTTTACCCTCCATGCGCCGTTACCGAGATTCGAACCCTGGACCCTCAGATTGAAAGTCGAACGCTTTAACACCTTGGCAATTGCACGCGTGGGGTTGCAGACGAAAAGCGCACGTTGTTGTTGTTGTTGTTCGTTGGTTGTTGTTGTTGTTGCTGTTTCTTGTTTTGGTGGTGTGTTTCTGGGGTTTTTTTTTGTTTGTTTGTTTGGGTTTTTTTTGGGGGGAAGAGGGGGGGGAAGGGGGGGGGGGGTTGCGCGTCAAAACTGCTCGCGTCATTGAAAGCTAAAAAGTGTGTATGCTCTAGAAGTTTTGGTGAATGTTTTGCTCTGTATGCTTGTCTGCCCGTCTATCTATCTCTATGTCTCTGTCTGTCTGTCTGTCTTTCTCTCGTTCATACGCGCGCGGACAAACACATATATGCACACACTCACGCGCTTACAAACACACACACACACACACACACACACACACACACACACACACACACACACACACACGGAGCAGTCACGCTGATTGAAGCTCTGAAATTAAATAACGGATGTTGTTTCGTTAATTAAGTCTCACTGAAATAGTACAAACCTTGGATATTGTGCCAGTGACATCATGGCGTCAGCAGCATTCGATTCCAGGTCTCGGTGTGGTGGTTTTGTGGTGGTATTTTTGAGTTTCGTGACCAACAGAGCTGAACAGAAGCTGGACATGGTAGTCCCTGTACGAACCCGTTTTACCGGTGTCATGGTAGGTTTGGTACTCGCTCGACGGGCGCAATAGCCGAGTGGTTAAAGCGTTGGACTGTCAATCTGAGGGTCCCGGGTTCGAATCACGGTGACGGCGCCTGGTGGGTAAAGGGTGGAGATTTTTACGATCTTCCAGGTCAACATATGTGCAGACCTGCTAGTGCCTGAACCCCCTTCGTATGTATATGCTAGCAGAAGATCCAATACGCACGTTAAAGATCCTGTAATCCATGCCAGCGTTCGGTGGGTTATGGAAACAAGAACATACCCAGCATGCACACCCCCGAAAACGGAGTATGTCTGCCTACATGGCGGGGTAAAAACGGTACAGGACTGCCATGTCCAGCTTCTGTTCAGCTCTATTGGTCACGAAACTAAAAAATACCACCACAAATCCACCACACCGAGACCTGAAATCGAATGCTGCTGACGCCATGATGTCACTGGCACAATATCCAAGGTTTGTACTGTTTCAGTGAGGCTTAATTAACGAAACAACATCCGTCATTTAATTTCAGAGCTTCAATCAGCGTGACTGCTCCGTGTGTGTGTGTGTGTGTGTGTGTGTGTGTGTGTGTGTGTGTTTGTAAGCGTGTGAGTGTGTGCATAAATGTGTTTGTCCGCGCGCGTATGAACGAGAGAAAGACAGACAGACAGACAGACAGAGACATAGAGACAGATAGACAGGCAGACAAGCATACAGAGCAAAACACTCACCAAAACTTCTAGAGCATACACACTATTTAGCTTTCAATGACGCTTTTTTTTTCTTTTTCTTTTTTTTTTTTTTGCCTTGAGAATGTTTTAATTGATAAACTGTTATCAAATGATAGTGCCAACATTCTTCTTTGTGGCGATTTGAATGGCACAACAGCAAACATTTTTCCTTGTAATACTGATCATTTCAGTAGTTTTAATCCTGGAAATGTGAAGGACATAGTAGAACTTTCTAAACATTCAGAAGACTTGGAACGGAACTAAATTCGTACGGACGACTGGTTTTCAATTTGTGTGTTGCTTTTGGTTTGTTTATTATGAATGGAATATGTAATGGTGATCTTAAAGGTCACTTCACATACTTGTCGGAGGCAGGCAACAATGTTGATAATTACTTTCTGGTGTCTGAAAATACGTTTGCTATGATACGAAATTTTTGTCGAATAAAAGTTTCTAAATTGATTGAATCTGATCATAGGCCGCTGGAATTTTATTTTGATATACACAGTGACTCTCCCTTTTTCTGTCCTGCTTCTGTCCACCCCTGTGTGCGTGCGTGTGTGTGTGTGCGTGTGTGTGTGTGTGTGTGTGTGTGTGTGTGTGTGTGTGTGTGTGTGCGTGCGTGCGTGCGCGTGCGTGGATGTACCGGTGTACAAACACTTTAATTTTTCTGTTGATATTACCTTATTCACCCCGCGCGGCCGTTCATGTGTGTGCGCGTCTGTATGGTATTGAAGGCATAGGTCTGTGTCAGTGCTAGCTCAAAACACAAGATACTGTGTTGTGTTATTCAGAGTCGCAGCAAAATGGTAATGAACTTGAACACTGTCTGTTATCAATGTAAGTGTTAGGGTTCGCCGATATTTGATATATGAGAAACATACAAAGATCCAGACTTGGTCGTCGGACTTGCACACACATCTACACGTGCACACATTCACATGCACGTGCACACACACACACACACACACACTGCACGCATTCACATTCACGTGCGCACACACACACACACACACACACACACACACACACACACACACACACACACACACACACACACACACACCGAGAGTATCGTTTGCATCGATGTAAGTATAGGGATTTTTCTGCATGGACATATGTCGTGACACGAACACGTTGTGTGGTAAACAAGACGTATCGCATATAACTGAGGTGTTTGCGTGACTCCATGAATGGTTTTGCTGCTGTTCAGGAAGCGGCGAGCAACATTTCTAAATCTCTTCATTGGGAAGGGCGGGGGTGGCAAAAGGGATATTAGGTGGGTGGGGGTCGGGGTGAGGGAGGGGGAGAGGATATGGGATGAGTGGGACGTTGAGGATGTGGGGTGGGGGTGTAGGTGGAGTGGGCACTGTCCAACCACAACTGCTGGCAGAGGTCCAGGGCAGTACTCTCTCTCTCTCGCTCTCTCTCGCTCTCTAGCGTGGGAGTTATATATTTGCGTGGGAGGCGGAAGTAGCGAGAGGGCAAAATGTGCAGCGCGCAAATTGTCCGCCTGAAGGGTGTTTTTATTCACCCATATATTTTCCCACTCACCGAAGCGGAGAGGTGGGGTGAGTGTTTCAGATCCATTCACGATGGTAAACTATTCCCACGCGTGTCTGTCTGGTTTCCTGACTGGTAGCGCATGTGTTGCCCGAAGTTGATGGATCAGTCCTTGAAGGTCACATTGAAGAGACGGACACAGACACCAGCTTCACAAATACGTGATCAGCGACTGCTGACCGCTGAAAACCCATCTCTGATTGACCTTTTTTTCATTCTCTCCAGCATCTAATGTTTTGTTTACACCCTGTGATTTGAAACAAGTGATATTATGAACCCATAATTTGTTTTAAATATAGCATATATAACATATCTATCAGCATCAAAGTACCAGTGGTCAGCTCAGCTCATCACAGGTATAGATAATCCGACCTCGTTAAATGCTGACAGCGATCTCAATTTGTGAATATTCAAGTCTGTTCAAGTCTGATCAGAACAGTCACTCCAAAATCAAGATGATCCAAAAGTGATTGAAATCGGCTCCCATTGCGAATTGCCTCGTGTCGTGGAAAGACAGTTGGGAGGTCATGGATTCGAAACCCATCAGAAACTTAGCCATTTCCATGCCATAGGTTGGTTTCGTTGTTCTAACAGATTGAGAGTACTATATATATATATATATGATAGTCAGTCGTGTCCGACTATGACCATCAGAACAGCAGAGGAGGCAACTGCTGTTCCGACTGTTTGGGCTAGAATTTGATTATAGTGGACAGTGTCTTGCCCAAGTACATCCCCACTCTCTCGGCCAAGAGGGTTTTAGGACAGTCGGCGTTGGGATGGTTCCCAAAGGCCAACTAGCCCACAAGGCTGCAGCACTAAGAGCCAGTGCAATTTTGCCTCCTAGTTTGAGAGTCATAGTCCTTCACAAAAGACTAAGCTGTAAATGGTTTCCCATTGACTGGAGAAACCATTGATAATACAGCTTTCACTTTGCTGTTGGCCCAAATGTAAAACTTATGTCAATCTGTGATATAAGCCGAGTGTTGGGCCTATACAAATTGAGAGTACGAGCAAGGCTGTAATTACACTTACAAGTACATGGGTGTGGCGAATAATGTAAATGCAAAAGTTTTCATATGCGTTGCTTGTGTTTTGGGAATCAAATGGTCTGTTATATTTTAGTCATATGACGTAAAAATTTAAACGAGTGCGTGATAAAAAAAAACACGGACGTATTCAAACTACCCTAAGACTTTAATGACTATAAATGAAACACAATCCACAATTTGATAGCGATTTGGATTTTCTACGGAAAACTGCATCACGTGTTTTGTTTCAGATGCTGGTAAGAACTGAGATTTTCAACTGAACCAAGTTTAGGTCAAACAAACTCCATCCAATGCTCTTGTTGTTTCTTCCTTAATTTTCTGACACATGCAGTTGCAAAGGATTAGGCTATATTGTTGGTGATTTCTCTTCAGCCTCTTCACCCGCCTTGATGATCTTAGGCTTACATTTAATTTAAAGACCACAATGTGCATTTGGTAATATAACACAACAAAAATAGAGGTAGGTAATGTTAAGTGAAAGCGAGCTTGACCTGTCCATGGTGCCAGAAGAAAGGGTGAATTATTGGTATAGCTTAGATATCCTGGTTTTATTTCCACAGGGGGAGAAGTATGAATGTTTCGTCAGAGTGATGTATGAAAGACGACTTGGGGCTATCTGAGTCTGGCCGGCCAGTGGAGTAATCACTGTTTTATTGCGACAGCTCTCTCCAGCCGGCCAGCATCACAGACAGCACGGAGAGCGCTCGTCAAAATCAACTTTTCTCATTTACATCCCATTCAGACACGCGATTTTCCTGTCACCTTTGACTTATGTATATATATATATATATATATATATATATATATATATATATATATATATAGAAGAGAGAGAGAGAGAGAGAGAGAGAGAGAGAGAGAGAGCTCAGAACTCAAAACGTTTATTATTCAAGGATTAAGATTTTAGACATGGCCCATTCTTCCGATCTGTCCTTGCTAATCTACATCAGTTACAATAGCACTCATATGTTTGATGAAAAGGGGAGAACGAGACAAGAAGAAAACAAATTGAGAGAGAGAGAGAGAGAGAGAGAGAGAGAGAGAGAGAGAGAATTCAATAGTTTATTTCTCGGTCTGTCTGTCTGTCTGTCCTCCTCCCTATGATTTTCCCTAATCCACCCACACTCGATTTTTCTTTCATCTTTGCGACGTCATGTTGCGTGATGGTGTACCGTATGTTGACATGGACGTGTCCACTTCTCCTTGTTTTATTCAGCATCGTTATACTTTGTTTGGACTTGGTCTGCGTTGTATTGTTTTATTTTTGGCAAAAACAGTATACCTTGGAGAAAACGCACTGCCACAGTACAGGGCCAGCCAAGTAGGATTTTGTTTTCCTGTCTGTGTATCAAAGTGCATTTCTAGACAGACGTTTGCCAAACAACTCCATTGTTGCCATTGGTTGCGCTTGTTACATGCATGCTGCACACATGATATAGGTTTGTATTTTCTTCTGAAGACTAGCACCCCGACCAGAACTAAGGTCTGTCGGAGGGGTTATTCAGGATATCGGTCCTGTTGCGACTAGAACCCGGGACCTTTTCTTTGGCAGGCGTCACATCCACTAGGCCACCACCCCAACTAGAGGGTGGCCGGCATAATAAAGGAACAAACCGAGCGAACGAGAGAACTTTGAAGACAAACAGAACGGTGGACAGCGCGGAGTGCTATGAAAGAACGGATAAAACTTTTGGCAAATGACAAAGGGCAGAAACAGACAAGTAATGTACGCACTGTCATATTGTTCAGACTGATGTGTAAACAAAGTTTTGGACATCCTGTTTTCTGTTTGTGTTTAGTCCATTGATCCCCTACATTTGTTTGTATATCACAGTGGCTCAGTTTGTTTGTTTACTGTGTGTTTTCATTGTACCATTTCTCACAGACATAACTACCAATAAATTAACGCTATATTTAGCATATATACACAGGAAAGCCTTTTCAAAGGAACGGAAACCTATTAAAAAGCAACAGCCATACAGCCAGCAGCCTTTACCATCCAACATTGTTTCATTCGAATAAATAACAGAATGAGGTTCCAGTTTCCATTTATTTCGAAATGATGACGACTGGTGTTCGTGTTGCTCTTTGTGTTCAATGCAAATAAGGCCCCTGGAACCACAAATACCGCTTATTTACCAGAACGCCCTCAACCTACGTCCAGACGCATCGGTTATTTTTGTTAGACAGAAACGTGGGTCTGGCCATCCACCCACGTCCACCGACTGGGAATCCAGTTTGTCAATATCACAACAGTGGCCCCCCATCTTGGGGGGCTTGGGGAGATAGCCATTTTGTTCCACTCTGCAAACAGACGTCCGTGTGAACTGGTCACGGCCAGAGAGACAGCTGACACAATGGACACAACGTCTGGAAATGAAGTGTGTGTGCCTGGCTGCCAGTCTGACCAGTCAGTGCCAGGACAGCTCTCGTCATGCACGTGCTGTTCCCTTGGATGGTACACTGAACCTAGTGGTGTAGGAGGGGGAAGGAAGGTGTAGGGAATGGGGTGTTGGGCTGGCATATGAGTGGCGAGTAGGGAGTCAGGGTGAACATGGCGTTGGAAGGAGAGCAAAAAAACGTGGGCATTATGGTTCGTTCTATAAATGATGAAGTCAGCTTTCTTTTCTAATTCCATCGCTTACTTTGGCGGATGGGGGGGTCGGGTGGAAAGTGAAGATAACAGAGGTCGTCCTTTTGTTTGAGTCAGTACAGCCAGAGAGAGAGAGAGAGAGAGAGAGAGAGAGAGAGAGAGAGCGGTGTCACTGAACTGCATTTATATTGAGCAATACTTCATCCAGGCATTAAGACCCTAGCTTTCCAAAAGAAAGCTGAAGCACAAATCTGCCCAATACCATCAGACTGATTTCCGCAGAAAAAGAGTGAGTTAAAAAATAACAACAGTTTCTGCTTTTATCCCTTTGAATGTGCCCCCACTCCCACCCCCATCCCGGTAAAGGATTACCTCATGATATACGAGAACACACAAACTTCAAGGAGACGTCAATGTGCAAGCTCATCCATATACACCACAATAATATATATATATATATAAATAAAAAGGGTGGAATGCCTGGTGTACACGTAAACCCAATGGGTAACTCTCTAAACGTGTCATATCTTCCACAGACCTATTCGTGCGTGCACATGTCAAAGACTCATGTGTGTTATTTCCGTCGTGTTCAAAATTATGAAAAAAAAAAGAAATCTTATTCAATTACTGTTCTAATTTATATAACAGCAAGCTTCTTTTTTAACTCACTCAGTACGGCCAGTCCTCTCTTCTCATATACAAAGACCCCTCGGATGTCCAGTGGGTGTCTGATTGACCCAACCTTTAGCTTCCGTCGTCAGAATTGTGGTATTCTTTGTCAACATTCACCTCTTCAGTATAAGAGCCTTCCGCTTGCAATATTTTGATGATGGAAAATGGGGTGAAACGCTGTTAACGTCGTCGCTTTCGCCGTTCGTATGGAGAGGGTTAACATGACACAACGAATGGCATTTCAGTCCTTCTGTCAAACGGACATCAACATTTACAGTTACGCACCATGAACAATATATGGTTTGCATTATCACTAACAATTATTACATGGAATCGTCGTGCTTTGCCAAACATGTTATCTTCATCGACAGAGCAAGACTTCGTTCCCATCATCGTCATCACGCCTTTGTCTTTGTTGGTCTGTCTTCTCATTTGTTACACGTCTTCAGTTATGTGGAATTATGTTTTGTTTTTTTCTCGATACCCGGGTCACGGAGGTTGTAATAATGTCCAGCCTGCTTGCTGTGTCAGCGGGGATAGTGTAAACAAGTTGTGGGCGGATTCTGTTGAAGTTCGCGACAGTGTCAGCACTTGGCCAAGAACCAATCGATTCAGTTTTAATAACTGCCTGAATCGGTTTCTGGATTCGGTGACGGGTACTTAAAAAAAAAAAAGAAAAAAAAGGATTATTCAAATTATGAAGTTTGATAAAACGTAACGGTTAGCAAGACATCTCGAAAGAAAATTTCTATTAAAAAACAAAACAAAAAAACAACAACAACAACAACGATGGATTTCTAAGTCTTTGTTGGGTGACAGGCCATGGAAAGAGGGTGACTAAGAAAGAATAGTTATGGTCGAGGAACTTTTTAACAATTTTATTTTTTCCACAGTTTGGAAAATAGAGGGATTGGAGGATGACTACAGGGAGCCAATATCAGTCAAGCATGATCATATCACTGTTCGGCGAGGGCGGAGATATGCGACGCTGGAAGTGTCTCCGGTCTGTCCGTCCGTGTTTGTCTTCCATCAAGCCCTCAGAGAGAGACACCCGCCTACGTCTTGCCACCAGTGGCACTCACAGGTAGCACACTTACCGCCTGCGACATGGACCAGGTTTTAGACCGTCAATTAAAGGGTTCCGTTGCTTAATTAGACTTGAAAGGAAGCAGCGGTTTGTGGTGAGAATCAATAGCCAAGTGTCCTCGTGTCCTCTCCAGCTCAGCACGCTTTGTTACGCTTTGAAATCAGTTGTGGAAAGAGGCGATAAGTGTGATCTATTGTTGAATCTCGTTGTTCCGGAAATCGTCGGTTCCATGTGAAGTGGGTGTGTGTGTGTGGGTGTGTGTGTGTGTGTGTGTGTGTGTGTGTGTGTGTGTGTGTGTGTGTGTGTGTGTGTGTGTGTGTGTGTGTGTGTGTGTGTGTGTGTGTGTGTGTGTGTGTGTGTGTGTGTGTGTGTGTGTGTGCTGTATGTAGTGGGGTTTTTTGTTTGTGTGTGTGTGTGTGTGTGTGTGTGTGTGTGTGTGTGTGTGTGTGTGCTGTATGTAGTGGGTTTTTTTGTTTGTACATTTGTACACTGTACACGAGTGAATGTGGAGGCGGAGGCGGAGGGGGTAAGAGTGTGTCGATAAGAGTCAGTCAGGTTAGAAAATGAAAGTTAGATCAAATTATTTCCACTTTCAAAATGCTGATGGAGTTGACGCCATGTTGATGTACCTGATGACGTCATATCTTTTAGATATCACTGACGTCGTCTGTTTCACACACAAAAAAAATCTCAACGTGTGTTAACCCACGCTGTTCTGAGCAGGAAGGAGGAAGGTGGCAGAATGGTTAAGACGTTCGTCTGCCAATACCGTGAGGGTCTGAGTTCGAATCCCGCTCTCGCACTTTCTCCCAAGTTTGACTGGAAAATCGAACTGAGCGTCTAGTCAATCGGATGAGACTATAAACCGAGGTCCCGTGTGCAGGGAGTGTTGTCCTCTAGCAAAATTCTGTCGAAGAAATCCACTCGGATAATTACACAAATATATATGCATGCACTCATGGCCTGACAAAGCGCGTTGGGTTATGCTGCTGGTCAGGCATCTGCCTAGCAGATGTAATTTAACGTATAATTATGGATTTGTCCGAACGCAGTGACGCCTCCTCGAGAAACTGAAACTGAAACTGAAACTGACACTGTGAGCAGGAACCGGACAGGCAACCCAGGACAGTGTCATGGAACTTATGTTACAAAGATGATGGTCTTCAAGATGCCAGTTATTGCTGCGATAGAAAAGAATAATAATAACAACAACAAGAAGCAACCACACACACACACACACACACACACACACACACACACACACACACACACACACACACACACACACACACACACACACACACAAAACCAACAAAAAAAAACCCCAAAAAACCATGAAGCTGTGACAATGAAATGACAGCACAAAATAATCTTGATCGTCATCAAGTTTTGTTGTCCATGTCTACATGATTTCAGATTGAAATATATCCATCCACCAGGTTCACTTTGCTAATGTCATCCTGAAATGAAAATGTGTAGCGCAATGTGGCGTTATATATTCACAATGCCTGAAAGCGATTGCGTATTGCTATAACTTAGATAACAGTATCAATATAAATTGTCAATTGCAATAATCATCTGAAGCGTAAATGTTTAGCAATGTATTTTGGAAAACTTACTGTGTGAATGATATATGACCTACCTCTTCAGTTAGGGGCTAAGGCCAAAATCTGAACAAACTTGTTTCGCATTTCGCATTCCTTGCCTCTTTCACAGTCAATCTCCAGCAAGCACGGTCCTCGGTGATGCTTTCCCACTTGCCTGTGTCAACGGAAAAAAAGACAGAAAAAAAAGGTATCGTCAGCATAATTTTATGCCTCTGTACTGCAAGCGAGTGTTCGAGACCCAGTCTCACGCTGGTTGAATATGGGGTCTTTTAGGAAGCGTCCCTTTTTCATCCAACGGACTCGGTCAAACCATACGAAACGTCCTGCAGTCAGCTGTGATCCTCGCGCTGGGTGTATGACTGTTTTTTTCCTCCTCGTGGTCTATCAGTTGTCTTTCCTCTTTTCTGGTAACTTTCCGTTCTTCGAGTTCTTTGGTCACATTTGGCAGTGTTTCCCGTCTGTGACAGATGGCTTTGTTCTTACAAGTTGCTCGATCTCCTCCTCACCCCGTAGTCTTTCATGTTGCTGTGAGAGGTCTGGCACTGGGATGTTTTTCGGTTAAATGAAGTCATTTCTCGATGTCGTCTGACATGGTCGTGAGTGCATTCATACAATAAGACGGGGAATAAGTGAAATAGACTTCATTCACGTGTTAGCGGAAGAGTTTACAGGGAAAGTGTTCTAATGTCATCATTTTGATTCATACTTGAGTGTTATATTTTACTTGTGTGGGGATTTGCTGTTCTTTGAAAACTAGTTTCTGTGATCCCACACGGGTTTTGTCGCCAGCTGTACTGTGAACAATGTGAGGGCCTCACTGTGTGCATGGGGTTGGAGGGAGGGAGACGGGGGTATGGGTTGGGGATAGAGAGTTATTGTAGTTTGTTGCTTTGTAGTAGTCTATTTCATTAGTTTCTCATGTGATTTTTCAGTGGATTTTTGTCGTTGATGCTTTCTTTTTAATGGTTCTGTGCTCATGTGTTCTTTGCTGTAGCCCTATCCCCCACATCCCTCTTTTTTCTTTCTTTTTATACCCCAGGGCTGGGTGGAAAAAAGCATATGTTTTGCATATCTCATTACCCTGGTAAAATAGAATTTCGTTTCGTTTCGTTTCGTTCCCCTCCCCCCCCCCCTTTCTCTCTCTCTCTCTCGTTACGTTTTGAGTACGTATTGAAGATAGGTTTACAGTGTTTTTCGATTGCCACGTTGGCCTAAGGCAGGGATGTATGTTAAGCCCTATATTGTTTTCGTTGTTTGTTAATAAAATTGCATCAGCAATTGAAAACAGTGGTATTCATGGAATTCAGTTTTTGCCTAATTTATTGGAGTTGTGCATTCTTCTGTTCGCGGATGATATAGTACTGCTATCTAACATTGCAACTGGCCTGCAAAATCAAATTAATGTTCTGAATAATGCATGTAAAACAATCTTCTTGAGTGTAAATACTGACAAGACTAAAGTGATGGTTTTTCGAAAAGGCGGTTTTTTGGTAAGAAATGAAAAGTGGAATCTTGATGGAAATTCTC
>NC_134893.1:12647038-12662038 GCF_041734735.1 Babylonia areolata | reverse complement strand
TGCTTCCATAACCCACCGAACGCTGACATGGATTACAGGATCTTTAACGTGCGTATTTGATCTTCTGCTTGCATATACACACGAAGGGGGTTCAGGCACTAGCAGGTCTGCACATATGTTGACCTGGGAGATCGTAAAAATCTCCACCCTTTACCCACCAGGCGCCATCACCGTGATTCGAACCCGGGAGCCTCAGATTGACAGTCCAACGCTTTAACGACTCGGCTATTGCGCCCGTCAGCTTACTTCTCTTGATACCGACATGCCCTGGGCAGTGCATTCATGTACTATATTTATTTATTTATTATTCTTTTTTCTTTCTTTTTCTTTTTGCATCAGGATATTGCGCATTGCCTCGTGTCAGTCTGGACTCCCCACCCCATTGTAGCCGTTCAGTGTTATGGCATGTTGAATTGGTGACACCATTTTTTAATGTGTGGATGCCAGCCACTGGATCACATTTGTCACTGCTTCTAATTCCATTGTCCGGCACATGCAGTATCGCTTCCCATATTTTGTTTTTATAGTTTGTTTCACAGTGCATCCTCAACCTGACTGTTCTTTAGTGACTGAACCATACATGTCTACATGTTACAATTTCTTCTTCTTTGCTGTTTTATGTTTTTGTTTCGGAGTAGCCTCACTTCTCAATCAGTTCTATCCTCTGGTCATTCCCGACAAGGTTTTCCAAGGGTGGGTGATATGGCTGTGTCTTAGAGGTGTTTGAAGCGTTCAAGGTATTTTTCCCATTCTCTGTTTTCTTCCACTCAACGAAATACAAATTGAATGCTATGGAATAAACTTTGACAGATTGCTTACTTTTAGAAAACCTTTTGAAAACATGGTACCCAAAATGCAGAAATTGTCTCTCCGTCTTAAAAGTAATGACAAGCAAAGGCATTGAATAAGGCCAAGATTTCCTGCCGTACCTGTCAATTCTTCTTCGTGTAACTGATTATGGACCACGACTCACAACTCTTTCTGAATGCAGCCTCCTGAGGTTAGTGAGAATCCAATATGAAGCCACGAGACTGACCCTGAGAACAACAAAAGACACCCCGAATGAGAACGTGTCATAACTGCTTGATTTTCTTTCAATACAGGCCAGACACAGTTGCAACAAGGTGTAGCCTGTTTCAGAGCACTCGAAAGCCAAACTCTGAAAACTCTCCACATAATGTGCAGTGGTAAAATCAAAGAGAAAGTCTTCTTGGACGTCTGAAGTCATCAGAAACTGAAGACTACTTTTAAGAACCAAGAACAAGGCTCAGCACACATTTGATCGCCTCACAATAAAAGGATGGATTGGGAAAGCGTTTACAAAAGCAAGAGCCATTTTTAATCTAACAGTTACTGGTACTTGCGTTTCAGTTGTGGAAAAAGTTAAATGGATGTACAAATGATCTAGCTCGGATCATAGACTAGAAGAGATAGGATGGAACTGAAAGGATTCATTTGTAAAAATAAATCTATGTGTGTGAGTGCGTGTGTATGCATATTAATCATCATCATCATCATCATCTTCTTCTTCTTCCTCCTCTTCTTTTCCTGCGTTCGTGGGCTGCAACTCATATGTACACAAGTGTGCTTTTACGTCTATGACCGTTTTTACCCCGCCATGTAGGCAGCCATATTCCGTTTTGGGGGTATAAAAAATAAAATAATAATGATGATGATGATGATGATGATAATAATAATAATAATAATAATAATAATAATAAACTGGAAGATTAGAACTGGAATACAAAATAAACCCCCTTTTTTTTCTTTTCGTTTTGTCAGTTGAGGATTCATAGCTGGAATGAAATGTTCACAGATCCACCACTGAACTTGAAAGTCACATGTTCTCAAAAGTGAAAAAAAAGGAAAAGAGGACGTGGAAACAGGATGACAAAGGACTGACCACAGCCGCGCGGGAACCAGGAGTAGAAGGCTAAGGGAGTGTTCAAGGTAGTGCAGGAGGGAGGGAGGGAGGGTAGGGAGTATGCCCATCCTGAAAGTCTCCATGGAGGGACCGTCACTTCGCCCCCCCCCCCCCCCCCCCCCCCGCCCCCTCAAGCTCCCCCCCTTCCCCGTCCCCTTCAGAACCACCACAACCAAGATGCCCCCCGCCTACTCCGTCCACACACACCGCCAGTCTCCCTACACACACACACACACACACACACACACACACACACACATACACACACACCATTCCAGGTAAGGTATTTACTGCCACTGACACTTAGTGCGAATTCCTCGCGCATTTGGAGAGAGCGGTACCAGACTATGGCATTTGTGTGCAGGAGGAGGAGGAGGAGGAGGGAGAGGAGGGGGTGGGAATCGGCAGGTGGTAGAGGAAGATGAGGAGAGGGGGGGGGGGTGAGTGAGGTGAGTGGTGGAGAAAGGGTTGTGGGACTGGGGGGAGGGGATTTGGGGGGTGGGGGGTGGGGGGGCAGGGAGAGGAGAAGGGGGGCAAGGGGTCCGGGGGAAGGGGGTAGGGGGTTTGGGGGGGGGGGGGGGGCGGAGGTGGTGCAGCAGCAGGAGGAGAAAAACAGAAGTTCCGGCGTGGGGGCCTGGCAATGTGTGTGATGGGAGCCAGGCCCGTGGCAGCCCCCCCCCCCCCCCCCACCTCCCCCTACCCCCCGCCCCCGGGGGTGTGGTGGGAGAGGGGGGGGGGACAACAAATCACCTATTACACCGCCATCCCTCTCCTCACCTCCACAACTACCCACCACCACCAACCATCGCCCTCACACAACCACCACCCACCCCCCCTCCACTTCTCTCTCTACCTCATCAACCCTAACCCCTACACTCTTCCCCTTAACCCCCCAACCACCACCACCACCACCACCACCACTACTACTACCACCACCATAACCACAACATCCTCATCTTCTTCCCTCTTTCTCATTCCTGACCCCTCCTCCATCTCGCAACTCAAACTTTCCCCTCCCATCCCGCGATGTGTTTTGCTGTTTCGACATGTCTGTCTGTCTGTTTTAGTTTGTCTATCTGTCTGTCGCTCTCACTCGTTCGGCCGTGTGTGTGTGTGTGTGTGTGTGTGTGTGTGTGTGTGTGTAATTCTGTCTGTCTGTAAAACTGTCTCTTTTTTGGTTTGCACACAGCAGTCTATGCTGTTTTAATGTCACCATTGTTTCCTGTTGCAATGGAAAGCGAACACTGCGTGTTGTTATGTCTATGTAGACCATCATGAAAGCAGGTGCGACCGATATTGTTTTTTTTTCTTCTTTTTTTTTTTTTAACTCTCTCTCTCTCTCTCTCTCTCAAAAGTGTATTTTGATTCAATTGTGAAGATAGTTAAACTGACCCACGGTACTTGAATCGTCTGTCTGTCTGTCTGTGTCTGTCTCTCTCTCTCCCTGTGACTATGAAATCGGGTCGGTGGCCTCGATTTACATAAATACGAACCTCAGCAGTAGACCACGAAGAAAGTGCGCACACATGCCGATATATATTGTTTTGTATTCCTTACGAAGTGCAGAAGAATGTTGTGAAAAGCGTGAATGTATGGGACGGAGGGAGAGAAGGGAGGTATTGTGTTTTCCATTCGGTGATAGCAGTATGTTGCTGAAGTCATTAAGCCATTTAAGTCTCTCTCTCTCTCTCTCTCTCTCTCTCTCTCAAAACAAATCCAGCCCCAAATATCACAGCCGTTGTGTAGATAGCTCTGTTCCTTTTCAATACAATGAATATCTGTTTCTGACGTCTGATTTCATTTGTTCACGTCTGTGACATAAATAAAAACACACGTCTGTACTCAAATCTGCACCGAGGAAATGCCAGCATGCACGTGTGTGTGTGTGTGTGTGTGTGTGTGTGTGTGTGTCCGTGCGAACGTGCGTGTATATACATATAAATGTGTGTGCATGTGCGCGTGTGTGTGTTGTGTGTGTGTGTGTGTGTGTGTGTGTGAATGAGTATGTGCGCGCCTGCGTACACAATGTAAATGTGTGTGTGTGTGTGTGTGTGTGTGTGTGTGTGTGTGTGTGTACCTGTGTGTGTACCTCTGTGTGTGTGTGTGTGTGTGTGTGTGTGTGTGTGTGTGTAACATAGGAGAGTAAGACGAGAGTAAGAATTATCTCACATTCGTTTCTCACACTTGTCTAACACTTGTTTCCTAAGTTCTTCTAGAGCATTTAGTTTTTCCATTCTGTATTTCTACATGGTATGTGAGTCATCTTACCATCAGACATTCAACTTTTTTTTTAAAGAATGTACGAATGTAGCAACCGTCTTGTTATTATTTGTGTGGAATAGAACTGGATTTGTGCTTTGTGTCAATTACGCGCGCGCATGTGTGTGTGTGTGTGTGTGTGTGTGTGTGTGTGTGCACGTACGAGCGCATGTTGACTCAACTGTGATGAATGACAAGTGTGCGTTCATGCGGTTGAGTGATTCAGGACACAGAAAGGTGATGCAGGGCAAAGTGATGGCGTGCTAACATGATGCCAGACTGAGAAGTAATGTCCTTCGATTCCAGCATTGGTCGGATTTTTTTATTTTACTCGTCTAAGCCTTCCGTGGGTGCAAGTCTTTCGGATGAGACAATGAATCGAGGTCTTGGGTGTAGCATGCACCTAACACACCTTAAAGAACCCATGGCAACAGTAGAGTTTTACAGGAAGATCTACTTTGAAAAGCTAAACAATGATCTGTATGATGACCAAATAAAAAGGGTTGAGTCAGATTATTAAAAGAAATACATAAACTAAACAAAACAACAACAACAACAAGACCGCAATTCTTGACTCAGAACCTTTCCTTTTTATTTATTTTTCCAGTCAAAGCAATAATGCTGCAAAAGATTTTTTTCTTTTAAAACAAACACTTGTTTTGTTGTGTCAGTGAAGCGAAAGGTGCTGGTTATGAAGCATCACCAAGCGTAAAATTACCTCCCTTCGCTAAGCAAGGCTGGGCAGTGTCATCCAGGTGACTTATCACATGGTGAAGTATCGCTACGTCATTTGTTGACGTCATCTGTCCCCCAGGTGACACAACTCGCCGGGATATTATCTCAGCACAACATAATGTGCACAGATTTGACGAGAAAACAGAGAAAGAGATTGACCGATTTACACGACGAAAATGGAAATGAGAAGTTAAGAAAAGCAAAAATATTCAATCGTGAAAAATAGCGACATCTCTATTCCTTAACACTGTTTTTCGATCATCAGTTGTTGTTTATTCTTCTGTCACACGACAACTTTGTAGCCAATGTAAATCCTGATTATCTACGATGATGATGATGATGATAACTGAAGGATATTTCTATAGCGCGAAACCACAAAGCACTTCGCACTTTACAATAACACTAAGCATACAGATTAAAAGGTACATGTGTAAAATCCGATATGAAAATAAAACATCTCTTAATGCATCTAAAGCTGTTGGCTTCGACATATTCTTCATGGGCCCTTGGCTGGTTGTGATGCTGAATTCTCTAGATTCTTCTCTTCCACCTTCATCCATGTATCTACTGATATTCGCTGTTTTTTGTGTTGGGAGCTTTCTGGGACCAGCTACTTCCTCGCTAACAGTTTGCAGCTTTTCCTTGGTATTCTTCTTCTGGGGTTCCATGGTTACCTGATCGTCCGACAGTCCTTGCAATGCTTGGAGCATGTTGGAGAGTGTCGGCCTGTGCATCTCCTGTGCTGTTTCTCAGAAGGCCTACGTGATACTGCTTCTTCTTTGTTGTTGCTTCCATCCAGTTCTTCTTTCGCTTCAGCCTCACTTCAGCAATCAGCTCCCATGCTTTGCTGGCTGGTCTTTTCATTCTCCACATCTTGAAGTGATCTTCTAAACTTCTTGCTAGTACAGATGTGGTCAGTATGGTTTTCTGTGGCTTGTTCCGGAGGTACCGGTGTCGACCTTATGAATTCTCTCGTTTGGGAAAACACCGCGTCAAAAAGACATTTCGTTCAGGGCACGGATGTTCATGAACTTCTCTCCATTTTCATTCATGATGCTAAGCCCGTGCTCGACCCCTAACGTAGAGGGCCAGTGGATCACTGTTTGTGTGGTCTCACTCTTCGATCTCTCTGGCTTGTATGGCCGTACCAGGAGACGAATCTCCCACCGGCATAGCTCTCCGTGTAGTTTAGACACACACGTCCCCATGTCACCTTCGGGAAGACGCACACACAGTCCCATTTGTATAATGCACCACCACCACCACCTACACACACACACACACACACACACACACACACACACACACACAATTATACACTCACACCCACACATAAATTTATCAAATAATATACACAAACATACATGCATTGAAGTGTACAGATGAATCGCAACTTTCAACAATGGCACATGATTCAGGCAACAAAAATACTGAACATCCCCTGACCGCTCCTATGCTCCCTTCTCCCCCAGCACTCACTTCCCTCACTGTGTCCCAACTCAGGAGACGAGAGAGAGACAGGGACAGAGAGAAACAGACAGGGACAGTGAGAGACACACAGGGTCACGCAGAGAGACCGAGACACAGAGAGAGATCAAGACACACAGACTGATATGAGCCACAACTGAATGACTTGGGGTGTACTATGGATACATTTTCAATCCCATTCGCCTGAGGAAAAATATTCTGACTTCAAAAGATCTCCACCATTCCAGAAAAAAGACACGGGCTTAATTTCACTCAGTTCACTCACATTTTGAGACAGCAGACACCCTTTCAAGATAATTTATCCGGTTTTGCAGCCCTGTTGGAGCGGAGTATGTATCAGTGACAGAGAGACAGAGACAGACAGATCGGCGTTGACATGTATTGTAAGGGTTTCCAATGTGGCCTTTGAGGTTGTCTGGAAGATGTAAACAATATTCTTCTTTTCCCCTTTTCTATCTATGTATAGAATAATCCTCTTCTTTTTCTTCTCCTCCTACCCCATTCCCTCCTCTAAATTCTTCCCAACCCATCCTCCTCGCTCTCGGTTTTCAGATTGAAAGTCAAGCTAGACAACAGAGTGGGGCTTTCTGTGAAGGAGGGTAATAAATTATACAGGGAAATCTGCAGGATAATGTGTAGAGGTAAATTGAAGTCTGCGGGAGAGCATGAATTTATTCATGACGGTTTTCACTCCAGCGGTGCGCCTTGTCGCTTTAGGTGTACTGTTCCGCCTGTGAATAAACTGAGTGGTATGTACATCACTTGTTCACTTCTGTAGCTAGTTTGATCGACTTGCCTCGGCAGGTCTTAACGCAGGCACGCAAACAGGTGCATGAGCGAGCGCACACTGCACACACGTTTACATCAGTGCGCGAGCGCACGCATACATACATACAAACACGCGCGCGCGCGTTCGCACACACACACACACACACACACACACACACACACACATTCTTGAAAACACACGCAGTGGAAGAGCACTGACCTGCAGACAGACGGCATGACAGTCTGTTTTACCTTTATCATTCCGTCCTGGAATCAATACCTTCACTCACTGCTTCAAAACATGTTTGACCAAAGAAACGACAAGGACTGAATGCACAAACAAACAAAAAAACGCACTATGCTTGTCCATCGTGCTAAAAAAACTCTCTCTCTCTCTCTCTCTCTCTCTCTCTCTCCATCCACACGCCCTCTCACGATCCCACCCACCCATGTCAGTCTCCCCCACCAACCCCTCTAAAAGAAAAACAAAACGGTGTGGGAGAAAAGCGGGTTTCGTGCTTATCATGGCCCTTCGATTCCAGCTGGCTATTTCAAGGCGTGCCGCGCGTGCCATTCCCCGCCACCTAGTGGGCAAAAGAAAAAAAGGGGGACAGAATAATGTACCAATCACCACCCTACTCTCTTCTTCTGTCTGTCGAAATACCCCTCCTTTTTTTTTTTTTTTTATACTGACACCTGGATAGGAAAAACAAATCAAACTGCACGCAGGAAAAAATACAAAAAAATGGGTAGCGCTGTAGTGTAGCGACGCGCTCTCCCCGGGGAGAGCAGCCCAAATTTCACACAGAGAAATCTGTTGTGATAAAAGAAATACAAATACAAATACAAACAAATAACAAAGTTTGCCCACGACCGGGTTATGTTTCTAAGTCCTTAACGAAAACAAGTCAAATAAATAATCAATAAATTGAAGTTAAATATAGAAAATGGAGAGCTGATTTTAAGGGGGGGGGGGGTGGGGGGGGTTACAAAGAAAAGAAACTGGAAGACTCTGGCTCTTGTGAAGACAAAACGACCGTAAATGAAAGTACTATATAAAGTAGTTTCATAAACAGCTTAAAGCTCACAGCTAGCAATAAAAAAAAAAAAAAAAAGTTCCTGAATAATACTGTTGGCATGAACTCCTCTCTCCACCTTAGATGTTTGTTTTTTTCATTTATATTCTTAATACAGCCCCTTTCCTTTGATCGTCTAGAAATATTTCCTGAACCATTAGCTTTCGTGATTAAAAAAAAAAAAATCGTGTTGTTATCTTTGCTTCTTTTCATCATGCATTTAGTTTTGATCAAAGGCATTTTGTTTTTTCTCGACTTAGTTTTAATTGATTGCTGTTGTTGTTGTTGTTGTTGGTTTTTCTATAATAATTTTACAATGATCCTCACCATTTTTACGACAAGGCTCTAACACCCATTCCTCTGCTCCCATCCACACCCTCTGAGACCCCGAGTTTATTAACCTTCCCTTTCAGCTCTTGCGAACTCCAGAATGTTCTATGGATACACACAATGTTTACAGCTTCCCGGTGTAAATACCGATCAGAAAATCATATGGGGGGAAAACGGACGCACGCGCGTACCCGGGTGTGTGTATGTGTGTGCGTGTACATAAATGAGAGAGTGAGATTATTTATTCATTTAGGGCCATAGCCCCATAAGAAAGAAGGGTGATAACTGACACAATATGCAAAAATGTCACCATAACCATCAGTGAGCATTCACCATTCTCACAATTAATCAAAGAAATTACGACAACTCCGTTTCTCTTCACTTACAAAAGCTCTATGTAAATACAAACAGAGAGGCAGAGATAGAGGGGGAAGGAGGCAGCCAGGGGAAGGTGTGTGGTGGGAGGTCGGGGGGCGCAGGTGTGTGAGGGGGGGCCCCGGGGGGGAGGGGGACGGGGGCGGGAATGAAGCAAAAAATGCAGCAAAAAATGCGGGCGCTGAAAATGAGCAGGAATTGTTGAACCACTGAACAACTCCTGTGCACTGTTTCCACGACCTTGTCAGCGGCCGCTGTGTCCACGTGCATGGAATTCCTGGCGCACTTGTCAAGCCATACCGGCTTTGGAGCTATCAGCAGCTTTTGAGCTGATTGAGCTGCCCGGGTTGAGTCCGGGGACTGAGCTGAGTCAGTTGAGTGAAAATGCGAAACTGAACTTAGAAGAAATGACAAACTCAAACTGCATTCGTGTAAAAATGTAAAAATCATAATTATGTAAGATCAGTAGAACAGGAGCTCTTAGTGTTGTGCAACACAATATGGTTTTAAAAAATGGCGGGGGATTCGGGAGGGAGGCTGAGGGAGGGGAGGGGATGCGGAAGGTAAGGGAGGGTGGTTCCGAGTTGACACTTGCTGGTCGTCAGTGAAACCAAACAATCAGCAGCTTCACCGCCACAATAGCTGGTGCCTTCCTGTGGCGGTATGATCCCCTCAGTTGCATAGTTGCATGCGAACTCGGAATCGTCCACGGTTGTTGGGTTTTTTTTTTTTTTTTTTTTTGTAAGCAGCTTGGAGCTGAAGAATGGGCAGCAGAAAGAAGTGAAGGAATAAGCAGCTAAAGCTGACAAATGGGCAGCAGTCACAAATGAAGAAATAAGCAGCTTGAGCTGAAGAATGAGCTGTCAGAAGTGAAGAAATAAACAGCTTAGAGCTGAAGAATGAGCAGTCAGAAGTGAAGAAATAAACAGCTTAGAGCTGAAGAATGAGCAGTCAGTCAGAAGTGAAGAAATAAACAGCTTAGAGCTGAAGAATGAGCAGTCAGTCAGAAGTGAAGAAATAAACAGCGTAGAGCTGAAGAATGAGCAGTCAGTCAGAAGTCAAGAAATAAACAGCGTAGAGCTGAAGAATGAGCAGTCAGTCAGAAGTGAAGAAATAAACAGCGTAGAGCTGAAGAATGAGCAGTCAGTCAGAAGTGAAGAAATAAACAGCGTAGAGCTGAAGAATGAGCAGTCAGAAGTGAAGAAATAAACAGCTTAGCGCTAATTGAGGACGTAACCGGAAGTGGGGAAGGTGGCGGCTAGAAGTGGAGAAGTCAGAAGTCCCAGTTGGAGGGACGGCCGTGGGGATGGCTGGGGGGCAAGCTAGAATTGGAGGTCAGAAGTCCCAATTTGGAGGGACGGCAGTGGGTGTGGGAGAGTGGGTGGGGGTGGGGGGTGGGTCAGCTATAACTGGAGAAGTCAGAAGTCCCAGTTGAAGAGGTGCTGTGCACGCGCTGTGTCCTGGGGCAAGGAGTGTGCGGGTCTTCTGCAGCTGGGAGCCCCCGCCACCCTGTTGCCGCTGAGCTGGCGGAAGGAGACACAGTTCAGCAGTCTGCAACACACACACACACACACACACACACACGAGAGAGAGAGAGAGAGAGAGAGAGAGAGAGAGAGAGAGAGAGAGAGAGAGACCGAAATGTTAGAAAACGACCATGCTTAAAATCGCTGTCCTTGATCAGTAAAAATCCTCTCTACATATGTGTTTTTTTCTCCGGCATTTTGTGTGTCTCACATGTATGTACCTCCTTTGGAAACAGGCCGATGGCCTTGCAGTAAAATATTTCTGTGTTCTGAGTTCTCTCTCTCTCTCATTCACGGGTTTACACACGTTCATAATAATTTATATCTAATATTTTTTCTGTGTCTTTGGGAGAGTATTGTATTTCTCTGCAATTTATTTTGTTCTTATTTTTGCTGCTGTTTTTCGGCATGTGGCGTGTATGTATGTACTTTTCCCCCCTTTTTTTTGTATTCTCTAATTTATCGATTTCTTTTTATGGGTATAGGATGAACTTATACAGGGTATATTTATGTTGTGTCCTTTTCACTGAATAAAAATAATTTCGATTTTGAATTCTCTCTCTCTCTCTCTCTCTCTCTCTCTCTCTGTGTGTGTGTGTGTGTGTGTGTGTGTGTGTGTGTGTGTGTGTGATTATGTTTCATGTACCTCTGGAGTCAAACAAGGTGACGCATGCAGCCCGATATGTATTTCAAAAATATCTTTATTTATAAATGAGCTAGCGATATAAGTAATTAATGATGGTAGACATGGTGCCATGCTTTCGCTTGATGCATTCGAATTGTTTATTCTTTTGTTAGCTGATGACACTAGTTTGATCTCAGAAACAAGTATGAAACACAACTAAATGGCTTATAATGTGCAGCTATATCTCTTCAGTAAAAAGTAAATATGCATGTCTAAAAGTGACATCATAGTTTTTCAGAAGGATGAGACATTTGCGTACGAGAGAACGGAGGTTTTATGATGATACGGCAGGCAGTGCCTGTTGCTGTTGTCAGAAGGATCTAAATCCTTTTATCTACCCGGTTGGAGTCTGTTGCTGCAGGTAAGGAACTAGCAAGTAAAACAGAAATGCTTTGATCTGTGTAACGGAAAGTTTGAATGTGTTGAAAAATAATTCTTTTCATTTGTTCATTGAGCTTTTTGATTGTCAAATACAACCAACAACACAATACGGTTCTCGGGAGATATGGGGACTGGGTGATGTTGTTTTACACTGTAAGTCAGTTCATTTATTGACTTTTAAGAATTTTTTAGGGTAAGATATGCGAATACCGATTGACCTAGTAGATCGCGAAACAAGTCGCTATCAAATATATGCAAACTCTGCTGTGAACTGTATTCGCCACTCGTTTAAACTGTTCAAAAATGGAAGATAACAGAATACCGCATAAAAACTATAAAATGCTATGCGATATAGATAGTAAGGGAAAGAATAACTGGGTAAGGAAGAATCGTCTTTGTCTGTTTGAATATAGACTTGGTTTGTGTGGACGGAACATGGTGTGGGAAGTGTTACTGGTTTTATATCTGTTTTTCGCCAAAGGCTTATTAATTGTAGATGGCAAACATAGTATAGTCACATTCGTACTAGTGATAGCATTGATATGTATAGAACTTTCTGTAATGTACCGTATTTAAGACCTTATCTGCTGCAAGATATAGACAGACATTTGAAACGTCTAACGACGAGAGTTTGATTAGGATTATCAGATTTGACAATGCATCATTTAGAAACAGAAATTTTTATGCTAATGATTTGACCTGTCCTTTATGTTGTGAAGCCCAAGAAAAAAAGGTACCTTTGGGTTTTTTGTTGCCCCTCACAAGGAAATATACGTCAAATCTTTATAAAAGCTAAGTACGAAAAACGTCGCTCAGCTCTGTTTAAGTGTGTTATTATCGTCAGAAATACAAATGAAGCACCCCCCGTGTCCTTATGTAAGGCTTAATCGCATTTCGCAAAACGAATATAACGTATGTTTTATTATCTTTATCGTTGTTTATTTGCTTATTTTCCTTCGTTGAGTTGTATTATGTTTACGTACCCCTTCCCTTGTGGCTGAGGCGTGAGAGATAAAAAAAACAAAAAAACCCAACCCATTCCGATTCCGTTTATCTCCATCTCTTGAGTCTCTCTGTTGGTCTGTCTCCCTCTCTGTCTGTATTTCATGGACACTTGGACCCACGCATTATCAACGGAATTTAGTGGTTTGACCAAATTTCATGAATGACTTTTTAGTCCTTTTTCCTTGCTTTGAATCGTTTGGACTGACAAAGTAAATTGAAAATTATAAGCCTATTTGCTTTGTCAACTGATAAGGTTACTCTCTTCGGTTCAACTCATTTGACGATGCAGCTGAGAATTGTAACCCCCTATTACATACGAGGTGTGGATAGGTAAATTGCCTATAAACATGTCTTAAGCGTCCCTCCCCCCCCCCCTCTCTCTCTCTCTCCCTCAGAGCAGAGCAGAGAAGAGACTCAATGTGCTGTTCCCCCAGCCACACAAATTACGGGCCGTACCTGGCGTATATCAGAAGAGGAAGCAATAAACCACTGACTGGAAGATCAGAGGGAAGATACGTCACCCTCCTCCCCCACCCCTCCCAGTCCCCCTCTCACCCCCCACCCCCCCCACCTTCCCCCCGTCAAATTCTCGCCCCCACCCCTCGATCCCACCATCTGACTCCCCACCACCGCCCTACCCCTCCTCTCCAAGATGCAGGAGGAGGACAGACAGGGGGAGTGCACTCTGCACTGCTCTTTCCGCTGCTGTCGGGGCTGAAACCTGTCACATTCTTCCCTCTCACCACCTTGCTCTTTACCGACACGGCGCTTCTCTGGAGGGGTGTGGTGGGGTGGGTGGGTGTGTGTGTGTGTGGGGGGGGGGGGGGGGGGGACCGGGGAAGGGGGGCGGTAACAAATTCAACCTGTCACAGTTTCTGGTGTTTTTCCATTCTTCATCCCACTGACGCCATGCTTTTTTAGTATGGGCTCTACTCGTCCCTTCGCCATCCCCCCCCCCCCCCCGCCCCCCCCACTCTCTCTGCTGGTAAATCACACCGCCCTTCACGCCTTCGTCCCCCCACCCCCACCCCCCACCCCATCTCCCTCCCCACACCCACCCCAATTCTTGCACCTTTCTCGTCCTCTTCTTCTTCTTCCTCTTCCTCCTTTTAATCGTTTTCCTCGGACCCTCCATCCCACTCTCCCTACCCCCACCTCCCTGCCTCTAGGCTCTGGAGCTATTAATTTTGTGATCATCCCCCCCCCCCCTTCTTCTTCTTCTTTGGCATGTTCTCCGTCTCCTTTTTAAAAAATTTTTTTTTAATCATTTTATTAGTATTACTATTATCATTACTACTACCTTTTTCTATATTATAATTATTATTCATTTATTTATTTATTTATGTAAGCTTATCTATTATTTATTCCCCCGTTTTTTGTTGTTGTTTTTTGTTGTTGTTTTTTTTGTTTTTTTTTTTTGTTTCTCAAGGCCTGACTAAGCGCGTTGAGTTACGCTGCTGGTCAGGAATCTGCTTGGCAGATGTGGTGTAGCGTGTATGGTTTGTCCGAACGCAGTGACGCCTCCTTGAGCAACTGAAACTGAAACTGAAACTCCGTCTCCTGTACTGCTCACTCTCCACTCCTCAGAATATGCTGGGGGTGGGGGCGGGGCGGGTGTGTGTGTGTGGGTGGGGGGGGGAGGGATGGAAGGAGTTCCCTCGGGACATTCCGTGCGTGAAGATCTTCTGTGCCTCGACCTTCACCTCTGCTGCAGATTCTGCAACTTTGTTTGTGTCCTAGATACAGGATGTTCCAGAATTACTACTATCCCATTTTGATGTGATCCTCGGAAAATCGCTTTTTTTTTTTCGGGGTGGGGTTGGAGGTAGTGGCGGTGATGGTGGTGGTGGTGGTGGTGGTGGCGGCGGCGGCAGTGGATGGGTCGCTGGGGTGTATTATTCGTACGAAATATCGCATTTCTGAGATACTTGTGATGTACAGGAATAATGAATGACAATTAATGAGGCGTGTTGTGTTGTTTTTTTCTCTCTCTCTCTCTCTCTCCCTCCCCCCTCTCTCTCTCCCCATCTCACATTCATGTAGTATATGCTATGCATGTGTGTGAGAATACCCTATCTTTTGTTTTGTCTTTTCTATTATCTTATCCGTGGTTATTTTATTTGTTTTGAATCCGTCTTTTCCTTTTTTTTCCTTTAAGAAATCGGTGTAAAGAAGCACACATCCTTATTCATTTTCTCCCAATAAACAATCGTTATCGTTATCGTCATCTCTCTCTCTCTCTCTCTCTCTCTCTCTCTCTCTCTCAAGGACAGATTGGAAGAATAGGCCATGCCTAAAATCGTAATCCTTGAATAAAAAAAAAAAGAAGAACAAACGTTCTGAGTTCTCTCTCTCTCTCTCTCTCTCTCTTACACACACACACACACACACACACACACACACACAAACACAAGACACACTCTCTCTCTCTCTCAAACACACACACAC
>NC_134893.1:12632038-12644538 GCF_041734735.1 Babylonia areolata | reverse complement strand
AAATAAAGTGAGAAAACACACACACACACACACACACCAGCCGTCAAAAATCACATTAGTGAGTAGACGTTAAATTAATAGCCAAAACACACACACACACACACACACGGGAGTGTTTTAGTTCTATGTCAGGCATTTCAGCTATGGTTGAGGCCAAGTCCTGACGTTTGACGGATGAGCAGACAACTGGCTGCTGAGCTGCTGATGAACTGTACAGCAACCTGCTGAGCAGGGGCTGTGGACGGCTGCCAACGAAAGGAGGCCTCAGTGAGGTCCTTGTGAGGGTGAGAGGGTGGTGAGGGTGGAGGTGTCGGTGTGAGGAGGTGGGGGAGACAAGTCACTGACACGTTGTTTTTGTTTGTTTCTTTGTTTGTTTGTTGTTGTTGGTGTGTGTGTGTGTGTGTGTGTGTGCGCGCGTGTTTTTTTCTTCTTTCTTTTTAATATACATTTTTCATCATTCTTATTTTATTTCGATGCGTCCTTATAATTTTTTTATATCAACTAATTGGGTGCGGAATTCAAGTTCTTTTTACATACAATATTATTACCCCCACCTCCACCCGACCCCTCCATCAGCGCCCAACCCCACTACCACCACCCTCCCTCGCCCCCTCCAGCGGTCTATTTCTCCCACTGCCCCCACCCCCACGCCCCTCTGGACGGCATCCATCACTGACAACGTCGTGGTCGAGTTTCGCCTGCAGTAGCCAGGCTCTTGAGGTTCCTGACAGCCTGAAAGACGTAGTTATTACGGCGCTCAGTATTTTTCGTTGGGGGATGCATGAGTCAGTCTGTGTGTGTGTGTGTGCGTGTGTGTGTCTGTCTGTGTGTGTGTGTGTGTGTGTGTTTGTGTGTGTGTGTGTGTGTGTGTGTGTGTGTGTGTGTGTGTGTGTGTGCACGCGCGCGCGGACGGACGGACAGGGCGGGAGTCGGAGGTAGGGGGGGGTGGGGAGAGAGAATCCGGATAGCATGACTGTGTGCCGCTTGTGCTGGTGTGCACTGTATTTGTGCGTGTATGATTATGTATGTATGTATTTGTTTGTTTATTTGTTTTTCATCAGTCAGTCATGGTATTAATTTATTAATAAGATCTGATTTTTATGTTCACTATCATTGGTTACACAACAAACTGAAACTTGTCGCGTTCAGAGTTCAGGGGAGGGAACCTACCAGTGCAGTGACTAAATGACTCGAGTTATCTTCCTTATTCTATCTCCGTGTGTTGAATAAGAATGAGAACATGGGTAAATCTTAACACAGCATCCTGTATACATCCATGTGTATATGCATGATCATGACTATATATGTCTTTTTCCCCCTGTATATATCAAACCAGTTTCAGTATTACTGGCAAATGGGTGCTAAAATAACAAAATTACTGTGTATTTTATTGTGTTACACCATACCATCGTTTTTGCTTCAGTTCCAACAAACCCCTCAGTTCCCAATTCAGGCTCAACTAGTCAGAATTATAGAGCTGAACGCTTCACTCGCAATTTTTGTATTTTTTAAGCAGTGACCTGTGCAACTGCCAATGGAGTATTGTTTTCGCTATTCTTATTGTTTTGTATACCAGACTGATATTACCTTTGACCTTATATTATCTCCCCCCCCCCCTTTTTTGTTTTTTTGTTTTTGTTGTTGTTGTTGTTGTTGTTGTTGTTGTTATATCCCTATTGTTTTTGTTTTACTATTGTCAAGAAAAATACGCACGCATGATCGCGCGCGCAAACACGTCCAAACACGCACAGACACATAGACACACACACTCACTCACTCACTCACAATAAAATTAATGAAATTGAAATAATTATTATTGTCATTTTATTTGTGATTATTATCTTCTTTTTTTCTCAAGGCCTGACTAAGCGCGTTGGGTTACGCTGCTGGTCAGGCATCTGCTTGGCAGATGTGGTGTAGCGTATATGGATTTGTCCGAACGCAGTGACGCCTCCTTGAGCTACTGAAACTGATACTTTTTATTATTTTTTTATTTTCATTTTTTTAAGATTTTCGCCCTTCCTCTGTGGCCGTCATTCTGTTATTGTCATGTTTCATTATTTCTCTATGACTCAAAAGTGTTAATGGGAATAAACTCATTGTCATTTAAGTCTCTGTGTGAGAGCGTGTGTGTGTGTGTGTGTGTGTGTGCGCGCGTGTGTGTGTGTGTGTGTGTGTGTGTGTGTGTGTGTGTGTGTGTGTCCGAAAAAAAATAATTAAAAAAATCATGCCAAATAGCTTTAGTTAATCATGTAGGTGAATGGCTTTCCAACATCAGTAACAACAGATACTGTGGTGTTTTGTTTGTAGATTAAAAAGTTGATTCTTACCTTAAAAAAAAACTTGAACTATATGGTCTGTCAACAAGTACTCTTAGTTTGCTTAAATCATATCTCACTAACACTGAAGCAACAATGCGCGACAACGAGTACATCAATCTCCGTATTATTGTTTATTGTTGTTTTATAGTCCAGCCGACCGCACAAGTCCGTATCAGGACTGATATAATACTTGTGTGTATATGATTTACACATATATGAATATGTGTGTATATATGTGTGTGTGTGTGTGTGTGTGTGTGTGTGTGTGTCTGTGTGTTGTGTGTGTGCTTGTTCTTGCTGTTATTCGCGAAACGACAATGATGTCGGAAGCGTCACCGTCAGTATCACAGACGTCAGCGCTTCGCAACGGACTTGTGTGTGTGGATGTAAGTGTGGTGTGGTGGGGTAGTGTGTGTGTGTGTGTGTGTGTGTGTGTGTGTGTGTGTGTGTGTGTGTACGTCAGTGTTTGCGCGCGCGATCGTGCGTGCATATTCTTCTTAATTTACTTATTGTCTGTTCAAACATGTCGGCGACGTTCTTCACAGTGCCAAGATATGTATCCAGTTCAAGAATTGAAACGAATTGTGATTAGTCAACTGACATAAAGACATGATTTTTTTTTTTTTTTTTTTTTTTTTTTTTTGAGAATGAGATAGGGGCAGGAGAGAAGGGGGAGACAGAGAAAGAGTGGGGGAGACAGAGAGAGAGAGACAGAGAGAGAGAGAGAGAGAGAGAGAGAGAGAGAGAGAGAGAGAGAAAGAAGAGAGAGACGAACAGCCAGAGAGACAGAGTCAGATACAAAGAAAATCGGCACATAGTGTTCTGATTTTGGTTGAAGCAGACAATAAACTATTTCGAACTGAATTGAAATGAACTGAATTTTGAACTGAATTTAAACGGTGTGAGTGGTGAGCAGTGTGTGTGGATCACTGACTTGAGGCCACAGCAGAGCAGGGACTGGAACTTGAGATCCATGGGGGCCTGGCACAGGTGATGGGATGTGTTGATGGCCTTCACCGCCTGCAACAGGATGTACATGCTTTTGGTTTTTATACCTGTGTGTGCGCGTGTGTGTGCGTGTGTGTGTGTGTGTGCGTGTCCGTGTGTGTGTGTGTGTGTGTGTGTGTGTGTGTGTTTCTCCCTGTGTGTGTCTCCCCCCCCCTCTCTCTCTCTCTCTGTCTGTCTCTATTTCCATCTCTTTCTCTCTCCATCTCTCTGTCTCCTTCTCTCTCTCTCTCTGCCTGCTAGTGTGTATGTGTGTGTGTCTGTGTGTGTTTCTGTGTCTGTGTCTGTGTCAGTGTCTGTGTCCCTGTGTGTCAGTGCGTATATGTCTGTCTGTGTGTATGTGTGCGTGCGTGTGTGCCGCTAACTTCCTTGACTTCCACGTTATCACGACCCAGCTGGAGACGGCGGAAGACCGAAGTCCGAAGGAGCGAGTGAAGGAGACACAGGACGACAGTCAGGGCAGGAAGCGGTTAGATGTGCAGGATGGGGTGGGTGGTAAAGACTAGGTAATCACTACCCACTGGTTCCAGTCCCATAAACGGCATTGGAGAATCTCCCCCCCCCCCACACACACACCCCCATCCACCCCACACCCCCTTCCACTAGACCTAGAGTGTAGGTCTTGGATGAGACGGTAAACCGACGTCCTGTATCGACAGTAACGCACGTTGATGAACCTACGTGAATAATGGGGTTTGTTCCTAGCAAAATCATGGGGGAGAATCCAGTATGACAGTAAAGCAAATACATTTTCAGAAAAAAAAAGTAGTATGGGTGGCGCTGTATTGTGGCAACGCGCTCTCCCCGGGTACAGCAGCCCTGATTCCACAAAAAGAAATAGGTCGTATCCAAAAATAAATAAATAAATAATTTTTTTTAAAAATAATAAAATTACAGCACAATCTCCTCCTCCTCCTTCTTCTTCTTCGTTCTCCTCCTCCCCCTTCTTCTTCTTCGTTCTCCTCCTCCTCCTTCTTCTTCTTCGTTCTCCTCCTCCCCCTTCTTCTTCTTCGTTCTCCTCCTCCCCCTTCTTCTTCTTCGTTCTCCTCCTCCTCCTTCTTCTTCTTCGTTCTCCTCCTCCCCCTTCTTCTTCTTCGTTCTCCTCCTCCCCCTTCTTCTTCTTCGTTCTCCTCCTCCTCCTTCTTCTTCTTCGTTCTCCTCCTCCCCCTTCTTCTTCTTCGTTCTCCTCCTCCTCCTTCTTCTTCTTCGTTCTCCTCCTCCCCCTTCTTCTTCTTCGTTCTCCTCCTCCTCCTTCTTCTTCTTCGTTCTCCTCCTCCTCCTTCTTCTTTTTCTTCTTCTCAACTCTGAAGAGTCATTGGGGCCCCGCACAGAAGAACCTTTCACCAGATTCCGCAAAGGTCTGTCGGTTTGTGACGAAATCCTGGGTCTCTCTCAGTGGTTTTCCTGTCGACTCTGCAATGCTGTCAATCCACCTCCCTCCCTTAACAGTTCCTTGGGGGACTGTTTTAGCAAGGCCACTGGATCATGCTATATGGCCATACCAGCATAGATGTTTTTCTTTTTACTGATGCAAGCAGATCTTCATAAGGTCCGATGGGCTGCTGGATAGTTTGGCATAGCTGGAGTGATGGCCTGGAGGTAACGCGCCCGCCTAGGAAGCGAGAGAATCTGAGCGCGCTGGTTCGAATCACGGCTCAGCCGCCGATATTTTCTCCCCCTCCGCTAGACCTTGAGGGGTGGTCTGGACGCTAGTCATTCTGATGAGACGATAAACCGAGGTCCCGTGTGCAGCATGCACTTAGCGCAGAGAAATATGTTGTGATAAAAAGAAATACAAAGACAAATCTGTTCATTGGTGATGTGATGGGTATATCTGACGTTTATCATTTTGCAATGACACATTTTTTCCGTGACTTGGAATCTTGACAAATCCGCCGTGATGGTCTATGTCTCACATGCACACAGGAAGATGGAATATACCAGTGCAGGCAGGAGTTTGGTCTTGTGTTTCGTGGAGATATTACTGTCTTCCCACAGTCTTTCAGTTTGGACAGTGCCGGTGTCTTTGCTGTCCTTGATATCAATGGGGGTTTGGATCCTTCACTGCTGATGATGGATCCCAGGTAAGTGAACTGCTGAACAGTTCCTAGCTTCTGACCCTGGACAGTTGTATCAGCAGTGATGATGGTGGTATGGGTGGCCATCAACTTGGTATTTTCGGCGTTGATTTCCATGAATAAGTATCTCGTCGATGCTTCATCCAGTCTTAACAGGCTGAGTGAGTTCGTTTTCACTGCCTGCCAAACCATCGATGTTGCCTGCGAAGCGAAGGTTCGTGACGGTTCTTCCTCCAGTGCTGACTGACTTGACATTATCTTCAAGCGCGTCAGACATGATGCCGCGTTCAAGAAATAGGTTGAACAGCACAGGAGCCGATAAAAGGCAGCTCTGAGGGACTCCATGTGATGTATCGAGACAATACAGCCAGCCTGAAAAAAAAGACGACCAGAACCCATCTGCCTGCGCTTATGTTCACCTCTACCCCACAAGTTATACAATGTCATGGTCAACACAGCGTGCATCCACAGCCAGTTTCCCCAAGACAGAAATGCTGGGCTCTCAGCATCTGATGTGCCAAACCTTCCGCCGATCGGACTGTGGTCTGGATCCGACCAGAAGGAAGAACAACTGCTTGTGTTTGTTTTCTCTTTCCAACCTGTCACACACCTAGCTGATGGGACCAATCTGTTTCAGCCCTGCCCCTGTGGCTTCCAATCAACGGCACGTGCGGTGTGCCTGACACATGACGGCACAATACCTTATCTTCTGGGTGAACGCCCAGATGTATATACATGTCTTCAGTGGTTGAAGGGTTCAGGCGTATCACGATGCGTCAAAGTTTGGAAAAATACACATTGCTCAGTGTTGGTTTGCTTTTCTTCTGAAAGCATTTGGACTCACCCACACTAGATCTCTCTCACACATGCGTGCCTGCTTGCTTCCATCTGTGCTTACTTGCGTACGCGCGTGCATGCGTGCGTATACTCAAAATTGTTTTGACATTTCGGTTTGTTTTTTGTTTTGTTTTGGTTTTTGGGTTTGTTTGTTTTTTATAGAGATTTTATGCCAATTATTTTGATAGGTCGCTGTGTAAACTTACAGGTATCTTCTCTTTCAGAAGTTTAAACAAAACAAGCACCTTTATTATTCTGATCATTTGTTATTTCTAACTGTGCGGGACGATCTTTAACCTGACAACACTGTCCATATAATGCACCTTCTGTTCCCTGGACTGCTTATACTACATGTTGCAGGTAAACATTTTCTTAGGCAGGCTGGGTCGCTGTAAGTTTGAAAAATGACTGACTACAGAGTGTTAGAACAGTGGTTTTGCGGCTGACTACAGAGTGTTAGAACAGTGGTTTTGCGGCTGACTACAGAGTGTTAGAACAGTGGTTTTGCGGCTGACTACAGAGTGTTAGAACAGTGGTTTTGCGGCTGACTACAGAGTGTTAGAACAGTGGTTTTGCGGTTGAATCGATCAAGGACAGTGGAGAAAGGGCTGGGGGAGGGGGAGACGAGAATCACTCTTACCAGATGCAGAAGTTCTTCTGGCGTCGGGACCTTGCCGTCATCCTCATCCAGCCTGTAAAAAACAATCAATTCAAACGTGTGCACTTTCACTAAAACTCCAGCCTGCCAGGGCTGGCTACTGTTGCAAGCCGTCCAAGACAGGGACTCGGTACCACTCAAAGACATTTTGATCAGTTGAAGACATTGCACGGTTCCATTTCCACATGAAGAAAAGGCGAATGAATTAATTGTTTTTGTGGTCACTTGCATATTCAGAGCTTTAAAAAAGAAAAAAGAAAAAAAAAAGAAAAGCTGTATAAGCTTATTCTTTTACCCTCAATAAAGATCATTAGATCATCTTGACTTGACTTGACTCCTCATGACTTCAGACAGTGTGGTTCAAAATCAGCAACAAGAATCCTGAGCAAGAGGCCGATGGAAATGTGTGTCGCCATCAGGGGGTTAACTGACTTGACAAAGGCCTGGCCACGCTGCAAGATGAAAGGGCTACTTTCTGTCTCTGGGATGCTTCTCCCTCGCCGTTCTCTCGAGAGGGCTTTTATGCGTGGGGTCGCTTTTACTAACCCGTCATTTTGGCAACCATACTCCTGTTTCGGATGTAAGGGTATGCTAGTTGATTTGTCGTGTTCCTATCACAAACAAACCGCTGACGTGGATTTGGGGATCTTCAGTAAACTGCGCGCGTGTTTCATCTTCTGCATACATATATACTGGAGAGGACTTAGCAGGTGCTCTGTACATAATTATGTTGACATGAGAAACTGAATCAAAACGAAAAGAAAAAGCATGATGATGCCCATCAGTGCGAACAGACCTGCGGATGGACAGGGTGCTGACAAGGGCTACACGGACCACATCAAAGTGAATTGGTTTACGATACATGGTTTAAAAACAACTCCAACAACATGCATGCGCCAAACGATCAGACGTATTGTCAGGCAGTCCCACGTACAGAAAAAAAACAAACACAAAGGTTTCATAATCTAAAACATTTATCTTTTTTTCGGGTATTGGACGGACTGTGGGGACAGGAGTTGGGGCGTGCATCCTTTGACGGACGGGTGACAAGGGATTGGACCCGAGACCCGACACGACTTCAAAGTGTTGCGAGTGGTGTGGGGGAACAGACAGACAGACAGACAGACAGACGGGGAGAGACAGGGGAAAGGTGTAGAGCCGTGCAGGGCACAGGAGCGGGGTACAGACCCTGTACTGTCTGCGGGGCGGCGCGTGGAACTACTTTGGGACTGACAGGCGTCTGCCGGCTGCTGACAGCTGGCACTAATGAGCTTGCCACGCGCCCCCACCGCCACCACACCACGTGTTACGTGGGGTACCTGCGCCCCCCTCCCTCCCTCCCTCCCTCAGTCTGTCCGTCTCTCTGTTTGTCTTGTCTGTCCATCTGTCTGCCTGACGGACGTCTGTCTCTCTGTCTTAGCTGCTCCACCACTTACGACCACTGCTTTCTTAGCACAGCCACAGCCACAGTGTTTGTGGACTGTATATCTAAAGTAATAATTATGATGGTAAGTAATGAATGCTTATGACGACGACGGCGATGACTATGAGGATGGCGATGAAAGAAGCAATAACAAAAAAAAAACTACAATGATAAAAGTAATCCTCATCATAACTCAATACATAAACCGCCAGGGAAAAGTGGTCAGCTGATGACTGGGAGGATATAGGTTCGAGCCCCATCGGAGGACTATCACTCTGGGACACTCATGCAGGCTTCTTTAGGAGTGTTGCTCTAATGTCCTGACCCTGCAGCTGTCTCTGTCTATTCAGCCTTGTTGAGAGCGAGTGGTTTAAATAATCTTTAATTGTTCAACAATATACATGATTACAATGCAATGAATGACAAGCTTAAAGCTTATACTGTGCTCACAACGTTGCACTTCAATTTTATCGTGACGGCTGATGAACCATATTATGACTTGTATCAAAGAACATTTATAAACAGTAAGTAATGAAATAATGAAATAAAACAAATAAACAAACAGTACATAATATAGTAAAATAATGCTAATATCAATATTAACATGAGATTAAATTTATTATCACCAGAGTAATTGGCCTAATAGAAGAAAAACACGAAGAAGAAGAAGAAAATTTAGAAGAATGGTGTGTAAGGTGGTGGGGGAGGGGGAACAGAGGGGAGAGGAGAAATTCTAACAGATCATTGGCCAATCCATTCATCTTTGAATATTTGATCAGTCAAATAAATCCAACATATATTTTACGAATAGAATCATGTTGTACCCTTTCTTCACAATACTTTCTAAGCTAAAATCTATTTGAATCGGAGATAAACTGGTGAACAGTTTGAAATATGAATATATTTGTATGATTTTGGAGAACAGGATCTCCATGCAACAGATTTTTAACGTGAATGTAGTTGAGAGCGAGTGTATAGTAAAGCCTTGTCAAGCTCTTCAAACACTGAATTGAAATTCAGCACTGTGACATGGTGGATGTCGTCATCTTCATGTACCTAGTACGTTAAAAAAAAACTTCAGAAAAAATTCTCTTATTTATGTGGCCTCACATGGTCTTATGGTAATATCAATTTGTTTTGGTGTTGTTTTCCCTAACTTCCGTGTGTATGAAGTACTCGTGTCAAAAATCGTTAGTGTCGACGAATCCGTTGTGACTGGCGTTGGAGGGACATTTTATTTTGAGTGGAGGAGCTCACCCAGTCTGTTTTACAATGCGATCACTGTCATCAACGCAGGAGTTAGCTGTTTGTCAGCGCAGTCCTGCGTTTACTGACTCAGAACACCACCGAGGTAACTCAGCAACAGTGCAGGATTTCCTCCAGTTTGTCGCCTTCTCACAACTAACCTTAACTCTTTCACCGCCAGGTTTCTTTGTGAAAAAACACTCCCCAGCGTGAAATATTCTGGAAACGTTGCTCTCAGTCACAGGCTTCGGTTCATGTCAAAACAACACAATGGACTTGTTCACTTCAAACCTGGTCAGGGGGCAAAGGTTAGTCATTGTTCTATTGGCAGGAACATGGCCACAGTTGTCAAGCTTTGTTACAGTGTGAAAATGGTCTTATCAACATGACTCCTCGATGTCGACAAAAGTCGCCTGTGGCGGTGAAAGAGTTAAATCGATGACCCCCTGTGAACTATGGGTGCTGAAACTACGACAGAACAAGCTCCGGTGTAGCTGTGTTAATGGGAGTTTGTCATGACTGAGCGGCGTGGTGGTGATACCATTGGAACTACGGGGCACACGGGGCAACACAACAAAACCAAACAAGAAGAGCGAGACCAGAAACTCTCACTAAAACAGCAGAAACCAACTCTTCGCGTATTTGACAATACAAAAAACAACTGATTTTATGAACAAAACTATGAGTATCATCATCATTATCATAATCATCGTGTGACAGAGCGAGTTTCGAATGCCTGTGGCCAGAGGAAGAACGAAATTTTTGTTTGTACATTTCGAATACCTGTATGAATGTGAAAATGTTTTGCACGTGGTAAGTGTGGGTGAATCGTGAGCTGTGCATGTTCATGTGTGTGTGTGTGCGTATATGTATGTGCTGTAACGTCAGTCTGAATGCATCAGAGTTCGGGTGATGTGGTCTGTGTGCCTTGAATGTTCCGAACATCAGGTGGGAAAATTTATTTTATTGTTTATTCGAAATGTAACTAATGATTGAATAGTTTGAGAATATAGTAGTTTTTGCTGTTAGTTTTGAAATGTTTGCTTTTTGATAAATTAATACTTTTTTGTGTATTTGTGTAATTTATAAGACGTGACTCATGAATGAATATTGTATTGTTAATTGGAAAATTGTATGAATGCATGAGTGGTGTGAAAGGATAACAAATATAATAAAATAAGGGAACATTGAGAATTAGCTAGAAGGAATAATTCAAATGGAGTGTGCCGAGAGCTAAGAACTGGAAAAAGTGTTGTCAGGGCTCCATGTGACTGGCCACGGAGTGGAGGGACCTTGAACTGGAATGTTCACTGAGGAGGTGCCCGAGTTTTCCCACGAGTGAGTGGGGTGGACACTACTGTGAGTAGGCTGCTGTCCGGCCTAGGACTGAGGCGATCCTGGGACTGGGTCATCAGGTTATGCAAAGAAAATTTAAATTGACTTGTGATAGTCAAGACATTTGTTCCTGTGTTTAAGATTAATTTTTTTTCCAGGATGAATAGAGAGTGAATGAAAGATTTTTTTTCTTGGTTTTAATAATTATAATTGGCTCAGGGAAAAAATTCCTTGTGTCTGTTTTTTGTTTGTTTGTTTACTGAGAGAGTGAGAGACTGAAGACTGAACTCGCAAAAATATTTCTTCCATTATCTTGTCTGTCTCCTCACCCACTTAGTAACACATCGTCACACTTGTTGTCGTTCTCGTCGTCGTCGTCGTCAGTAAAACGTAAAAATCCGTCCAGTGAACTTGACAATGTGTTTTCTCTCTTGTTTTCCTCCAGTCCACCAGTCTGCAATATACTAGTGATTACATAATTAAGGCCAAACTCTCAGCTTGTATCATAGATTGTCATAAGCTTACATTTGGGCCTACAACAAAGTGAGAGCTGTATCATCAATGGTTTGTCCATTACAATGGGAAGTCACTTACAGCTTAGTCTTTTGTTAAGGACTGTGATTCTCAAACTAGGGGGCAAACTGGCTCTTAGTGCTGCAGCCTTCGGGGCTAGTTGGCCTTTGGAAACCATCCCAACGCCGACTGTCCTAGAAACCCTCTTGGCCAAGAGAGTGGGGATGTAACTTGGGCATGACACTTTCCACTATAATTAAATTCTAGCCCAGAATTGGGATAGCAGTTGCCTCCTCTGCTATTTTGATGGTTATAGTCGGACACGACTAACTATCATACATAATGATTATCGATATTCGTTCTCTTTGGTTTAAAGGTCAAAATTATTTCAGAAAAAGAAATTAACAAGGAACATAGCTTTTTCAGGTTAGCTGACAACAAATAATTAAAAAAAAAAAAAAAGAGCAAGAAAAGAGCATCCAAGATTGTTTTCTATTGAAGACGACAGTAGGGAAATTACTGTATAAGGACTGACGTCATGCGACAAAAAGGAGAAGAAAATTCAACATGTGCATGTTGTGCTTGTGTGTGTGTGCGTGCGTGCGTGCGTGTATGTGTTCATGCAAGCACCTGTCCACACACCTGTAGGTCTGGCACAGCATCAGACGACAGCTGCCGTTCTGTCTGTCCTTCTCTGCCTGCCTCCCTGCCACCTGCACCACAACACAGGGGATGTTGTCTCGTGCATCAGCACACACACACACACACACACACACCACACACACACACACACACACACACACACACACGCACGCACGCACGCACGCACACACACACACGAGACAAGAGACGGAGAGAGAGATAATAAAAAAAAAAACACCAAAAAACACATACATACACATTCACAGACACAGACACAAATACACGCGTGCAAACACACAGGCAAGAGACGGAAAGAGAGACATAAAAAAAATGACTCACTCACAGACACACACACACACACACACACACAACACACACACACACACACTTCTATGGGTTTTGTATAACAGTGTATGTGCTCCGCTATGATTCTGTCTTTCTGT
>NC_134893.1:12617038-12627038 GCF_041734735.1 Babylonia areolata | reverse complement strand
CTTATCTACATTTGTTTGTTTGTTTTTTGAGTTTGTTTGCTTGTTTTTTGTTTTTGTTTGGGGGTGGGGGTGGGGTCTTAGTTTTGAATTCGTGTTCATACAGTCAGTGAATTATCGTGTGGCAAGCTTTTCTGAAACTTTCATTTAAATTTTGTTGTTGTTGTTGTTGTTGACAGGAATGGAAAAAGACTATAGTATCGAGAATACAGAATGGCCTTAAATGGCACGGACATGATATCCCAAGAGGGAACAAAATCGAAACGATAATATTTTTTTTTAATTGAAAAAAAAAGAAAGAAAAAAGGAACAGCTTTCAATAATTGATGTCTTTATGTGATTGTTCATTTTTCATGAAAGTTGTTTCCAGCTTCTGTGGGGAGACTTGGGGCATTGTGACCAACACCGCATCAAACCACCTCCCTCACCAACACAGCATCAAACCAACCTCCCTCACCAACACAGCATGAAACCAGCCTCCCTCACCAACACAGCATCAAACCCACCTCCCTCACCAACACAGCATGAAACCAACCTCCCTCCCTCACCAACACAGCATCAAACCAACCTCCCTCACCAACACAGCATCAAACCAACCTCCCTCACCAACACAGCATCAAACCAACCTCCCTCCCTCACCAACACAGCATCAAACCAACCTCCCTCCCTCACCAACACAGCATCAAACCCACCTCCCTCACCAACACAGCATCAAACCAACCTCCCTCCCTCACCAACACAGCATCAAACCCACCTCCCTCACCAACACAGCATCAAACCAACCTCCCTCCCTCACCAACACAGCATCAAACCAACCTCCCTCACCAACACAGCATCAAACCAACCTCCCTCCCTCACCAACACAGCATCAAACCAACCTCCCTCCCTCACCAACACAGCATCAAACCAACCTCCCTCCCTCACCAACACAGCATCAAACCATCCTCCCTTCCTCACCAACACATCGTCAAACCAACCTCCCTCCCTCACCAACACAGCATCAAACCCACCTCCCTCACCAACACAGCATCAAACCAACCCACCTCCCTCACCAACACAGCATCAAACCAACCTCCCTCCCTCACCAACACAGCATCAAACCCACCTCCCTCACCAACACAGCATCAAACCAACCTTCCTCACCAACACAGCATCAAACCAACCTCCCTCCCTCACCACCACAGCATCAAACCAACCTCCCTCACCAACACAGCATCAAACCAACCTCCCTCACCAACACAGCATCAAACCAACCTCCCTCCCTCACCAACACAGCATCAAACCAACCTCTCTCGCCAACACAGCATCAAACCCACCTCCCTCACCAACACAGCATCAAACCAACCTCCCTCACCAACACAGCATCAAACCAACCTCCCTCCCTCACCACCACAGCATCAAACCAACCTCCCTCACCAACACAGCATCAAACCAACCTCCCTCACCAACACAGCATCAAACCAACCTCCCTCCCTCACCAACACAGCATCAAACCAACCTCTCTCGCCAACACAGCATCAAACCCACCTCCCTCACCAACACAGCATCAAACCAACCTCCCTCACCAACACAGCATCAAACCAACCTCCCTCCCTCACCAACACAGCATCAAACCAACCTCCCTCCCTCACCAACACAGCATCAAACCAACCTCTCTCACCAACACAGCATCAAACCCACCTCCCTCACCAACACAGCATCAAACCCACCTCCTTCATCAACACAGCATCAAACCAACCTCCCTCGCTCACCAACACAGGATCAAACCCACCTCCCTCACCAACACAGCATCAAACCAATCTCCCTCCCTCACCAACACAGCATCAAACCCACCTCCCTCACCAACACAGCATCAAACCAACCTCCCTCCCTCACCAACACAGCATCAAACCACCTCCCTCACCAACACAGCATCAAACCAACCTCCCTCCCTCACCAACACAGCATCAAACCAACCTCCCCACCAACACAGCATCAAACCAACCTCCCTCCCTCACCAACACAGCATCAAACCAACCTCCCTCCCTCACCAACACCAACCTCCCTCCCTCACCAACACAGCATCAAACCAACCTCCCTCCCTCACCAACACAGCATCAAACCAACCTCCCTCCCTCACCAACACAGCATCAAACCAACCTCCCTCCCTCACCAACACAGCATCAAACCAACCTCCCTCACCAACACAGCATCACACCAACCTCCCTCCCTCACCATTACAGCATCAAACCCACCTCCCTCACCAACACAGCATCAAACCAACCTCCCTCACCAACACAGCATCAAACCAACCTCCCTCCCTCACCAACACAGCATCAAACCCACCTCCCTCCCTCACCAACACAGCATCAAACCAACCTCCCTCCCTCACCAACACAGCATCAAACCAACCTCCCTCCCTCACCAACACAGCATCAAACCAACCTCCCTCACCAACACAGCATCAAACCATCCTCCCTCCCTCACCAACACAGCATCAAACCAACCTCCCTCCCTCACCAACACAGCATCAAACCAACCTCCCTCCCTCACCAACACAGCATCAAACCCACCTCCCTCCCTCACCAACACAGCATCAAACCCACCTCCCTCCCTCACCAACACAGCATCAAACCAACCTCCCTCCCTCACCAACACAGCATCAAACCAACCTCCCTCCCTCACCAACACAGCATCAAACCAACCTCCCTCCCTCACCAACACCAACCTCCCTCCCTCACCAACACAGCATCAAACCAACCTCCCTCCCTCACCAACACAGCATCAAACCAACCTCCCTCCCTCACCAACACAGCATCAAACCCACCTCCCTCCCTCACCAACACAGCATCAAACCAACCTCCCTCCCTCACCAACACAGCATCAAACCAACCTCCCTCCCTCACCAACACCAACCTCCCTCCCTCACCAACACAGCATCAAACCAACCTCCCTCCCTCACCAACACAGCATCAAACCAACCTCCCTCCCTCACCAACACAGCATCAAACCCACCTCCCTCCCTCACCAACACAGCATCAAACCAACCTCCCTCCCTCACCAACACAGCATCAAACCAACCTCCCTCCCTCACCAACACCAACCTCCCTCCCTCACCAACACAGCATCAAACCAACCTCCCTCCCTCACCAACACAGCATCAAACCAACCTCCCTCCCTCACCAACACAGCATCAAACCAACCTCCCTCACCAACACAGCATCAAACCATCCTCCCTCCCTCACCAACACAGCATCAAACCAACCTTCTCTCACCTTTTCCGCGGTGCCAGTGCCGGGATGCACGGGCTGGCAGTGGTCAGCCAGCAGTGTGATGGCTTCATACAGCTCTGCCACCACCTCCCTTTCTCGCCCGTCCCCGCCCCTCACCCCCTCCTCCTCTTCCTCCACCTCCTCCTCCTCTTCCCTCTCCTCCTTCACACCTCTCCTCCCCCACCGCCACCTCCACGGCCACCTCCACGGCCACTGTGGGAGAAGTAGGGAACTGTGCTGAAAGGGTGGAGGATGAACGATGACTTCAGCAACATCACTGTTCACTGCTGATATATATATGTGTGTACACACACACACACACACACACACACACACACACACACACACATATATATATATATATATATATATATATATATATATATATATATATAAGACTGAATTAAATGCGTATCGTATCGTATCACATGGGAACATTTTGCATTCGTACTGTAGGTGCCGTGTTGTATCATATCGTGTCGTGGTGCAGTGTATCGACAACAAAGAGAACAAGAATGACAGAGAAACGAAACACACAGCCTGCTAACTACAATAGGACTGTCACTTTCCAAACTAATCGTGTGAAGGTGACGAGTGACAGTTCCAGTGACCAGTGACAGTTCTACGTCCGGTCACCATGGTGACAGTTCTATGTCCAGTCACCATGGTGACGGTGACCAATGACAGTTCTATGTCCAGTCACCATGGTGACGGTGACCAATGACAGTTCTATGTCCAGTCACCATGGTGACGGTGACCAGTGACAGTTCTATGTACAGTCACCATGGTGACGGTGACCAATGACAGTTCTATGTCCAGTCACCATGGTGACGGTGACCAGTGACAGTTCTACGTTCGGTCACCATGGTGACGGTGACCATGGCCAGTGACAGTTCTACGTCCAGTCACCATGGTGACGGTGACCAGTGACACTTCTACGTCCAGTCACCATGGTGACGGTGACCAATGACAGCTCTATGTCCAGTCACCATGGTGACGGTGACCAATGACAGCTCTACGTCCAGTCACCATGGTGACGGTGACCGATGACAGCTCTATGTCCAGTCACCATGGTGACGGTGACCGATGACAGCTCTGTGTCCAGTCACCATGGTGACGGTGACCAATGACAGCTCTGTGTCCAGTCACCATGGTGACGGTGACCAATGACAGCTCTATGTCCAGTCACCAAGGTGACGGTGACCAGTGACAGTTCTATGTCCAGTGACCAAAGGCCCCGCCCTACCTGTTGGGGAGGACGGTCGCCGCTGAACTCAGGCCTCCACACGGTACGCTGGCTGGCCTGCAGGTAGGTGAGGTACTTGCCACGTTCCGTGCTGACCACTGCACTGGTCAGGGAGCCGGACACACGGAAGACCCGCTGACCACACACAAGATGGACTGTTTGCTAGAGAACCCGGTGAGTATCTGCCTCGAGGCTTTAAGTTTATTGACAGACAGGTGTCAGGGGAAGGAGGGCGGGGTGGGGGGGGGGGGGGGGGGGGAACAGTGAGTTCTGGAATTTTTAAAGACAAGATGTAACAGCAATGCTCAAAAACTGATAACTCATTGGCTATACCATACTATAGCATTGATGCAGATCTCAGTAATTGATCTTCTTCTTCTGCGTTCGTGGGCTGCAACCCCCACGTTCACTTGTATGTAACACGAGTCGGCCTTTACGTGTGTGACCGTTTTTTACCCCGCCATGTAGGCAACCATACTCCGTTTTCGGGTGTCGCATGTCAGCACCAGCCATGTACAGCATCCATGTCACTGAACTGCGACCAGATGATGGGTCTGTTATCCATGAACCTACTGCTCTTAATTTTCGGTTGATAGGACAGGCCATATTTTCTACACATCATTCCCGGCTATTATTAGACACCCTTTTTGACTCACTTGTGTAAACAAAGTGAGTCTATGTTTTAACCCGGTGTTCGGTTGTCTGTGTGTGTGTGTGTGTGTGTGTGTGTCCGTGGTAAACTTTAACATTGACATTTTCTCTGCAAATACTTTGTCAGTTGACACCGAATTAGGTATAAAAATAGGAAAAATTCAGTTCTTTCCAGTCATCTTGTTTAAAACAATATTGCACCTCTGGGATGGGCACAAAAATTTTTAAAAAATGAAGCCTAATTATATGCAAACTGCATTTACTTTTATTTATTTTTTTTGTTGTATTCTCTAAACTTGGCACTTTGATCTGATATTCTGACCGAACAACAAGAGCAGTCATTATTATCATTTTTTGTTCAAACAGGAACTTCTTTTGCTAAGCATGGAAGTTTTATTTATTTTGCAAACGTTTTGGTGCAGATAGTAAACAAGGGAAATTACTCTGTAATCAATGCTAGGGGACTTAATTCGCTTTAAACTGATCTTTCTCATCTTAAACATTACATTTTGAAATTATACACAATACATAAAAAGCTTGGATTTTTTTTTTCGGTGTATCACAAGTGAGTCTTGAAGGCCTTGCCTCTCTTGTTTTCTGTGTTTATAACACAAGGGAGTTTTGCACTCTAAACTGACTGGTGGTAAAAGGTATTCTAATCCTTTCACTGCCAACGTCGCAGCTAGGTAGAGCACCCATGTCACTTAACTGCGACCAGATCATAGATCTGTTATCCATATATAAGCACTGTACTATTGTAGTTTTGCTGAGTGGTTGTCCGTAATTAGTAATAATAATAATATAGCCCTGCAGTATTGTTCACTGTCTGCAATAGATAAAAGCATTCCAAACTTGTCAGTATATAGTAACTTCTCAGACACATACTCAGTTTAAAGCGCAGTCTTGTCAGACGGTATTCCTGCTCATGACTCAGTGAGACAGTAGTTTCACACTAGCCTAATTTATCGGTTGCGGTTCCAATTAGAATCCAAAAGTGTCCCCAAATTATTTTCTGACTTTCAAACGGTTTGACAGAACAGACTGAGCAATCGTGTATGGAAGTTCAATACTGTATCCAAAAAAATAATACTAATAATAATATGGTTATTATATATTATATATTTATTATATATGTAATATATTGTATATTATTATATCATATTATAATATATAAATATATATATACTGGAAATTAACAAATAATGAGGTCAGGAGATGAAATGATCAACAAATAGTAAAGAGTGGTAACTCTCTCCATTCACAAGGTACACAACCTGTGCGCTGGCTGAATCGGTAGCGTAAGCAGCACTGACTTGCAGTTGTGTACCTTGTGAATGGAGAGAGTTACCACTCTTCACTATTTGTTAATCCTATATATATATATAATTTTTCATTTAAAAAGCCCAGCCCAGCTTACATCCATCAGATCTTCAACGTCTGTGACAGTGCCAGGCAGTGCTGACAGTGTGCTGAATATCTCCGCGGAATTGTCCATCTTCTTCACTTCGTCTTCCTGAACACACACACACACACACACACACACACACACACACAGACACAGAGTGACACACACACACACACACACACACACACACACACACACACACATATATATATATATATATATATATATGCACACACATGCACATGTACACACACACTGACTCACATACATGCAAACACACTTGCAAACACACACACACACACACACACACACACTGACTCACATACTCACGCACGTACACACACACACACACACACACACACACACACAGACTCACTCACACACACGCACACATATGTATATATATATGCACACACACACACAAGCATGCAAACACACACACACACACACACACACACACACACACACACTGACTCACACACACACGCAAACACATATGCACACACAAACTCACACACACACACTGACTCACATACTCACACACGTACACAGGCACACACACACACACACACACACACACGCGTGCGCGCACGCACGCATGCATACACACGCTGCAATACAATACAATACAAACCCACCTTCATGCTGAGCAGCCCGAGAGCAAAGTGGAAGAGCACGTGAGAACCGCTGCAGAAGAGGACATCCCACAGTCTGAGGAGAACGCCCATGTGCACCACCCCGGCAAACAGCGTCAGGAACCACTGGAGGGTGATCACCGACAGTTCTGCACACCGTCAGCATCATCACTGTGTAGAATTGGGAAGACAAGGAATCTTTTTTTCTTTTTTTTTTAAACATTTTTTTAATTCCGTTTTGATAGGTTGACATTTTACAACAACAACAGCATCTTAATGGACATTTATAAAGAAGAAAAAACAAACAAAAGAACACACACACACACAAAACAAAAACAAAAAAAACACACACACAAACACCATAAATACTCTGATAGAAACAGCCAAGCAGCTGGATTATACACTGGTTGGTTATCATCATGGAGTATTATCATTCATTCCTAAAGTTCTTACACAAGCTGTCAAGGAATACAAACTGTCAAGTATCTTAGAACACGTTCACAGAAAGTGAACACCTCAATCATCAGAAGACAAGGAATCTGGTATACTGTGGCCTACTGTGTCACACTACAGGACTAAGTACGACATACAGTTTACCCGTCAAGGTAGATTACAACGTGCGCGCGCGCACACACACACACACATACACAAACACATTAAAACCCACATGAATGCTGAACTGATGATGAGCATAATTCTGGACCTGAACAACAAAGCAGTCGTTGTGTAGCTTCTTCTCCTGCGTTCACTCGTATGTGCACGAGTGGGCTTTTACGTGTATGACCGTTTTTACCCTGCCATATAGGCAGCCATACTCGGTTTTCGGGGGTGTGCATGCTGGGTATGTTCTTGTTTCCATAACCCACCGAACGCTGACATGGATTACAGGATCTTTAACGTGCGTATTTTGATCTTCTGCTTGCATATACACACGAAGGGGGTTCAGGCACTAGCAGGTCTGCACATATGTTGACATGGGAGATCGTAAAAATCTCCACCCTTTACCCACCAGGCGCCGTCACCGTGATTCGAACCCGGGACCCTCAGATTGACAGTCCAACGCTTTAACCACTCGGCTATTGCGCCCGTCGTTGCGTAGCTAGAACTGTCGTTGTCGCTGATGTTGTTGTTATTGTCATCGACTGTCGACGCGGTCTCTCTGAGACATGCATGCCCGCAGAGCCGGGCACAGAAGTGTCCGCGTGTGTCAGTCACTCCACTCACGTCATGTGTCCGTGTTACGTGTGTCAGTCACTCCACTCACCTACGTCATGTGTCCGCGTTACGTGTGTCAGTCACTCCACTCACCTACGTCATGTGTCCGCGTTACGTGTGTCAGTCACTCCACTCACCTACGTCATGTGTCCGCGTTACGTGTGTCAGTCACTCCACTCATCTACGTCATGTGTCTGCGTTACGTGTGTCTGTCACTCCACTCATCAACGTCATGTGTCCGCGTTACGTGTGACAGTCACTCCACTCATCTACGTCATGTGTCCGCGTTACGTGTGTCTGTCACTCCACTCATCTACGTCATGTGTCCGCGTTACGTGTGACAGTCACTCCACTCATCTACGTCATGTGTCCGCGTTACGTGTGTCAGTCACTCCACTCATCTACGTCATGTGTCCGCGTTACGTGTGACAGTCACTCCACTCATCTACGTCATGTGTCCGCGTTACGTGTGACAGTCACTCCACTCATCTACGTCATGTGTCCGCGTTACGTGTGACAGTCACTCCACTCATCTACGTCATGTATCCGCGTTACTTGTGACAGTCACTCCACTCATCTACGTCATGTGTCCGCGTTACGTGTGTCAGTCACTCCACTCACCCACGTCATGTGTCCGCGTTACGTGTGACAGTCACTCCACTAACCTACGTCATGTGTCTGCGTTACGTGTGTCAGTCACTCCACTCACCTACGTCATGTGTCTGCGTTACGTGTGACAGTCACTCCACTCATCTACGTCATGTATCCGCGTTACTTGTGACAGTCACTCCACTCACCTACGTCATGTGTCTGTCACTCCACTCACCACCGTCATGTGTCAGTCACTCAACTCACCTACGTCATGTGTCGGTCACTCCACTCACCTACGTCATGTGTCGGTCACTCCACTCACCTACGTCATGTGTCCGCGTTACGTGTGTCGGTCACTCTACTCACCTACGTCATGTGTCAGTCACTCCACTTACCAACGTCATGTGTCTGTCACTCCACTCACCTACGTCATGTGTCCGCGTTACGTGTGTCGGTCACTCTACTCACCTACGTCATGTGTCAGTCACTCCACTTACCAACGTCATGTGTCTGTCACTCCACTCACCTACGTCATGTGTTCGCGTTACGTGTGTCGGTCACTCCACTCACCTTCGTCATGTGTCAGTCACTCAATTCACCTACGTCATGTGTCAGTCACTCCACTCACCTACGTCATGTGTCCGCGTTACGTGTGTCGGTCACTCCACTCACCTACGTCATGTGTCCGCAGCAGACGGTCAGTGGCCGGCAGACAGCTGACCACCAGGTGACGTAACACTCTCTGGTCCACCTGAAACAGTACCTGCATGTTACCTGTCACTTAATTGTGGTTTTGTTGTTGTTGTTGTTCCTTCTTCAATTGCCAGTTTGTTTGGGTTTTTTGTTGTTGTTTTGTTGTTGTTGTTGTTTTTATCATTTTGTCATTTTATTTTCTGTCGGTTGTGGGTGGTCGTTTGCTGTTCGGGTGGATCTGCTCACTGGTTTGGTCGATTGGTTGGGTGGTTTGGTTTGATTTGATTTGACTGATTAATGTGTCACACACACACAC
>NC_134893.1:12574538-12612038 GCF_041734735.1 Babylonia areolata | reverse complement strand
ACTGGAAATAACTGAATTTTTCCTATTTTTATGCCAAATTTGGTGTCAACTGACAAAGTATTTACAGAGAAAATGTCAATGTTAAAGTTTACCACGGACACACACACACACACACACACACACACACAACCGAACACCGGGTTAAAACATAGACTCACTTTGTTTACACAAGTGAGTCAAAAAAGCGAAGACAAACCAGAGAGAGAGAGAGAGAGAGAGAGGACTCTGTAAAACGGCGGATCGACAGCCAGAGGAAGAAGACATTGGTTGACCTGTGAGTGGTGATGTTGGTGCTTCGTGAAGGCCCGGGAACATCTCCAACACAGACTACTGCACGTGCGCTCCGACGAAGGCTGCTTTCGCTGCGTGGCGTTGAACTCCAGCACTAAGGTCGTCCACTGCTGTTGCCTCTGCCGGGACTCCTCCCCCGCCGTGGGGGCGTTCTCCGGCTGTTGTCTGGGGTTCCTCTCTGGTCATCGTCATCGTCATCGTCATCATTGTTGTCACCATATCATCACTGGCAGTCATTAACTCTTTCACTGACTGATTCAGTGGCAGCTGCTCCATGATGGTTATTTATTGCCAACCGACTGCATCCCGGCGTCAGAATGTCAGTGTGGTGTGTGTGTGTGTGTGTGTGTGTGTGTGTGTGTGTGTGATGAGGATGATGATGATGATGGTTATTTATTGCCAACCGACTGCATCCCGGAGTCAGAATGTCAGTGTGGTTTGTGTGTGTGTGTGTGTGTGTGATGATGATGGTTATTTATTGCCAACCGACTGCATCCCGGCGTCAGAATGTCAGTGTGTGTGTGTGTGTGTGTGTGTGTCTGTGTGTCTGTGTGTGTGTGTGTGTGTACTGATATGTGTGTGTGTGTGTGATGATGATGGTTATTTATTGCCAACCGACTGCATTCCGGCGTCAGAATGTGTGTGTGTGTGTGTGTGTGTGTGTGTGTGTGTGTGTGTGTGTGTGTGTGTGTCACGGTGTGTGTGTATGTGTGTGTGTGTGTGTGTGTGTGTGTGTGTGTGTGTGTGTGTGTGTGTGTGTGTTATTGTCGTTGTTGTTTTTGTTAATTCAGTTACGTCACTTGATAGTTTATATGTCTGTGTGTGTAACTGTCCGACGATATAATATAGATATACATGTCAACAACTGTCCATCTGTCTATCTAACTATCAATCTAGCTATCTATATATCTGTTTGTCTATTCAACAGTCTATAACAATATATATTTCTATTTGTCAGTTTATCTATCTACTTATCTATCTATCACTAAGAACACTTACTTCCATCCATTGTAAACCCAAATTCGTCGTATGTATGGTCTAACTGTGTTGAAGCAGAATCCCGGTCCCCAATCTGTGCGGGAAAGAGAAGAGAAAACAGACAGACACATCTACCACCCAAAAATCAGCGTCATATACAACAATACGAAAGCCACAATCAGTGATAAGACAACAAGACAACAATCTTTTATTCATGAATAATATCCATTCACTTTGTTTTCTCCAGTTTTGCTTCATCAGGTCAACAACAAAGGTCAAGAGATCAGGTCACGGCGACATTCACACACGTGTGCGCCGCGTGTGACTCAGTGAAGCATGACTGAATGACACAGAAAACAATGACTGATGAGCACCCAAAGGCAACTCTCCTATCGGCTCTTTCCATGCAAGTATATAGGCAGCCTGTTGTGCAAATGGCTCCGTGTTTGTAAAGCGGCGTTTAGAGGCGCTAAATACGTATAACTTATAATGATAATAATAACATTGAATGTTGCTGATAATGATGATAATAACGATACCGAGCACAGACTGCAGAACGTGATCACCGTGTATGCACATTGTCACTGGTGCTTCTTCTTTTTCTTTCTGTCTCCTTGTCTTGTCTTTTTTTCTTTCTGTCTTCTTGTCTTTTTATTTATTTATTTTTGTTTTGTTTTGTCATTTTATTACACTCCACATTTCCTTAAACTCCAGACATTTGTCAACAGATGCCTGCGCAACATTCTGAACATCAGGTGGCCTGAAATCATCTCAAATGAAGACCTCTGGGACAGAACCAAACAAGCACCCATAGAAGAAGAAATCAAAAAGAGAAAGTGGGGGTGGATAGGCCACACGTTGCGCAAGTCACCACTCAACATCACTCGCCAGGCACTTGACTGGAACCCCCAAGGCAAACGCAAAGTTGGCAGACCCAGGCAGACTTGGAGAAGAAGTACGGACACTGAAGTGAAGGCAGCCGGAATGACGTGGGCCCAGATAAAGAGGATCGCCCCAAACCGTGTCCGTTGGAGGAGTGCTGTTGCGGCCCTTTGTTCCCGAGCGGAGCTATAGGCATAAGTCAAAGTAAGTCAAGTCCACATTTCCTTAAACCAATCTCAAACAGAAATTCACCACAGTGCAGGATCAGTTCTAAAGTCTTCTAGATTTTCGACGAGATGGGAAGAGGATCAATTGTTTAATCAATCGACTTACAGCCAACTCTAAAATTCCAAGCGATGGTCTGTCCCGGCAATGCAGCCATTGCATGGGCGGTCCGTCGATCATCGAGCATTAAGTGTATTTGCATTTGTATTTGTATTTCTTTTTATCACAACAGATTTCTCTGTGTGAAATTCGGGATGCTCTCCCCAGGGAGAGCGCGTCGCTACACTACAGCGCCACCCATTTTTTTTTTTGTATTTTTTCCTGTATGCAGTTTTATTTGTTTTTCCTATCGATGTGGATTTTTCTACAGAATTTTGCCAGGAACAAACCTTTTGTTGCAGTGGGTTCTTTTACGTGCGCTAAGTGCATGTTGCACACGGGACCTCGGTTTATCGTCTCATCCGAATGACTAGCGTCCAGACCACCACTCAAGGTCTAGTGGAGGGGGAGAAAATATCGGCGGCTGAACCGTGATTCGAACCAGCGCGCTCAGATTCTCTCGCTTCCTAGACGGACGCGTTACCTCTAGGCCATCACTCGAGAGCTGTAGTACTATTTATCTGTTGTTTTATTGTTTGGTTGGTCGTTTTTTTTTTTGGTGTTGTTTGTTTGTTTGTCACAGTTTGGTCCGGTGGGGTTTTGTATTTGTTGGTGGTGTTGTTTATTTTTCTGGCATCAAACATTCAAGTGGAAGACTAGAAGACTGTCCCATAAAACTGACATGCTGGACATCAGTACGGTAAGGTACTGAACACTATCATAACTTGTGCCGAACAGCTCTGACGTGTATTTGTATAGAATTTCAACACTGTGTCTGATTCAGCAGGAGCTTTAATGTGTTCGTCACCTGCGTTCAATACCGTCGACATTTTACGTCAGAAATTAATTAATCCCTTTTGCCGGCGAGAGTTGCATCCTTTTAAAACCAGACCGCCAAAAATGGCCCGCGTTTCCATTTTCATGCACATAATATTCGCGAACATTTGTAAAGATCCCCCGTCTGCTGTGAGAACACAGAGTTTATTAACCACAATGTGTAAAAATAATTAACATAAATTGAGATGAAATAATTCTGGAGCTGTTCAGCCAGAAGGATGAATTTGTCAAAGAAAATGTTCAAAACAGAAATACAGCATGTGTGATGCCGCGTGTGGTGTGCATTATGACCGCCACGCTCTCTCTGTCTGTCTGTCTGTCTCTTTCTCTCTGTGTGCCTCTCCCTCTCTCTCAATGTGTTATGTGTATTTGTATTTGTATAACTCTTTTTGTCACAACAGACTTCTCTGTGTGAAACTCCGGGCTGCTCTTCCCAGAGAGAGCGCGTCGCTGCACTGACAGCCCTACCTTATTTATTTATCTATTTTTTCTTTTTGTATTTTTTTTCTGCCTGCGATTTTATTGGTTTTCCTATCGAAGTGGATTTTTCTACAGGGTTTTGCCAGTGACAACCCTTTTGTTGCCGTGGGTACTTTTTCGTGCGCTAAATGCACACTGCACACGGGACCTCGGTTTTTCGTCTTATCCGAATTGACTAGTGTCCAGACCACCACTCAAGGTCTACTGAGCGGAAGGGGACTGAGAAAATACTAGCGACTGCCGGTGTGATTCGAACCAGTGCGCTCAGATTCTCTCGCATCCTAGGTGGACGCGATACCTCCAGGCCAACACTCCATGTAACGGACAACATATGAATAAAAAAAAAATATATATATATATAAACCCCAAACAAACAAAGCTGCTGAATGAATGAATGTGTTGTTCTCAGCCATGGTCAAACAAAAAGCGTTGCACTGAGCAGTGCACTGACTTACAGTCTTGCTGGCCACAACGTGGGGCGGCCACATGGAGGGCAGGACGGCAGAAAACGCCCTACCCCGCGTCGAGGCGGTGACGGAAGACTCCGAGGATCGAGTCTCCTCCCTCATCCTCATCCTCCTCATCAAGTCCCTCTCCTCCCCGCCCCGGCAGATGTCCACCCTTCTCGCAGATGCTGCCGTTAGTGCTGAAGGGTGAAGGGGTGTGGGTAGGAAAGGTGTGTCTCCCTCCCCACCCATTGACATGTCCCCCGTGCTGGTTTCCCCGGTGGGCGGAGAGGGAGAGTGCGGTGTGGAGGCCTCTGTCACCCCCATGGCTGTGAAGTTAAAATCCCCGCTGTCTGCCGCCGGTTCACCTCCTACAGCTGATGAGGGTGGGGACTGCTGGGCGTCATCCCGCGTCCTGTCTGCGTCACGCCTGTTTGTGGACACAGACTGGTTCTCAACATGCTGTTCCTTCCAACACTATGTGACTGGAAAATACTGACTGGGCCTATTCTGACGGTTTAATTGCCACGGATCTGGATTATCATCTCTGTGAATTTTGAGGGCTGGATGTAAAAAAAAAAAAGTAGCTGTGCTTACTCCACACTACCCTTGTGAAATAAAAATTCGTTTCGTTTCGTTTCTTTTCTCTTGTTAGGAGACATGAAACTGTTTCAAGAGACTGCTGCAGCTGTGTAAGCCAGCAGTCGGTGTGAATGCACTGAGCGGTGTAAGGAACAGTGTGAATGCACATGTCTAAGCCAGCAGTGTGAATATAGCGGTATAAGGAATAGTGTGAATGCACATATCTAAGCCAGCAGTGTGAATATAGCGGTATAAGGAATACTGTGAATGCACAGGTATAAGTCAGCAGTGTGAATATAGCAGTAAAAGGAATAGTGTGAATGCACAGGTCTTATCCAGCAGTGTGAATATAGCGGTAAAAGGAATAGTGTGAATGCACAGGTCTTATCCAGCAGTGTGAATATAGCAGTAAAAGGAATAGTGTTAATGCACAGGTCTTATCCAGCAGTGTGAATATAGTGGAATAAGGAATAGTAAATGCAAGGTCTAAGTCAGCACTGTGAATAAAGCGGTATAAGGAACAGTGTGAATGCAGAGGTCTAAGCCAGCGGTGTGAATATAGACTAGTGGTATAAGGAATAGTGTGAATGCACAGGTGTAAGGCAGCAGCTAGTGTGAATACAGCGGTATGATAAATAGTGTGAATGCACAGGTCTAAGCCAGTAGCGTGAACATAGCTGTATAAGGAATATTGTGAATGCACACGTGTAAGCCAGCAATGTGAACACAGTCGTAAAAGGGACAGTGTGAATGCACATGTCTAAGCCAGCAGTATGAACAAGCGGAGTAAGGAATAGTGTGAACGCACAGGTGTGAGGCAGCAGTGTGAATACACCGGTATGATAAATAGTGTGAATGAACAGGTCAAAGTCAGCAGCTTGGATATTGCTATATAAGGAGTAGTGACTGTGTTAATGCACTGGTCAAAGCTAGTAGCGTGAACATAGCTGTATAAGGAATATTGTGAATGCACACGTGTATGCTAGCAATGTGAACACAGTCGAAAAAGGGATAATGTGAATGCACATGTCTAAGCCAGCAGTGTGAATATAGCGGAGTAAGGAATAGTGTGAATGCACAGGTGTCCTGTGAAAAACATAGTTGTGTAGGTCAGTGGTATGAATGTAAACCGTGACTCACACACAATCAGATGTTTTTTATTGTCTCGTCCTGCGTTTGTTTTCTCAGTCGCAGCGCGGGCACGTGTGTGTGTGTGTGTGTGTGCGTGTGTGTGTGTGTGTGTGTGTGTGTGACTACACCCCCCATCCCCGAAAAAAATCAATCGATCCTCCACTGCTATGCTAAATTAAACAAAAGGCAATAAGAGTGACACGGCGTGTCCCGTAGTGGCAGCAGAGGCCAGCTGTGGGTTGTCATTTTCACCTGTTGTCGCCATGCAACAGTTTTTGAGTGACGAACTACAACTTGAACTGATACACGCATGACACATACACAGAACAGCTGCAGCCCAACGCGGCTTCATTGTAGTGGACTATGGTCTAGTCTGTCTCCATTGTGTCAGGCCAGTATCGTTAACACAGATCTTCAGTTCAGTTTGATCAATCATACGCTGCCACTACTGAGCATGATCGCGAGAGCGCGCGCGTGTACTGACACACATTCGAACAGTAACTCAGGGAGCCCGGAAACGAGTATACGCAAACAAGCAAGCACACACACACACACACACACACGCACACACACACACACACACATGGTGGAAACATAACTATTACTGATGCTCTCTGTGTGTATGTGTTTGAGAGTGCGTTTATACATCAGCGAAAGAGAGAGAAAGAGAGACAGACAGACAGACACTGGGAAATAAAGACACTCAGGCGGGCAAATACAGATAGTGAGAGATTCGGTGATGGAACAGAGACAGAGAGACAGACAGACAGACAGAAAGATACTGGGAAATAAAGACACTCAGGCGAGCATACAGATACTAGTGAGAGATGCGGTGAGGGAAAAGATACTAGAATAAACAAAGTATATACAGTCGAAACAAACTGTCAAGTGTAAGTTACAATTATAACATGATTCACAGAAGAGTTGGCGGACTGAATGTAGAAATGGTGCGAGATGTTGCCAAATGAGATCCTACTGACTTACTTTACGACAGCTATTAACTAAAAGAAAGACAGAAAGAAGTAAACAAACAAATGCTTTGCTAGATAATTAGATGAATAAATAAATATACCAATGAATGAATACATAACTTAACAAATAGAGATAAATAGACCAGAACTGCATTTCGGAACAGCTGGTGGACAATTTGTTTTTACATACAGTGGTAATTTGCGCTATACCTGTAATGCGCACCAGTTCTTGCCCATAAAGTGGATGAGTAAAGAGGCTTGATCATTACTGGTAAAGGGCAAATTTTTGCACGTTACCGGTGATGGGCAATTACCGTTACTGAGCACGACACGTATAACTTCAAGTTGCTTTTCTGTTGCTCCTGAAATAAAATGTTGGTATCTTATCCTTGGCCAACATCACACACACACACACACACACACAGAGACAGAGCTAGAGAGAGAGAGAGAGAGGAGATAAAGAAATAAAGGAAGGGCAGGCCTTATAAAGGTAAAGAAAAGAAGTTTTTGCCTTGCGGCTCTGAACCGGCAGGTCGATGTATTCAACTCATTATTAACTCTCTCCATACGAACGGCGAAAGAGACGACGTTAACAGCGTTTCATCCCAATTACCATCATCAAAATATTGCAAGCGGAAGGCTCTTATACTGAAGAGGTGAATGTTGACAAAGAATACCACAATTCTGACGACGGAAGCTAAAGGTTGGGTCATTGAGACACCCACTGGACATCCGAGGGGTCTGTGTAGAGGAGAAGAGAGGACTGGCCGTACTGAGTGAGTTAAACCCATTATGTTCACAGTTCTCAACACGACCCCTTGACAAAACAACAGTGCACTTCTCCTGTTCTGAACTGAAATGAAAACAGTTCCAAACTCCACAGCTGGCACACGGGCTTACCGTGCCACCAAAAACTAAATCAATAATATAGTAACACTGGCCAATTGATCCGTTTCAGTCCGACTTTTAAAGCTCGACTATCGGCGCTCTTTAATAAAAGCTGTTGTAATCGTAACTTACGCCTCGCTGCAGTGTAAAATGTTTCAACTGCTTCAACACGCTGTATTGGCGTACATGATACATCGTATACCTACACAGTGTTTTGGAAATCTGCACCAACAGTTCAAATAAGCCTCAGTAACAACATCAGTTCTAGCAGCCTTTGTAGCACCGCCCACAAAGTGTTAGTGTCTTTGAAAATGATGACAGTGCACCCTGACGTGGCCCCACAGAAGTTAGTGTGATCTAGTGGTATTGAACAGCCTAGCGCCACATCCGTCCCCGGAAAATAAACGAAACCTTTATCGAGTAACTGAAGACCTTAACAAAGCTACCATCCTGTTTTTTGTTTGTTGTTGTTTTTCCTTGTGTGTGTGTGTGTGTGTGTGTGTGTGTGTGTGTGTGTGTGTGTGTGTGAATACCAGTCACACACACACAAACACACAGACAACCGAACACCGGGTTTTTACAGAAGACTCACTTTTTACACGAGTCCAAAATCGTGCTCTCGTGTGTATGTGTGTGTGGTACAAACACATTAATTTTCATTTGCGCTCTAATTCTCCGTCCTCAGCAAATAGAGACCATCATAAATATACCTATATCTATCATTAGAGAAAGCGTGAAGAGCATGCAAGCAAGACAGAGTGGAACACACACACACACACACAAACACACACAGAGGCTCACTGCGTAGTTCTGTTCATGGCTTTGGCTCTGGCGATGGCTATTGTATTGAGTCGAAGTTACCTATACTTTATATGGTCAGGTCAGCTGTCAAACCGATCAAAACACAGCTGGTACTCGACGACATAAATGAAAACCAGTGGCTTCCGACAACATCCAACTGAAAATAATAGGTTTTCACGGTGACTCACAGATGTTACATGTGGTAGTCGATCTGAATGCCAAGCCAACAATGAGACCGATGCGAAGACGCGATACACTGAAAATCCCTTTTTTCATGCACTTTCACAACAGCGCACAAACATTTACGCAGTTTTTTTTTCTTTTCTGAAAATGTCTTTCGCGCGCGCGCGTGTGTGTGTGTATCACAGTGAGAGAGAGAGAGAGGGTGGGAGTTTTTTTTGTCGTTGGTCGTTAGTCTTTCTTGGTCTCTCAGTGTTATCTAAATGCTAAAGATAGACATATTTTTAAAAACTAAGTGAAAGAAACAAACACGATGAAAAGAAGAGGTGGAAGTAAACAAAAACCCTGACGACTTCGGCAACAAATCGCACTCAACAATAAATTTACACCAATTGATTACCTGATTATGCGAAAATGGTCATCCTCAAAACAAAGCAAGATATCCGATGTATAACCCGTTGCTGGATCGCACTCAATGATATCCAGTGTCTGAACAAAACGATTATGTGAACATAGTACACTGAACCAAATGCTTTCTCCCCTTCTTTTTACCACGGAACTCCCAGCGAGTGTTGCAGTCAGTTGAAAATTTGTCAGCATGTAAATTGTCTAACAGCAGGTGGGGACGGCAGCTTGCCAACTGTCTGCTTCTCACCTGTACTGTTCGTTCAGGTGTGTTGCGCTGTTCGGTTTATTGATTCAGTCACAAGCTTTCCCCATCCACCCATTCTCCTGCTGAATACTCATTAGCATAATCATAACATTCAAATGTGGCTTGAAACAATTATTGTGAAGAAAACAAAGAAAATGAATACTTTTACCCACGGGCGCAATAGCCGAGTGATTAAAGCGTTGGACTTTCAGTCTGAGGGTCCCGGGTTCGAATCTCGGTAACGGCGCCTGGTGGGTAAAGGGTGGAGATTTTTCTGATCTCCCAGGTCAACAAATGTGCAGGCCTGCTTGTGCCTGAACCCCCTTCGTGTGTATATACGCAAGCAGAACATCAAATACACAAGTTAAAGATCCTGTAATCCATGTCAGCGTTCGGTGGGTTATGGAAAACAAGAACATACCCCGCATGTACACTCCCGAAAATGAGCATGGCTGTCTGCATGGTTCGGTAAATAAACAAAACGGTCATACACGTAAAATGATACATGTCTGTCTGGGTGTGTATGTGTTGCTGATCCAGATGCTAATGAAACAAACCATTCATGGTCCAGAAATGTGTTCATTCCAGAACAGTTACACCCCTGTATTTTCATGTGATGGGTGCAATGGCCGAGTGGTTAAAGCATTGGACTTTCAATCTCAGGGTCCCGGGTTTGAATATCCGTAACGGTGCCTGATGGGTAAAGGGTGGAGATTTTTCTGATCTACAAGGTCAACATATGTGCAGACCTGCATGTGCCTGAACCACCTTCGTGTGTGTACCCAAGCAGAACATCAAATACGCACATTAAAGATCCTGAAATCCATGTCATCTTTCGGTGGGTTATGGAAAACAAGAACATACCCAGCATGCACACCCCCAAAAACGGAGTATGGCTGCCTTCATGGCGGGGTAAAAACGGTCATACACGTAAAAGCCCACTCGTGTACATGCCAGTGAACGGGAGTTGCAGCCCACTAAGAATACTCATTAAAAATAATAGGTCGATTTGACATTTGAGTGGACTGGTGGACTGCTTTTCCCGTCAGTTTCTACTGGAGACAAAGACACACACATACAAAAATAGATTAGTTAATGTGCATGCATAATCATTCTGTCTGATGTGCAATGGACATTTAGTCAATATGAATCAGGTTTTGAAAGAATAAAGCATCTCCCAACCCCCTCCCCGATCATCCCTGCCATTTATTGTTAGGTGACATTACCCTCATGCTGCTGTCTTTCTACACACAGCCAGTCAGGTTCTGCTGCACTCCCAGCACCAGCAGTCCAGTGTGAACTGTCAGTGTTTGGTCGCCATCAGGCCACCCACAAAATGATCCTGCACTGCTGCTGAGTAGCTTCGATACCTTTTCTGATTAAATTCAAGCAGAACATCATCCACTGAGCAGGTTGCTGGGTGGAAGACGGTCTGGGTTTGGTGATCTCTGACAAACACTGGTGTCCAGGTATGCGGGGCTCCAATGTGTTAAGAGAAATCCAGCACTGTATGATCCTGGGCAGGAAAGAAAATTTCAGAACTGTTCTGGCAGGGTTATTATCAGAATCAGTTACTTGGCATGATCACATCTGTCTGTGTCAGGAATTAGGGTATGCAACATGGACCCAAGTCTGCCAGATATTTCTGAATTTGTAGAGCAAATCATCCAGACACTTGGCATGTTGTAGACCTGGTATTGGTTTAGTGCAAACCACGCTGCTCTTTGGGCAAATCATTGCATAAATCATCCAAATTTCAAAATTTGTGAGCCATACGCAGTATACACCCTGGCTAACACATTAACAGAGAAAATCAGGTGTCAGGCTGAAGTATGTTTGCATACGAAGCAGCACCTGCTTCCATCACTTTACACATTTAGAAAATGTCCTATTTTCTCTGTTACTGTGGAAGCCAGGGTTCACATGCCAACAGCGATGTATGCCTGTGCATCACTGTGACAGAAAAATGTGCACATTAATCCCACTGATGACTCATTGTGATGCTGTTTTGGAAGTATCGTTTCAGGTACATTTGTGTGCATGCAGAATAGTTTTGTAAGCATGTATACCTGAGAGTGAAAGCAGCAACTGATGTGGTAAAGAACCTATAACACCGGTTTTCAGTCTTCAGATTTTAGCCTATTTGCTAATTTTTCCTTTGTGCATTTGTGGTTTTACAGACATCAAGCAAAGTATTCATTTGTCCTCTCAGTTTGTGTATGTGTGGTGCATAATTATGTGTAGAAGTGCGCGACTGTTTTCAGCAGCCTTTTGCAGTTTCTTCCCTAGTGTTTCGTTTCCTCCAGAAACTAAGTGAAATAGTAACGTTTCCCTACAAAACAGGTCTTTTTCTTCTTAATTTCTTTCTTCCCATCACTGAGCAGGTCTGTCTGCATTTTAAAATTTGTTAATTCATTATTGGCACAATCAGAGGCGCACCATGACTGCCTTATGAATAAGTGTTTTAGAAAATCAAGCATGTACTGTTATGTTCGAACCTAGATAACTGTGCTAGCAACATTCTTTACATGCTTACACTCAGCACAATAACTTTATCAATATGATACTGAATAACTGACCAACAAATTTGTGTATCACATGCTTGTGTACACTTTTTCCACAAACACATCAACTGCAAATCATAAATGTCTAGTAATGTCAAGGTGGTGCATTAAAAGTGTTGAGACATTCTTCAGACGGTCACGTAGGAGCAACTGCTTTTCTTCCCCCAGCAAGGTAGCAAAATAATTAAACATACAGAATAACTGACAAACATGACACTGCAAATCACTATGTGCATGCATATTCACTCAAAAAGCATTCATTCTCCAGCTTGCAGACACAGAGACACCAAACTTGCACACAGGTAAAATTTTTGTAGCATATTTCTAAAAATCACAAAACTTGATTGAGCAGTATCATCATTTTGACAGTTGAAGACATGGTGATGAATAGGAACACCAACCAATCTGTTTTAAGGGCCAGTTTGAACTTGAATGTCTGTAGGCCACTCTCATTTATCATTGCTCATCCCCTCCCTAGGGACCACCCCCATCAATGGTATTTGAACATTCTATCATGGCCCATACTCTAAAGCCGTTTACCATTGTGTCCCATTTCAGCGTGAAGTCGGTTTTATTGTCATATTCATAGCACAAAATGTTTCTGCCTACCCTAAGGTTCCCTGTCACTACTGTCATGTTATATTTGACATTAGTTACCTCTCAAGTATGCCTAGTCAACGCACTTCTCTTCAATTCACTTAGCGGGTATGTGCTGTGCTCATGGCATCATTACCTAAAAATTCACCATTTCAATTAACCCGTATGCAATTGTGTAAGCAGTAAAGAGACAAAACTTTTCCTTTTTTTTTTTAACCTGCTGATACCAGTTAAGATAGCTGTGGAACGACTGCCACCAGTCAGTATTTGCACACGATGATTCTTGTAATTGCTTGTCAGTTTTTGTTAAAAAAATAAACACTGATTAGTGATATTCGATAATATGCCTGAAGCAGCATGTCAACACACATAAGTATGCAAACTAAGTCTCCTTCAAGTCTAGCTGGTATTGCAAGGGAAACGAAAGTTAAATAAGACATTTTTTCCCTATGAAATCCTATTACTTTTCTTTTTTTCTTCTTTATCAAAAGCATATAATTTGCTTGTAGTGTAAGATAAAGGATGTAACTGCAGAAATCCCTTTCCTTATTTCTGCTTTGGAGTTTATTCAGGAGTTTCAGTCCTGTAGAATGTAATGTTCTTTCCAAATTCTACAGTGTGTTCTCTCCTTGTTCACATCCACAACAAAGCATCATCCACACATCATAACACAACACAAGCGTGACCAATCTTACTTTTTATTCCCAATACAATGGATCTGAACAAAGTGTTGGTGAATAGATCTGCTTTCCCATGGCAAAAGCTATCAAGCTGTCACCTAATCTTAATGGATTAAATTATACTGGTTTACACACCGGTTCATTGTCTTGTCTTTTGTGTAGTTTTCTCATGTGTTATGTTGAGGTCCTGTCTTGTTCAAAAGGGAAGACACGTCCACGCCTACTTTCACACACCGCTCAATCTTCCCAGCCATGGGCAGATTCATGATTCAAGTTACAGAAAAAAAAAAGAAATGTCAGTAACAGACCATCACAGGATAAGAATTCACAGATTTCACTTAATAATCAACCTTGGTGAGGTAACATGCGTCTCTTTCCTATTGTAGAAAACCAAACTGCCCTTTCATCTTGTGCCATGCTACCCCTCTGTTGATGTGACAAGCTCCTCTTCAGCATATGGTTATGCTGTCCCCTCTGGTTTACCTCCCTACAGATAAGTAAACCACATAACAATGTTTAAATGACCAAAACTCAATGTTTTAAATTTTTATATCTGTTCTTTACCTTTCTCAGATTAAAAAAAAAAGTTTTTTTTAAGGTTTCCATGAGCTGTAATAACCTCATCAATATTTGATTCATTAAAGTGAAAAAAAAAGATCAAAAACCAAAAAAAAGGAAAGGTGGACTGAACAGAAATGATAGAATGACCCAAATCTTTTAAAAACTTTTAAAAGTCTAGATATAATTTCAATGCGGTTCTGACATCATCAGCCAATCACCTAAATTCTGTACAGAATTTTCACTAGTATTAATTAATTTGGTTTGCTTATTCTATGTTAACATCTGGTGGTTTGTTTTATTTTAATCACAAATTTTGTCAGAACAAGTCTGGGTGAACACTAAGAGAAGTTTCTGAACATGTGCTGCTGTCGCACATTCACAAGTAACATATCCTTTACATCATACCAATACCCCCTTTTCCAAAATATTAATCAGGAAAAACAAAAAACAACAGTGAAGACAGCCACTAGACAGGTTATTTGCATGTAACAGATTGCATGTTACATGTAACTGAGGAAACAAGGCCCTGTGTATCACAAGTGATTGATTAGTCCTAAGCCTCGAGGGAAGGACCTAGTACACACAGCAGTCTTGGACCAGGACAGTGGAATCAGCACTTGTCAGTTGATGTTCAATGCAACTGCAACAATCTGAGATATATACCAATCTCGATGTTTGGTACAGAATCAGACAGCACCTCAGAATACCTTGAAACTGGCAGTACGCATTTCTGTCCCCGCCATCTTTCAATCTTCTTTCACGTGGCAATGAAAACACCACCATTCTCACAATTCTACCAAACCTACCTGTCCCAGAATTTCCTAATCCACACTGGTAAGGTCCTTTGCAAAGGACATCATTCACACTGTCCACAGTCAAGGACAAACAAGTTTTAGCTTGTCCATGTCTTCTCTCGTACTGTTTTTGTCATTGGCATTCTCAGCTCTCCTCTCACACATGGGGGGTTAGCCAGACGCTCTCTGGCAAAGGACTTCCCAAAGATGATGGAAGAGGCAGGCCACAACGCTGCTCAGGCTGGCCACATTACTCACTCTCTTTCGCTCGCACTCGACCACTTGGCAGATCTTGTAGCAAGGGATTGAAGTCTGTTCATCTGTCTGTGTGTATTGAGTTCCCATGGGTACTCCTCATTCGACTCGTAACATATCCAAAGGTTCAGAAGTCATCAGCGGTTTCATCTGCACAAAAGGTAAACTAGAAAAATACTTTGTTCAACAGGCAAGCAGACAAAACAAACATGTTGCAAATGCACTTTTTTAATAATTCTTAAATGTTTGATTAAAAAAAAGCACACACAAAAAAGCCAATCCCCACCTCCCCTCCCAAGTGGGCACAGGAGTTTCATATCACAACTTTTATCATCCGTGATATTCTGTGTGCATGCACTGGTGATATACTCAAATCTGGACAGCAGCCACAAGCAGAAAGGACTGAGAAATGCATTTGCATACGGGTGAACTTGAAAAAAATCAACACATGTCCAATAGGCAGCACTTCAACTGATATTCTTGATTCTAGAATGGAACTGTGAGAAACAATGAGATGTATATGCAAACAGAACAGTGAGAGCTGATAATAAAATTACAAACATGTAAGATACATTATAAACACACACACACAAACAACAACAAAAAACATGAAACACACACACACACACACAAAAGGACTTTTACTTAGACATATAATATCATTCAAACACACCCTCTCAAATCAAAGTCTGAAAACTTCAAACAATATTTGCTTGGAAACAACTTTTGCTTAGACAAACCGAAAGCAATGCAAATCCTAACTGGGTGCTCACTTACCAAGATGTGTTCTTAAGCTTGCGAATTTCCTTTGTGGCCCATGTGGCTAGGGTCTTGGCCTTTTGGACTTTGGAGCGTCGACCCTGGGTCAGAAGGTTCTGAATGGTGTCCTTCTCCAGCATGGGCATAATGCTCAGTGAGAAGGCTGTGCACAGGTCGCTGAACACAAGCATTTGGACTGATGTCACTGTCTCCTATTTGTCACTGTTTGTTATGCCCGTAACAGAATATAAATTAACAGCAGTGTCACTGTTCGTTATACTTGTAACAGAATATAAATTAACAGCAAACTGTCTGTGACTGATTATAAACCTGACTGTCCTGAATAATCTAAAATTGCCTTCTTTTGATCTCCTCTCTCTGACCCACCTCTGGACAAAACATTCAAACTACTGACATTTTGGAAGATGGATTCAGTTATGGCATCAAATCTCTCCTTTGCCTCAGGAAGACTAATCACATGCACAGAGTAATTCACTTGAAAGGCATGTTTTCATCATTGGCTGAGAGTGATTTTTAAAAGAATAAAGGAACAAAAAGTTTTCTCTAACTGTCCTTTGAAGTATGTACTCAACTTTAGATTAATGCAGATACACAACACTGAAAAGGTGGTGGTTGTTTTTTGTTACGAAAGACAGATCTATGTGGAGATGGTCTTTATCTGCGGGTAAACATTGGTGAAACTGGTCACCAGCTCACTCACACATAAAGTGAACAGTATACAGCTGCTCTGACACATATTTTGCCTTTATACACAACTATACATATCTCAACAACTGACATATTTTGCCTTTATACACAACTATACATATCTCAACAACTGAGATCAAGCTTTCAAAAGAATTCTGCATGCTTTCAATTATCTGTTCTGCACGTCACTGATGGAAACATGAGACTGAACAGAAACTCAAGTTCTGTTTGTGTTAGCTTTTTCCACCCCTCACATACCACACGGGCTCAGTGGCATTATCCCCACACCATTCATCACATACCCACTACACACAGCAACACCCCAGTACATGCTGTCATAGCCCCAGCACCAACTGTCTACAGGAAATCAATGTTAGGCCCATACAAAACTAACTCTGGGAAGATGCTAGGTGTGGCACTCATTACCTCACAGTCAAATCTTTTTACCTGATCTTTACAACAACAAAAATAAAAAATAAAATAAAACTTAAAAAATAAAAAGAAAAAAAGAAAAAAAAAAGATGAAAAATCTTGCTGTCATCAGATAGGCAGTGGACAGTTGTACCAAACACGACGATCTGACTTACCCTAGCAGTCCACAACAAGCAGCTATGTTGCTGTCACTCTTGTCTTCATCCATACTGATGTGCTCAATGAATGAAATGATGTGAGCCACATGGGGCTGCAGAAGGTTCACGTCAGCTGCACAGTACAAAGATCAGCAAGCCACTTTATCAAATGCTTTATAACAGGCGCACAATGGACACATAACAAACACAGCTCGATTTAATACACACAGAAATCTTTGGCAAATGCCTTGTCTATAAGACTTATTCTAAAATTCATGTCACACTCATTCATAGGCATGGACATGTCCAAGTAGCTTGAATGTGGAAAAAGTTTGCCCATGTTCCAAACCAGAAAGTGCTCCAAGCCAAAAATGACAATGTGGGGGTAGGAGAGGATAGGGGTGCCACTAGCATTTAATTCAAGTCATTCATCACTACTATAATTCACTGTCTCTTCATGTCTTTCCAGAAAAATCATGATAAAATTTCCAAATGCTTGTGAAGCCCTACATACAAAAACATGAGTGAACTGTGTAACTTGATCCAAATTAAATTTTTATTCACTACTGAATAAGTTTTTGTAGAATCAAAAGTTGTACACTGAATTGTGAACATATCCACTCAAGCTGGGCAGTCCTGGCCACAATCAGATCAGAATTTCACTGTCTACAAATCCAAACAACTTATCAAGGCTTCGGATAAGGTAAAAACTTTGGCAGCCCCAAGGACTCTTAACATAAATCTATAAATCCTGAAATGGTCACTGTTAACACTGAACATTTTTACAAAATATGTACTGCTACACACATGCAAAGATAAGCATAATCATCAAGGTTTCTGGGCCAAAGGGAAACAACTCTTTGTAGCAGACGAACCTGGCATCAAATTGAAGCTCTCAAACAGGGTTTTTAAAAATTAATAGGCTTTTATAAAGTCCCAGGTACTGCTCAATTTGGTTTCAGTAGGGAATATCTGCAGCTGTTAAATTTATCTTCAAAAGAAACTTGTCAAAGAAATGTATCACAATTCTAGAACCTCAAATTTTCTGAATATCTGCAATTCTGTCATTTTTAAATGAGGGAAAAACTGCATCTTCTATAAAAAAAATAAAAAAAATAAAAAAAAGCTGGAAAACCGAACATGGAAAATGTCATTAACATGTATAAATCTTAAGGCCAGACACTACAGTAAAGTTCATATCAGAGGTGTTTGTTGCCTTAATTTAAAATGTATTACACTTTGAAAGTATATTTACTGGGAAGTTCAAAACTATTCTTTTTTTGGTGTTTGGACCTCCGGTTGCCATGGAAACAGTCCAAGATGGCTGCCAAACAAAAATTTTTAAAAGCCTAAGGCTTTTTTTCAATTGCACTTAACCAAAATCTGTTTTCTGATCTAATTTAGGAATGTTAATATCTATAAAAGTACGGATAGCTTTTTGATGTAATGACAAATTTATATTTTTGAGAATTTTTTTTGGTCAACGCAGTTATATTGCACCGATTGTTCTAAATAAAATTCAAATAAAACATAACTATACATTTTGTTTCAAAAAAGCAATGCGTACTTTTAAGCACCATACTTTAAAGAAGCACCATGCCAAATTTTAAGGCTCTGTGTTTATTTTTGTGAAAGTTTTAGCCATTTGAAATGTGCGTAGCGTGCGAAAAACAGAAAACCCAGAAAACGGAGAAAGAAGAACAGAAACTTTACTGGCTGAGTGTTGTTTAGCACAAGTGGTAAAAGAGTACAATTTACTCACCCAGCATGTCAATCCACAGCACAGCAACCACCAGGTAAGAGAAGAAGTTGAAATTGAAGTGTTTTGTGGCCAATAATAATCCAGTTCACAGCTCACATGATGACAAATTCACAAAGAACGTGAAATGGTTTACACAGATTGGCAGACGCATTCCAGTGGTCTGGCTTTCCCATACTCCTGATATGAGAGCAGTTTAGGAGAGCACAGTGGAAGGGGGTACTTACAAGCTAGTGTCCTCCTGCTTGGTAGGCATCTGGATCCCTGGCCTCCTCCTCTCGGTTGTTGAGACGTCGTAGGGAGGCGTACCATACAATGATGTGAATCCTCTCTTTTGCCATGTTCCATCATATGAAACACTGATATTGATGACTGGATTTTCACCTTTATCCAGTGCCCCCTGCAGGTCTTCATCGGTCTCTGCATACGCCTGCTGGATTGTAGCTGCTGTGCGTTCTAAGAGTGTTGACCCTGATTCAATTTCAGCAGCTGAAAAATGCATAATGTTTGTGAGATATTTGTGCTGTGCTCACAACTATATCATTTACATAGTTTACTTTCCTTCCTCAGGTGATGAGTCTAAATATCACACACACATACACATATACACATACATAAATATATAATATTGCAATGAAACACACACACACACACACACTGTGCATAATTTACACACATAACTGATATACATGCATGAACACACACACACACACACACACACACACACACACACACACACACACACACACACACACAAACACACATGGATCATAGTCAAGACTGAACAAGCAAAACTTTGCCTGAGTGACTGATTCAGTGGTTGACAGTGTAATGTTTCACTAGTGGTTATCAGTGCAGGGATGTGTGCACACTTGTGTGTATTTGTACTGCACAGTTAAAGATAAAGATTTTTTTAACCATAAAAAAAACCCTCACAAACATACCTGTTACTTTCTTGTCATGGGCCTGGAAAGTTTTCAAATGCATGCCTGGTAGTCCCATGACAGTGCTGAAGGTTTGAAGATCAGTGTAGCTGCCTCCCAGTTCATGGCTCAGCATGGTCATCCTGTTGTTTACTTCAAAACCTGTATTCTTTTTGTCATTGAATCCAGTTCGTGGGGATGAGAATTCGCACTTTTCATAACCACAGCCATCGCAGCACATGGCAAGCTTTGCCGCAAAACCAGCTTTCTCCCTCTCTCGGACACTGACTGACAGTCCCGTTTCTCCGCACTCTGGGCAACTCAGGTCACTCATCAGTCTGGTCAGCTGGAAAACGTGTAGCAAAGTTCAGTTCTGGTCTTCCACCTCACCATTATATGCGACAGGGTTCATGATTTCCATCTTTCTTCTCGACGCACTTTTATCAGAGTCTGATGTCGAAGGTTTCTTCGAAGCCACGCTTTCAGTCGCTGCCGCATCACATTTGGCCCATTTTGCTTTTGCAGCAGCTATCAAGTGCAATCGTCTCTTTCCTTGCTTATGCCGAGGCATGATGAATCCAGGAGATGTCTTAGCTGGCAAAATAATCAACAATTGACGAGAAAAAACACTTTCATGTCAGCATGTTGTTGTTATTGGACGGCCATTTTGGCTTCTCGACGGAGGGAGCCGAGCGTGCCCGAAGGCTGGCTGAGCCCAGCGGAATGAAATCTGATTGGCTGAAATTTCCACTGGTGTCAGTCTCATCAATGAAACTGCACAGTCATAGTACTCTATGCCCTTATTTGGGAAAACTCGGGAAAGTTCGCGCGATACAGTGTGTGTGTAAAATCGCTCGCAGTGTTTTATAGTCCGTTTCAACAACTAAAAGAACCGGGTCTGTGCATTCACAAGATGACGCTGTTTCTGTTGATATGCGATATGATAGGCTTCGGGAAATGAAAGTATACGTTGCTAAGGTGTAAAATCAACACTTTTGGACGATGTTTGAAAAATTCAGACAAAATCAACATCAGGAAGCAACTTTCATTTGCAAATATAACACCTTTTGCGACCGATTTAGTACAAAATATGAAAATGACTATAAAGATTAGATGTTGAAGAAGCAAATTATGCGAAAAAACGAAAATCATAAAAAATCATGATTTGGTCAAAATTTCACTACCGTGTCTGGCCTTAAGGTCAAAGACAGCAACATCAAGCATTCTGAATGTCTTACCATTAAGGTTCTCGCTGTCTCCTTTCAGTCCCTGCACAATGCCTGTGTAGGCTTCCAAGCAGCCCTCCCTCAACTCATTCAAGTAGTCAATCATATCATAGTCAGTCTGCAAGCAAACAAAATCAGATGACATGCCTTGTAACTTTAACACAATTACAGACCGCAGCAATGAAGCATGTCTTTTTCCCCCATTCATCAAGGCCCAGCAATCAATATTCTATCATCTTAACCCACATCCACTATCACTCAAAAAGCATCCTCATAATTACTATGCATTCAGCTCATCCTGGTTGCTAAACTCTCCTCTCTTCTGCCTCAGGAAGACTAATCACATGCACACAGCAATTCACTTGTGAGGCAACTTTTCATCACTGGCTGAGAGGGATACACAGAAAATGTCATAACGTATATGCAGACTAGGTTTCTCTCAGGAGGTAAACTCTTCAACAAAAGTGAAAGTGCTCACTTTCTCACACACACTATGGCAGTGGCATATAACTGCTCTGGCCTGTCATTCAACAAACAGAAACAAAAGTAGTCTCTTTTGAGGCACTATTCTGACAATTAATAGCAAAACCATGGTCATGCTCAATGTGTACAGTCACTAAATGAAAGAGAAGTAAAACTGGCCCATTTTCCTGAATGTTCCCTCTTGGATAAGCTTCAATTAACAATTTTATTATTGATAAAAGTCACTTTTTTCTCTTTTTTTAAATAGCAGTTTACATCTCTGTGGGATGATTTACACCTTTTATTTACATGTCATTAGAATTTACCCTTTTCATTTCTTTTTCTTTTGACAATTTTACAAGTATCAACATCTACTGCAAATGCTTTTTGATTTACAGCTTAATTTTTTTTTTTTTAATTTTTAATTATTATTTAAAAAAAATATATATAATCACTATATTGTGCCAACATATACAATAACTGTTTCCTCTTCTTTTGCCTCAGGAAGACTAATCACATGCACACAGTGATTCACTCAAAAGGCATGTTTTCATCATTGGCCAAGAGGACTAACAAGGGGACTTTTTCCCATTTACAAACCTAGTTCAGACCATGGAAAACAAAGTGCACCAAAACAGTAACTAGACTTTTGATTTTTCTTATACCCTTACTCAATTTCTCTTTTAATTAATTCATTATTTTTAAAGACAATGGTGAACTAGCGTGTATGCAGAGACAAGAACATCTACACTGATAATACCCATATAGACAAAGGAACAAGCTGCATTACTCACTTTGTCCACTTGTGCCTGTGAGGCCTGTTGAAGAGTTGTCAGCACAACATCCAGATAAGGTTTGAAGTTGGGACCAATGGCCAGAGCAATGTCACCAAACACTGACAGAATCTGGGGCTTCACTGAGCGATGAACACTTTCATTCTGCAACACACCCAGCTTGAAACGTTTGTTTATGAAGGACATTTAATGGCTAGGTTTAAGATTACAATACCAATACAGAATTGGTATTACACTACTAAACACAGTCCTGACAAAATGTACAACAATGTAAGAGGGATTAAATAATACAATCATCAATATTTTCATTATTTGCAAGAGATGGCACTGCATATGTAAACAGATGCGAGGTAATATACTAAGGGAGGTTGCTGGCTGCAGCGACGATTGATATTTCCTCATGGGCGGCTAAGTAGTTTGGACAGGACAGGAATCGGACCCCAGCCAAAGTGTGCACTAATGGGTCACGGTAAAGTACATGTAAGTTAAGTTACTAGTTTTAACCCACTATATGGCATATGACAAAAATGCTTCAATTCAGTGATAGTCTATAAAGGAAAATATCCAGTCCTTTCATCCAACTGCACTGTTAATTCTGGATACTCGCTTTAACTTTGCTACCACCACCTGTGCCAGTCATTTTTCTTAGCAAGCCATAATACTCACACCCAGGTTTTCCAGTAGCACCATCATCAGCTCATTGCAGAATGGCAGAATTTTGATGCTCAGGGACCGGCACAAGTCTCCAATCAGTCCCACTGCTGCTAAACACACCTGAAAACCAAATAGTCTTGCATTGCAATCATTTTGACACAAGATGATATTCAAAAAGGAAGAAAATTAGGAGACTGGGGTTTGTCTTGTTTTCCCCTCATCTCTATTCATTATAACAAAAACAATCTTGACAAAGTGGAATTCTTTTTGAGATATACTGACCACCATGCATTCTATTTTTAGATATCCATTATCCTTGTAATGATGCAGTGCATGTTGTTCAATAAAGAACAGTTTCAGTTTCTTAAGGAGGCGTCACTGAGTGTGGACAAATCCATAGAAGCTACACATCTGCTTGGCAGATGCCTGACCATCAATATGTTACAATGCGCTTAGTCAATCCTTGAGTGCTTGAGCATAATTCAGGGATGCAAAGGGGAGGTAACCTACTTTGGGAGGTTATCGGCTGTAGCTACTTTTGTTTTCTCTGCATGGATGGGTAGTAGTTTGCACAAGACAGGAATCAGACCCCTGCCAGAGTCTGCACTAGTGGGTCACGGTTAAGTATGTGTAGTAAAAACATATTTGTGTAGCTATCAGAGTGGATTTCTTTGACAGAATTTTGCCAGAGGACAACACTCCCCTTGCCATGGGTTCTTTTTCAGTGCATCAAGTGCATGCTGCACACAGGACTTCAGTTTATCATCTCATCCTAATGACTGGATGCTCAAATTTTCCATTCAAACATGGGAGAAAGGGCAAGTGCTGGATTCTAACCCAGACCCTACTGGACTCTGTATTGGCAGATGAGCGTCGTAACTATTCTGTCACCTTCCTCCCTAATAAAGAACAATTTTCTTTTAATGATATGGGACAAGTAAGTTTGTTATGCCCTTCCCTGTCATCACTTCACATGACACATCATTCCTTCATTCTGATAATTCAACTAAACCCTAACTCATTCTATTCCAGAAAAACGATAACTTGCACAATGCTTACTTCCCCTGTGAACCATGCACAAGCGATCTTGTATCTAAAATTTGCTGAGATCATTACATACAATGTAAGCACATTCATTTGGCAACAGAATTCTTTGAGCCTGGTTTTATTTAGTAATGAACTGTCTGCAGAAGATATCACTGAGGTGTCTGAATCATGACAGCAACAATGAAGACCATGGAGTATTTTTCAGCCTATGTGACAGTTTGGACATCAAACCCAGCTCAGAAAGTGGTCTCAAGGTAGATCAGTGGCAAGAGGGGTGTGTGTTCGGGGGTGGGGGGCGGGGTATGTTTGAAGCAGTAGTCAAGAAAGGTATAGTTTGCATTATGTATTTTAAACAATTCATTTATAAATGTGTTCATGATGCATCTCAATTTTCAGAGACAACAGAATCTGTAGTACACATGTACTAATTGGTTTAAACATATTCTAATTAAAATGTTTGTGAAGACATTTATGAATCTCACCAATTACAGCATTAACTAATATGTACCTGATATTCAGCATGATTTTTCAACCCCACCAACAGGTATGGTTTCAACGCCTCCAGGTATTTCTCAAAGCTCTCTCCCAGTACTGAAACAAACAACACATCCTTCATACTAAAACCAAAATGACATGAACAATCAAGTCAATGAATGTTGAACTAGAGGCTAAGCCTTTATGGGCCATGTGCATAGTCCTGAGGGAAAGTAAAGATAATATGCATATTTACAAAGTCTCCATTTAAACTAAAATAAAAGAAATATCACCCAGTCCCTTATTGTCTTAGCAAGCACTTACAGCAAACTGCACTGAATTTCAAGTTCCAGGCTTGGATTTTACAAGCAGCATTTTCAAATCCTCTCCATATTTTGATAACAGTACAGCGTAATATTTATTGTATTCATCAAAATGTCACACAATGATCACCACCACCAACCTTCACACAGAGTTGAGACAGCTACCAATGCATCTTCCTGCACATTGCCTGATTTGCCACTGGTATTCTGGAACATGCTGAGCAAGGCTGTCATGATCTGGTCTGATATTTTTGGGGCATCCTGTGCTGTCATCTTCCTCACCACACTCTGTAATAGAAGACAAGGGTTGGTGATATAACGGCCAAGCCCTTTATTCCAGTTCTCGTTACAGTGTAAAGAGGTGCCACCTCTAGAAGATGTTTCCAATAGTTATCACTGCTGACAATTTTGGTGGAGTGTCCGTAGAAAGACTATGTAAGAGGTCACATATTTTATGTAAGAGAAAAGTTCCTTTCCATGTTATGAGTTCAGAAGGGACACTAAAGATGTCAAATGGCACCAACAATGGCTGTGTTTACTGAATGTAGCCCAAGTACAAAGCTTCCACACCCCTAATATTTCCATGCAAGGCAATGTCAGTGGGGACTAGTTTAAAGATGTCAACACTTACATGTACATCTATATACATCTATATGTATATACATTTCTTTTAAATCTTCCTATTGCGACATCAGAACTTACCTCCCTATAATTTTCTACAAATAAACATGCTATCCAAATGTGTCAAAGCACTATTCTTTATCCTGCTTGTCAGGTTCTTCAAAAGTTTCAAGAAGAAATTTTAAATTCACCTGCAATGTGGCACAAAGCAGAGACTGCAAGTCATTGTACTGTACCCTGTCACTGGCAGACTGTATGGCAGCCTGAAACAATGAAAGAAATAAATCAAGATACAGACAGGATCATCACAGGGTTCCTTAAACAAAGGAATGGGCAAATGCAGTGAAGAGAGACAGCACAAGGCCAGGATCCATCCACACAAATAGTAATCTGCTGGGTAACAGGATAGCCACAACAAACATTTCTACATCACTGAAGACACATCTATACAAGAACAAAGAATTTTAGGGAAATACATTCTCATGTAACTCTGAATCTGAGATCGTACTTTCATGGATACATTATACATAACTGTTTATCAGATGACTATCCCAATTGTCCAACAAAAGAAAAAGTGAAATATTGACTGTCTTCATACATTAAACAACAACAACAAATATATATATATATAGGCACTCTATGTCTCCTACATAACTTGTTTGTTTCTGTGTTATTTTCTTTTTCTTCTCTCTCTCTTTCAAAATAGATTTATTCTGGCTGATGTACACACATCCTTAACATATCCAAAACTGGAAACATACCTCCATTCCCAGAACTCTTTCTAACCTCTCCAGAATGATCATGGTCGTCTTTTGGACTATCACATAACAGTCCTGAAAGAAAAAATTTCAGTCACATGAATCAATCTGCATACAAGATGAAGTCAAATCCTATCAAATGGGTTAAATCATATGACTCCAAGAAAGGTGATAGCAAAATCAATTACTCAAAAGAGCACGGAAAAGAGAGTGAGTGTGAGTGAGTGAGTGATACCACCTGGACACTTATTATTTGCTGAAAATATCACTTGTAATACTGTGGTCCCATATGTGTACCATGCATGTGTGCACCTTCTGTCCCCTGCTCTTATATCATGCTATATTTTGGTCATGAAAATGTAACTCATCATCCAAAACAGTTTACGATGGTAATGACTTTTTTTGAACAAATAATCTAAGAATTTTTGTTAATTGCCAACACCATTTTTTCATATGCTAATAAACCAAGTATCTTGTTTCACTACAAATATTCATGTGTTGTCAGTAAACCAAATATCTGGTTTAACTTCAAATACCTTTCTTCAGAAACTATATATATATATATATATATATATTTTTTTTTTTTTTTAACTAACCCCCCCCCCCCTTTTTTTAAAATAAAAAAACAAACACTGAAACAGATAAAAAAATAAAAAGCAACACAGAAGTGTAAACTGACTTTTGGACTGTTTTTCACAAACTCCATCAATGCTTCATAAGCTGCATTCCGAAGATTATGCTGGTTGCCGTCGGGCCTGAAAAAGAAAAGAACATGTTACAGTACTTGACAGTGGAGTAGTAAAATTAGAAAGTAAAAAAAAAAAGTTTTTCTATAAATGGCTCTGTACCTTATTCTGTAATATTTATGCTACAAACATCTGCCAAGGGCTGACTCTTACCTGTCTGTGGTTTCAAGCAGTCTCTGAACAATGCTCTCAAAGTAAGATGACAAACAATAGGTGTCTGGCTCAACCATCTCATCAACAGTTGCACTTTCAAAGGCAGCTTCAGCCAGACTGGAAAACGCCTGGAAGAGGGAAACAAGAAAAAAAACAATAAGAGAGAAAAAGTCAAACTACTACTACTTCATTTGTGGCCTGTGACTTGTGTTAAAAAATTATATACAAGTGGGATTTTACATGTATGAAAATTTTATTCCCGCCATGATGTATGCAGTCATACTCCCGTTTTTGGGGTGGGGGATGGGCTCATTTCTATAACCCATGGAATGCTAACATGGATTATGTGATCTTTAACATGCTTTATCTGATCTGCATGTGCATATACATGATGGGGCTTCATGCACAAGCAAGTCTGCACATCTATTGACCTGGGAGATTGGAAAAATTTCCATCCTTTGCCAACCAGGTGCCAAAACCAACATTTGAACCCATGACCCTCAGACTGGAAGTCCAACACTTAAACCACTCGGATGTTGTGCCTGTCAAAAGGTCAAACAGATTTTCCACTCTAATAGAAATAATAAAAACAGCAATTCTGAAAATCCACAGAAGGAATGTTGCCAAAGATGTATCACTGTAAATGTTCAAATCTAATGATACAGAATTGGTACTGCTTTAAAAATAAAGAGAAATCGCAATGACAAAAAAATTGGAGCAGAGTATTGATTAGGTATGATCAAATATAACACCCTTCGATACAAAAAACACAGGCATACACGCACCCAACAGATGTTGCTGGCAACACGGGGTTCAGCTTCCAGTCCCTTGATGAGAGACACAAGCAATGGATTGAGCATGGTCTCACTGAGGACAGCACTTGGAAGAATCTCACACACTCGTCCTACTGTCCAGGCTGCAGTGTCCCGAACCACCACACTTCCATCGGTCAGCAGCTCAATCAGCATGGGCATGGCTTGCTCTACAATTGGCTTTAGCTTTTCTGGGTCAGGGCCTTCCAAGATAGAACCTGGAGAAAGAAAATAAAATCATAAAGCATGCATACACACATGTGCACATGTAAAAAAGCAACTGCTGCTTATTCAATTACCATCATGAAATAAAATTTTGATCTGGACACTCACACAAACATTCAAATGGAGAGAAAATTTTATACAGTCCATTATCCTCATCTCTGTATAAAAAAAAAAAAAAGAAAAAAAAAGGATAAGAATACTTAAAAATTTAAAATTTTTTTTTATACTTTGGAATGACTCACCAAATGCCATAACAGCAGCATCCCTGTGCCTCCAGTCAGCATGGCGAATGTTTTCTTTGATAAAGGGCAGAACATGTTGAACTACATCGTCTTCACAGCAAGTTGCCATCAACATCAGGCATACACCCGCGGCTTTGCAGGGGTTCCATTCATCATCATCGTCATATTCTTCCTGTCAGCAAAAACCATTCAGGTAAACTTATCTTCCTCATCAACATGCCAAAAGAAACTTATCCAGAAAGATCAAATTAGGCATGAATGTATATAGAGTGTAAGATACAACAGAGTTATGGGCTGACAAATGTGTCATTTTCCCCCCTGAAACTCAGGCTGATTACATCATCCCGTTTTTTTTTGTTTTTTTTAGCAATACCTACAATCAAGAGTAAAGACATAATGTACCAAACACTGTCAATCTCAAGCAACAAAATAGGTACACAATTAGATAACCCACATTCAAGTTCAAGTAACTGAGAGACAAGATGATTTTAAAGCTGCACAGTTACCTGTTTAGCAAGTGTTGCAAGCATCAGTGGCACCAAATACTGAAGAGCTCCTTTTGCGTAGAACATGCTGGTACGCTCTGGTGGTCGTCCTGCCTCAGCTGCCTATAAGACAGAAGATCAGTCCACTCTTAGTTATATCATCACAAAATCTTTCCATTACTCCAGGAACGTTTACTACATGTAAGTATGCAGGCAACATTTTAATCAAGACTGCTTGCCAGACTAATACTTCATTGCTGAGCAACATTCTTTAAATGGCAGATGGCATCAATTTCTATTCAAGAGCTGATACTCATTTTATTTTTTGTTTCTTTGGGACAACATGAAAGTGGATCTTTACAGAAATATTTCCAATTCTTGGTGGTTGTTTTTTGTGTGTTTTTTTTATTTTTTTATTTTATTTTTTTTTTAAATCCAAGCTTTGTTAAAACTGCTTTCCATCTGCAACAAGACTCATAATCAGCATGTAACACACAAGTAACACTTCCCAGTCTTGAAAATGGTCCACAAACATGAAGCACATGCGCAAATGAAATCACTAAATTGTTTTTACTGCAAACTTATAAACACAGTGTCCACCAAAATGTTTTTATCTGATGTTTTCTTTATCAATTGCTGTCCTGTGACCCACATCCCTTACAATTAATTTCAAGCTAGAAAGCAAAGCATTTTAAACTCTTACTTCATACCTTCACCAAAACTTAGATTCATAATGATCAGCAATAGCTCAACCCCCCCACCCCTTAACCCCCCAAAAAATCCTACATTAGGATAGCAGACATTTTTGATACTAGTTTTAGAGTACAAGCAAAACCATGCTTGAATTTAGACAAAAACAAAACAAAAACCTCACAATTATTTCCTAACCATATTCACCCTATGGAAATGGGGCTTCTTACAATTAGATTATCCAAACACTTGAAAAGCACTGTTGTAAAATGAATTCATAGGTGAAAAATCACAAATATCTACCATATCTGGAATTCACTTATTGCTTCTATTAGAAGTTCTAACACAGACACAATAAAATCTACAGTGATGTTATTCTGCAACACGTTACCTTTGGCTCGTATAAATACTGTCTTAAATCTTCCCCAAGAATATATTCAGATACATACTCTCCTGCATGGTAATTCTAATTTTCAACTTAACATAAACATGCTGATATTTGAAACTGTACACAAATTCATCACTGAATCCAGTAGATTTTAAGTATGCACTGTTCTAGGTGTGTAGGTGTGACCAACTATATCTTCTACATTGGACATGTAATCTTTCCTAACTTCCTGTCTAGTCCGTCTAATCAAGTACGATTATGTGTAATGTCATTCCCTCTCCATGTGTATATTTTTTCTTGTTTTTTTCTTCTCTTTTTTCTTTTTCTTCTCTCATTTCTTATCTTATTCACTAACTTGTTTTTCTTACCTTTTTCTGCTTTCTGTTGTGTGAACAACGTATCTTAAAAATGATGTTTATATTCTTTGTAAATTCTTTAAATATATTAATCTCCACGGCGGCTCAAGGAAAAAGAGAGGGAAGAAAAGTAGGGAAAAAAGGGGGAAACAATGTATGTCTGCAATGACTGTCGCTTATATGCAGTTGGAAAATGTGTATTTTAACATAATTGCAATTGTGTAGCGTCCACCAGCCGTCAAACGAAACAAATGTATTTAATCACATTCCTGAGCACGATATAAGCTATTAGCTTGTTGTTGCTCCGCTGTCTATCTGTACATGTGTGACATATTTACTGAATAAAATTTTGTTTAAATCAACACGTTACCTTAAAAAGTCATTGACTGCCATACTGTAAAGGTTAATACACATTAAACTGTACACACAGCCAATTCCCTCATGATTCTGACACTTTGTATCATACAAAGTGTAAAAGTCATGAGGTAAATATGTTTACTCCAGTACTAACGTGTTTCATGGGTCAAAGGAAGAACAAGGTATGCTTACTTCAGACAATTCTATGGCCAGGTCCACCTCCTCATCGCACACTGTGGACCAGAACTCAATGCCTTGAAGAGCAATTTCATCCACATCACTTTCAATTGCTTCAACTGTGATCTGAAAGAAATAATAAACGGCGAAATCAAAACAAAATTTTTGATCTGATGTGACATTAGTATTATAAAACTTTGTCTAACTTCACAGATCAATCAATCAGAGAAAATACAACTTCAAAATTGTGAAGAACTCTCACCCCCAGGACAAACTGAAGGTCACAAAAAAACTAAAATATGAGTCAATGATCATCATGCTGTTATTTAGTCAGGCCAACAATAAAGCATAATAAAACAACCAAATGCATTTCTTTTGCAAACATAACCAAGCTTATGTTATAACTGTGTGCATTTACCAGATTTCAGAGATTCTGTCAACTTGTCAATCAAATCAAATATCCAATTTGATTCTTCAGAAAACTAATTCCATAACCAACAAGCATTCAGCAAATCAAGGTTTTCAACCAATTTGGGACAGATATCAATTACTTACAGCAAACAAGGCAGGTCCCATGTAGTCTTTCATGTACTGGTAAAACAGTGACATAATCTTCACCAAGCACTGGAGAGCTGCCACTTTCACCTGTTTACAAAAACACTGTAAAAATTATTTACAATTTTGATCACAAATATCAAAATCGTTTTCTTTCTCGAACTGCAGCATGAACTTCCAGTGCAGAAAACTAATATGTATGAATCAAATAGCCAAAACTTATTAAAATCTTTTCTCTGAAGGAAACTGTGCCAGATTTCAAACTGATAATCATGTCCAAGAAAAAGTTAAGCTCAAATCATGAAAATCCTGAACTAAACACGGAGCAACTAGAAAAAATAGCATCAGTCATTTCATATCTGTCACATTACATATTTGTACCCTTAACAGTGTTAACTGATACTGGAATGGTCCACCCACTGCTGAGTCCATAAATGGTGGACATTTCAGCATATATAAGAAGACCCAACAGACTGACACATCAACAGTCAACAGCTTGACTGACTTCATGCTCTCACAAACATAGTGTCCTTTCTAAAATTAAAAACTCAACATTTCACTTTATTTCTAAAGAGAAGCAGGAAGAAGATAAAAAGCTGAACTTTACTGATAAGTCTGTTACTTACTCTGGTATCTGCAGACTGGGTTGCCTCACATACCACCTGCATGATGAAGTGTCTCTCAGACTGCACAAAACAGAAATCAAACGAGAGTTTTGGGTCAGGATATGTATTTTAAACAATATGTAAATTCAAACTGACATAAACAAAATAAAAGATCCCAATAAAAGAACCCATGAAATAACAGAACAATAATAATGAAAAGCATGGCAACAGACGCCAAAACTGTTGGGTCATACACCAAAATGTAAACCTATACAACATAAAAATCAAATTTACCTCTTTGTCAAAGTTGGCTTTTGTGAATTCCAGTGAGTTGAGCAATGCTGTGGTTGCAGCAAGACGGACATGATTGCTGAAAATAACAAACATAAAGCCATCATTATTTATTTTTTGTCAAGGTAATCTGTATCATTCTAAATTTAAAAAAAAAATCTTTTTGTTATGCTAGTACAGAGAAAAAAGTTGTGAAGTAATAAATAAGCAATCACAAAACTGTATACTGAATAATAGCAATGGCTATTCTTGTCTCAAGACATGCACAGGGCCTGTTTTAAATTTGCAAATTTTCTGGGCTGGGTGTGGCCTTGGTGTGAAACAAGAGTGGTTACACTTGCTAAAAGCCCACTGAAAATGGTCCACACTTGGCTCTGCTTCTTTGATGAGATGAGCACAGTAGCCTCCCACTTCCCTTCCTCATGCATTCCAGAAATCTCTACCCTCCCCTTTATCTTGCTTATAAACAAACCTCAGTTACCAAACTGTTTATAACCTGCCCTTTACCCCTTCCTGTCCCCCCCACCCCCAGGTGGTCAGTGCTTTTGCAGGATTTTTCTCAGTTATTCTTCAGCATCAGCATGATAGAGCCAACTGCTGATGGCTGGTGAATAACTCAAAAATGTTCACAATCTGAGCCTTGGACATGAATGAGTGATCTAAAACAATCTAATGAGTGTCTGATCTAAAACAATCTACTTTACACATGCATGTATGCAGCAGCACTGCATGTGCATGTAACAGCTCACAATCACCACACAGCATGGTAAAATGGATTAAATCACACCTGCAGCCATGTTTGTGGTTTTGTTTAAAATTTGAATACAAGCGCATGCGTACACAAACTACAGGGTGTGAAAAGCAAATGAATAAAAGAATAAGTCACAACCCAATATCCAAATCAAAGAACCCCCATTTTAAAAGTTAATTTTGGCCTCTTTATGCAAACCAGGACTACAACATTGCCATGTACTGTATTGTGAGTGCTGCCATGATGCACTGACAGCATTCCTGAAATAATAATGGGTATGTCTGATGAGGTCCGCATGATTTAAAAATATTAAGTGCAAATGCAATGAGTGCACTCAAAACCCACCTTGGCTCCTCCTTCTTCATCCCATGAACGATGGCTGTGAGGATCTCATTACTCTGGGGCTGGAGAACCTCAGGCTCCTGTAACGCAATACCACATCTCTGGTCATAGAACTAAGAAAGGGAAATCTATAAACCATGTTACTTGCATGATTTTGAAAGCCCTAACTAACTAACTGACTAACTATATATAAATTCTAATAGATTCAATTTCATACTGATCAGAAAACAATAATTCTGTAATTATTTCAATCCTGATTTCAGGTGCAATCTGAACAATCTCATACAACTTATAACAAACAAAATCTTTAAGCAAAAGTGAAATCTGAAATCACTGAACACATTCTCAAGCAAGCCTTATGTCAATAAAATGGCAAGGACAACAATAACAGGAATTCTTATATATGACAGTAAAAAATTATATCTGCAGACCTTGTAATCTATTCTGTAGCTCCAAAAGCAGTCTTTTCTCTAAGGAAAACAAATGTGGAATAATCATACAATATAACCTTGACAAATGTACCAAAAAGCCTGTCAGTCTAGTTTATTCAACTGATAGCTTTATAAGCAACCAACCCACAGAAAATAACACATAAAAATAACAATAAAATGTAATAAACAACAACTTCAGAAAAAAAAAAATCTAATCTATCATGAACATACAATATCTTGACAAATGTATCCAATGGCCTCCAGCGTTGATTCTTTCATCATTTCTGTGGACGAGGAGTTGGTAACATTGCGCACCAGACATGGTATCAGTTCAGGCCACAGCCCATGAGGGAGCTCTGCACAAGCTACACACGCCACACACTGGGCAGCTGAACTTGGACGGTGAGTCTCTGAGCCAAGACTGTCCAAGATCTGGGGGGAAAAGATTAATCATATCAAGAATGATGGTCACAACACTGTGCACAAGTAAGAAGAAAGATGGTGATGACAATGTGTACAAGTACTTTAATTGAAGCTTATTTGTTGTCTGTGTTTATTAAATACAAATTCCTCACTATTTCAGGTTCAAATTAACAGCATAAATGAGCTGAAGAAAGAATACTGAAAAAAAAAGAACTCACATATTTATAACAGCCACAGCCTGTCTAATAGAACTGTCAAGTTTTTTTTTCTCTGAGATATTGATATTCATGTTTTCTATGATCAGTCACATGACAATTTATGTACATTAAAAGACAACAATGCATAAATTGATGCACTTTTCAGCCGAAGCTACAACTACAATTAATACAGACATTCATTACAACTCACATTCTGCTTGATGTGAATTCGGACTTCATCAGGGAACTGCAGCCATCTCTGTTGATGCAAAGCCCGTACACCAATATCCTTGGAGTAAACTGCATTTTTCAGCTGGAGACCAGCCTGCATACGTGACACTGCACTATTTCCACCATGCTTTAGGATGTCTGACAGGGACTTCAGCAGTTCCGGCTGGAGAAAAAAAGGATAAACTTTAAAATATTCTCCACAAAAAGTTTCAGTCATAATACACAAGCATGTAACATAAAGTCAAACTAAATTATTCTTCAATCTTCAATTTCAAGAACTACTATCCCTGAAAATCCTAGTCTCTAATATTTTTCCAAGCTTTTAAGGATTTTTTTGTTTTTGTTTAAGGATTTTTATAATATCTAATTTTTCTGATAACTGATTACCCATCATATCATACTTGGCTATCGCCAAAGTAGGCATATAATGCTAAAAAGCATGTTAAGTCACTCAGGATGCTATAAATTCTACATTTTAAGGCCTTTAGGATGCTGTATATTCTATAAAGTTAAGCAGAAAATTTTCCAGTGAGAGGACACAATTTGCAGGAAAAAAAAACTATTAACCTTTTCGCTGCCAGGAAAATAAGATTTAAGTGAAATCTATTTGCCAGGGTTTTTCCACAAAAACGGGTATAAATTTTCAAAAAACTCTGTGCTCTTTGTTATTGGAGAAAGACCCATAAAAGTATATATTTTCTGAAAGGGAAAAAAGAATACAAAACACATGTTTTCCCATTTTATATATTTTTAGTGACATGCTGTTGTTTTGAAATCAGTGTTTTGTTTTTTGTCACATTTTCAACTTGTTCATTACAAACATTAGTCAGGTAATTTGCACTAAAATATCATATTTTCTGGACAAATGGATATCTGCACACACAAAATCATACTAGAACCACCACAATATAAAAAAAAAAAAACCAACTGAAAAAGAAATAGATACATAATGCATTGTGACTTTTGCAAGTGATAATATGGATGTGAGGCCACGCCCCCTCAGTCTCCATCCCCCCCCCCCCTCCTCTTCACCCCTCTCACAAGGTCACTTTATCCAGTTCTCATCAGACCACGTTGGCTGAGTGCCAACAAAATAGCTCACACTGTCCTGCTAATATTTCAGTCACTTTCTGTCAGCTGCCAAGGTTTGCACAGCCAACATCACTCACTGATTTCATATCTTGGCCACTCTCTTGATTGCTCCCTTTATTTTCTATCAAATCATCCTATAAATGTTTACCACTGTCTTCTCCTTCGAATTTATGCTTCAATTCTTTCTGAGCGTCAGCTAAAGAAAGTAATCTGGGTTGATTTAGTTCGCCACGATTGCATGTCTTGAGCGAGCGAGGAGAGGAGCCAGGCAAAGACTGCGGCCAGTAACCAAACCAAAACGTTCAAATAAAGGACTGCCTTATGACGCAGATGGTGTTTCTAGCTATGAATAGAATCTAGAAAGATTCCCCAAGCTAAAGCTACAAGCATTTTTGTCAATGAACTGAATGCAAAGCAGGGAAAAGTCAGAATATTTCAATGACAAGTTATCTCGTCATTGTGGCAGCAAAGCGTACATGCTTTCCATGACGAGTTATCTCGTCATATAGGCAGCCTAGGGGTTAAAATAATGATCATAAACTCAAAAACAAAGGACTGTGTGTGGATATTGTTAACTTCATTTTCAAGAAATGTATTACTGATTCAACCAAAGGAACAACCACAACCTGAATTCCTTCCCTAAATCTTTCTAATATGCTAGAATTCGCCTGACATGGAGAAGGATCAACACCAAAGAGATGAGATACTTCTGAGAGCCCCTTGGCATCTCTTGCAGAGATCACATCACCAATGAAAAGGGAAACTGAGGCAAACAACTGGATCCTTTAAATATAGAACCATGGTGAAGAAATAAAAATTGAAGCAAAATTGGCATGTCTCACAATCCTAAATCTGCAGGACTTGCCAAGACAATCCTGCAAGGCACTGCCACAGCGCAAGGGTTGAGAAAGAGAAGTGGCCAGAAAAAGAGACCGGAGGGCAATATCCCAGGATGGACAGACTTGAGACTGAGCCATGCCTTGAGAGGGACAAGGAACAGAGAAAAGAACTGGCTGCCCAGTTTCAGACAACAGGTTTGATTCAATGTTCATATAATCATAAGGAAGGTTACTCAAACCTGTAAAGTATAAGCTTATTTTTAGTTCCACATGCTCAGTCTCACAGGCCAATTATCTCCCTTTCATGCCATCTTGCTTTTGGCAGTGGCTTTTATTTTTAAAATAGTTTCATTGGTCTTAATGACTTTTGCTAGTATACTCTGCTCAAAATGTACCAGCTGACTATAATGCTCTTTCACTCTGCTCCCTTTTTTCAAGTATGACCACACATCTGGAGTTTTTACAAGATAATGTACCATTCAAGTCATGCAATGTACAATACAAAGTCCACTACAATACTAACCTCCCCCATTCTGTGCAGTCTGTAATAACTTTATGATTTATCCATATGTATTCTTTCATTCCTCTCATCACATGTATATTTTCACATGATTCACTTTGAAAGCCGAAACGAACTTGAAATGCTAGATTCTATACCTTTTAATGGTTTTAGTGTTGATTCTAATCAATTCATCTAAATAAGTGGGGACAATGTTAACTATATGCTAGACAATACATAGAAACAACAAGTAGCACTATCTACCAAATCGAAATGGAAATCAAAAATATAACATCTTTTAAAATAAGATTAAAATATCCTCGTGGTCTTTGGTTAATCGCTGGCCGCCATCTTGCACACTTACTAGATTATGTTGCGCTGCTTGTTCTAAGAATTGCTGGGCAGCTTCAAGTTCGTGGGTGTCTGAAATGCATAAAAAAACAAATACAGAATCGTTAAAAATGTTCATATTGAAGACATTCATTCAAATTAAATCAAAGACATCACCGATTTTGAAATGCACATGAACAGAAAATAGCCATGCAAAAAGTGCCGGTGTTGAAATCAGTGTAATTACCTGGTGAAACTGTCTTCTCTAGAACCGTGAGAAGATCCATGCTTACTGGGAGCTTATGTTTTTGC